>NC_083461.1:33108492-33708492 GCF_030014155.1 Tachysurus vachellii | reverse complement strand
CCGTAACGAATACGAAGTGCACTACAAAGGCTACGAAGAACACCGTTTCGCACACTATATAGGGCACCTAGATAGGGAGCTATACCGCCGTTTGGGATTCGTCCCACACAGAAGATGCTAATGAAATACCCGAATCCTTGAAGTTAATAACGTCCACTGAGACCATGTCAGGTTTATCTGCAGGTCCGGTTTTCCTCTCCGTTACGCCAGAAGGTACCACGTCCGGCTTAGGACCAAGTTTCCTCGGATAATAGTCGGAAACATGATGATACGGTAGTCCTGATGCAGACGTGGACATACCGTCCATCGCCATTTTGGAACGCCGCTTCTTCTAATGTTATGGCGTATTCGCGCCCCCTAGTGTTCGTGGAGGTTAAAGCTATAATAAATTAATAACAAATGAGCATAAAGTCTTTTTTTAGTTTTAGCAGTTTAGTTTGTCCACGATTCACTTTACGACTCTCTGTTATAGTTTAGTACATTTTTAATGAAGTAATAGTACATTAAATTCAGTGTTGTAATGTAACGGAGTACAAATACTTCGTTACTGTACTTAAGTAGAAATTTCACGTATCTGTTAGTTTACTTCGCTATTTAAATTTATGTCAACTTTCACTTTTACTCCACTACATTTCCCAGATAAAATGTATACTTTTACTCCGTTATATTTCCACTAAGCATCTTCGTTACTCGTTACTACAAAATAAAATCAGAAGAAATGTGTGCGACTGCAATAAGGGAGGTTTGGCGAATCACTGCTCCTAGATTGCATTACGCTCTACGGAGAAGCACAGCCACGCGCAGCGTGCACGCGCAGTCAGAGCTGGAGGCATTTATCTACTGTATAACGTTAATCGGCGGAAAGGCGCAAAGACGGCAACCAAAAGCAGTGGAATTTCACTATTATTACCAGAGTTGTAGCACAAACACAATATTAATGCAAACAATCCATTCAATACTAAATAAAAATAACATTTATTGATTTGGTCTTTTTCCGGAATATTTTTTTATTAATGACTGCATTCATTGGACACACTGTTTGTAGAGAATGCACACATACATGAACTGATTTGATTCAAGACTGACATTATGCATAAAATTTTGGTGTCCACTTTTGCCATTTTAAATAATACCATAACTTTTGGCTTACTATGTAGTCATATAATATACAATATAAAACTCTTCTTGTTTTAAATTCTCACTGAGGGCTAAAACCCCTAAAGATGAAACCCTAGAACCGCCCCTGCTCTTATGCCTACCGAAAAATCACAGAAATTTTACTTACTTTTACTTCAAATACTTAAGTACATTAAACATCATAAAATTACTTTTGATACTTAAGTACAGTATATATCAGATACTTTAAGACTTTTACTCAAGTAAAATTTTATATTTTATAAATATTATATTTATATTTTCTATTTTATATCTGAGTATATTTTAATTGATGCCAATTAAAATATACTCAGATTTTAATAACTTTTCATTCAAGATTTCACATATTTTGGAATTTAATTTGGATATCTTTTCAATCTTTGTGTAAACGTTCCCCCTCTAGTGGCCATTTACAGGAAGGACAACACTCAATTTTCTAGGACCATGTCTGTAATCCTAGTAAAGGTAATGCATTAAAAATATCTTTCTGCCTCATATTCTCTCTGTTTCAAGAATTTCTTCCCTAACTTTCAGAACACCTCCCACTTTAAAGATTTGAGGTCAATGCCTTACTTTAAGCCACAACCCTTTAAAAAAAGTCAAAAGCAAGAAAAAAATTATTAAATAATTAAAAAACAAAAAAACAAAAAAAAACAACAAAACAAAACAAAACAAAACAAAAGAAAACAAAACAGAATTAGAATCAGAATTAGAATTAGGTTTATTGGCCAAGTGTGTTGCACACAGGAAATTTGGTTCCAGCTGTTTGTGACTCTCAAATGTACAGACATAAATAACACTATATTAGACTATACAATACAGACATAAATAACACTATATTAGACTATACAATACAGACATAAATAACACTATATTAGACTATACAATACAGACATAAATAACACTATACTATACAATACAAGACAATACAGACATAAATAACACCATACTATACAAAACAATACAGACATAAATAACACTATACTATACAATACAAGACAATACAGACATAAATAACACTATACTACACAAAACAATACAAAACAGACGATGAGAGACAATATAGACAGTATGGGTATTGAATATGAATACAGAATATATGACAGATTAAAGTACATGGTATTGCACAGAACAGTGCTGTGCAATATTATGCTTTTGTACAATATACAGCAGCAATGTGTTTAACATAATACTGATGATGTGATGACTGACAGTTCTGATAATGCAGTACTTATAGATATGAAGCAGGGAATATAATTATATTCAGTTGTTAATCAGGGTGATAAGGGGCCTGGGGACAGAAACTGTTCCTGTGTCTGGCAGTTTTGGTAAACAGAGCTCTGTAGCACTGAAAGAGGTTGTGTCCAGGGTGTGAAGGATCAGTAGTGATTTTTGTTAAACCTGTTATGTAAAAACCTGCTTTTCAGCTTTTCAAACTAGCTTCTGATTCTAATTACCCTAAGTACCCATTTTACATCAAAGGAGTTTTTTGACAAAAGCCTTTAAGCCTTTTTTATTTTTTATTTTTGTAAGCTGTATACATACACCAATGGACAATATATGATTGTACCTGTCAGAAATTATATACTGCATGCAGTACAGAATACTAGTAATATTTGATGCTGAGTAAGGACTCTTATACTGAAAAAGTGGCTAAAACAGGTAGTGACGTACAATTGCCGACTATTTGTCCTCTACCGTTTTGACAAAAGCATTTTTAAAAAAAAAAAAAAAGTTGTATACACATACCAATGTACAATATATGTCACAAATTATATACCGCATGCATGACAGTATACTAGTAGTATTCGATGTTGAGTAAAGACTCTTATACTGACAAATTGGCTAGAACCGGAAGTGACGTAACGTTGCTGGCAACGTAAAACAGATTTGTCCTCTATTTTCCAGTAGACTGAAACGAACATCTCGGCCTTCCAGCTTAGATTGTTTAATTTGTACGTTAACATTTATACTTGAGTGAAACAATGGCTGGTACTTTGGCCCGTAAAGCTGTGGATCATCTCCGCAGCAAGGAGTTCAGGGATTATTTGATGAGGTAAGATGAGCTAGCAATCTGCTAGCTAACTGAATATATCTACTACAAATTCTGACCATTCGTGAACAGTTAGTTAGTTAGTTAGTCAGTTAGTTAGTTAGTCAGTTAGTTAGTCGAATAATCAACGAGATCGCTAATTTAGATAATTTTAACAGAAATGAGCTTTGACCGAATTGAAGGGCGATTTGTCAAAGGCCACGTCCTAAACGACTCCCTGTTCACTTCACTACGTACACTAGGTAGTGTATGAAGTCCCCGCGTTCAACAAGCCTACCTAGTGCACTTTGTATAAGCATGACGGCTTATTAGATCAGCCTCCTCTGTTTACATATCAGCATGTATTGATAGTTCTGACAAAACGACAAGCAAATAAATAAAGTCTTGTTTAAAGTAAACAAACAAAAAAATCTGGGCGTCTTTCTTCTACCCATATAGTACGAATAAATAATTAAATATGTCTTTAGGAATGAGTTTTGCTTTCTGCTCTTTTAGGTCCATTTTTTTAAAGTAAGTAATGAGAGTTTTGTATGAGCGAATTTGCACTTTACATTTAATGTCAGTTTGTATGAATTAAGCTTTGCTTCATTTTCCCTTCAATAATATTTTTCTTTTTTCTTTTCTTTTATTTCCACTGCACATGGAACCTTCAACACCAGCACAGTAAGTGTGTCTCCTTGGTTATGATTTTTTATTAGTTGACACGTTGAAAACACTTGACATGTTGTTATAGAGAAATAATCCTTGACAGGACGGTTTTATTTCACTTATTCCACAGCGATTTGAAAAAGATCAGTTTTTTATTAGTTTATATAATGGAACATCCAAGTATCCCAGTTTCTTAGGAGCGCTTGGTTGCACTATTGGCTGAGGAGGTCTGGGTTTTTAATTTTCCAGATAAAGGGAAGTTTCTCACCATAGATTTAAAAGTGCAGTTATGACTTTTTTACTCTGGGTTATAAACCCTGCTCTGAAGTGAACGCATTGCAGTGCCAAGTGTATATAAAAACCCTCGTGTTGTGTAAACGCTAATTGCAGTAGGAGTTATTTGAGGGAAAATAAGAAACTAAGTTAAACAGTGACAGAATGCATGTCAATTGGAGCGAAGAGGAGAGTTATTATTAGTCCTGTTCAGAAAAGTCAAACTGTCTGGCAGAAAGAAATAATAGAGCATTTAAGGAATTCTCTGAAACATTAACAGAAGCTGGTTATCAACAAATGAATATAATTACACAACGTAAAATGATAACAAAGCTGTGAAAGATAACAATGCTTGCTTGGGCACAGAAGACAGACATGACTGTTATTTAACGTGCTCGTTCTGAGTTTATCCAATCACGGTTGATGAAAGTGTAAAGATGCAAATAAGAACCCAGGGTTTAAGAACGTACAGTGTGAAACGTCACTGGATTTATTACTAACCCCAGGTGAACTATGTATGTCTCGGGGGTTTACAAGAACCCAGTATTAACTGTTTCACGTGTGAAAATCTCTTTAGTGTGTGTCTGACACATACCAAACACATCATTCAGCCTTCACATAGATCTTTTAAGAAAAGTGTGATTAAATTACTGTTGCTGATCTGCTTTATTCATTTTCAGCACTTTTGGGGTCCAGTAGCAAACTGGGGGCTGCCGATTGCTGCCATCAGCGACATGAAGAAAAGTCCAGAAATTATCAGCGGACGAATGACCTTTGGTACGTGATAAAGCAGATGTGTCTAGTTTAAATAGTTTCACAAACTGATGCTTTGTCTGTGGTTGGCACACATGCGTAGATATAAAATGCAACCTCTGCGATTTTTTATTTATTTATTTTTTTTTTTTTTAATATTTGTATATATGCAGAGTCAGCTCTAAAATTATTGGCACCCTGGTTTAAAAAATGTGTTGCAGATTTTAATTAGTTTTCCATAATTATTTTTCATCATTATGAATCACACCCAGAGGTCTTCAACAGTAAGCCCGTATGGAACGTGTTATCTGTAACATCGAACTTCATGTTTGATATTGTTTTATGAAAATGGAATGAATTAGAATCATCACTTGATGAAAAACAAGGGGGGTCTCAGACTTTTGTACACAACTGAATATATATATATATATTTTTTTCTGTAGCTCCAGTTCTCTCAGTTTTCTAGGTGAGATTATGACAAATAAAAACAGACCATTTTTTCCCCTAATCCCTTAATTAACCCGTCTTTCCAAGGGTGCCAATATTTCCGGAGTGTTTTTTTCCATAATAGAGGCATCTAAGCTTTTAGATTTAGCCAATAATAGGTTTCAGTCTGTTTATTATAGCTGTTGAACCAGTTACAACAGGATCTCTATTCTCAAATGCTAAAAGGAGACGGATCATTTTTCTCTTTTGTGTCGAGGTAACACTGGTGACTGCTTTTGAGGTGTTTTAATACACTTTATTATGGACTGATTTAAAAACAAATTGTTTGGTATAAGCGGAGAAAATCATGAAAGTGAGTGAGGTTCGGTCAGTACACCATGTAGTCTCCTGTTCTATCACTTTTGATCCCATCCGTATGAGCTGTATTACTTTTACGTTAAATATTTACACATATTTATCTCACTTTCTCCAGCTCTGACCTGCTACTCGCTGCTGTTCATGAGATTTGCCTACAAGGTACAGCCAAGGAACTGGCTCCTCTTTGCCTGCCATTTCACCAACGAGGCGGCGCAGCTCATTCAGGGAGGACGGCTTATTAAATACAAGTAAGACGTCGCCGTTTTATAGCCTTCTCGGTAAGAGAAGAAGCCTTTTATTCTTTATTTCATATATCACAACTTTGGAGTTTGAGGTCAGAGCACAGGATCAGACATGATACAGCGCCCCTGGAGCAAAGAGGGTCAAGGGCCTCACTCAAGGGCCCAACAGTGGCAGCTTGTAAGTGCTGGGGCTTGAACCTCGATCCTCTGATCAACAATAAGTGCCTTAACCACATGAGCCAGCACTGCTCCAAGGAGCTAACTGATTGACCTCTAATCTACAATTATGTCAACTTGTCTAGCAAAGTATTGAAACAATTGAGAACAGCTTTGTAATACAAAATAATTCTATCTTCTTTCTCCTTTGTTTTTCTCTTCTCTTTCCAGCATGGAGAAAAAAACAGCGAAATGATGAGCAGCCGTGACCGGCGGCGGTTTTCTCTCCATAACGAGCGGATCATAACTTTCAGAAATAAAATTTTAAACACAAAAAACACTTAGAATTTTATCTGAATAACATCATCAGTACAATTGAGCTCCCGTATCAAAGGGACGTAGGCTTTCAGAATAGATCGGAATAAAAATGTATATAAAGAACGATTATTTCTAAGACTGTTACGCACACTTAGCTTTGTGTTTTTTTTTTTGTTGTTTTTAATCTTTGGTACACATCAAGCTACTGATTTCTGGAATTGTCATTTCAGTTAATTTATTCATGGCTGAGAGGTGTAATATAAAGTTAACCTCAAAACAAATAAAATCTGAATTAAAAGCTGATTTACTGCATTAAGTGCTGGTTTGTTCTGGCTATGAATGTGCATCGTTCAATCCACAAGTTCATATTCAACCTGAAACCCCAGTGCAAAAATAAATCTCTTAACTCTTACACACTGCCCATATTCTATAGCTTCATGCTAAAGTATTCCCTCCATAACAAGTTTCTACACCGAATATCGATATCACTGATCTGTTTATAACATAGAAATAAGTATAAATGTACCATTAGGGAGTTTATCCTTGATTGAATCAATTCAGTTTGATTTTTATTTGTATCACAGTATAAACAATGGGCCTTGTCTCAAAGCAGCTTTACAGGAATATAAAAATTCAGAGTAAAAATGACAAAGTTTAAAATGTTTCGGGGAGCTGGGAGAGTGTACGTGTTTTAGATTTTAAACGTAAAAAAGCTTTTATATCAAGACGTGAAAACAAAACCGGCCGAATGATTTGAATAGATTTTATTACGTTCCAGAAGTGTCGAGTTTGTTATATAATCATTCCTAAGCATTACAGCCATCAAACACTTTCCTCATGGCAACAACATAAAAATACTTATAATTACTATCTAATTAAAGCTATTAACTATTAATTCGGCTTTTGCTTTGTGACGGAAGACGAGGGAACATGAGGGAACACTGGAAAATTGTAGGTGCTTCGTCTGGCTCGGGTTTTATCCCCTATTAAAGGCGGCTCTTGTGTGTACAGCTAAACTGGCTATTTATTTTTTTAAATAAATAAAAACAAACGGAAAATAAGAGCTAGTTGAAGAATTTCAGTAAGAGGTAGGTCTTTATTATTCGTTTGAAGATCGACAGTGACTCAGTTGTTCAGACATCTAGGGGAAGTTCATTCCACTACCTCTGTGACAGAACAGTAAAGAGTCTTGATGTATACCTACCTCTTAACCTGAGAGATGGTGGGACCAGTGCTGACAGATCGGTAGATTGGAAGGTGTGAGATGGAGGAGTGATTGAGCTTTGAGGTAAGAGGGAACCGGTCCATTTTTGGCTTTGTAGGCAAGCATCAGTGCTTTGAATCAGATGTTTTCAACTACTGGAAGCCAGTGGAGGGAGAGTAGCAGTGCGGTGGTGTGTGAGAACTTAGGCAGGTTGAAAACAAGTCATGCAGCTAGAATTAAAATTCTAAAATTTTAATTATAGCTGTATTTAAAATTAAAATTCTTCTAATATACTTTTCTGGTATCAGGTGCAGCAGGACACCTGAACGTCACATCCATGTAAATTTCCCATTCCATATTTAATCCACTTTGCTGTTATAATGTTGTATAGTGTTATAAGCTCTCCAATCTTCTCCTCTGAGAAGGCTTTCCGGAGTGTGTTTGTTTGGATTTGTGATCAATCATCTACAAGAGCATTAGTGAGATTAGACACTGATCTCATAATGAACTCAGAAATTACTCTGACCTATTAGTTTCTCAGGAGCTCTTGGTTGCACAATTCTATTCGAACACAAACTGCTGTAGAAAGGACATTATGATGGTGGGTTCCTCATGGTTCCTCACAAGGTTTCTTCCTCTTATCATCTCAGGGAGTTTTTCCTTGCCACCGCCGCCTCCATTTTGCTCAATAGGGATAAATGTTAGTGAAAAATTAGTAATTGAATTTTAAACTTTACAATTTTTATTGTTACTATGCTTCTGTAAAACTGTGTTGAGACAATCTCAATTGTGAATAGTGATATACAAATACTTTTTAAATTTGTTTTATGTGCGTGATCGTTAGTTGTCCATATACATTTGGCCATAAGTATCCAGTGTATGAATCCAGGTCTTCTTATTCCCGAAGTGCTTAAATTATCACTTAAAACTTTGTGCTTTTCTTGGTTATAGTACCACCAACAGAGTTTTAGATACCCTTACTCTAGTAATTTTAGTTATTCTAAATCGGTGACCTAGTGAACAAGTATCAGGATGTGAAAGACTTCTGTAATCGCTCTTGATAATGGCGTCTTCAACCAATCTTATCCTGCCACGCCGAGTCATTTTTCCTCACTCACTCTCACTCACTCATTTTCTACCGCTTATCCGAACTACCTCGGGTCACGGGGAGCCTGTGCCTATCTCAGGCGTCATCGGGCATCAAGGCAGGATACACCCTGGACGGAGTGCCAACCCATCGCAGGGCACACACACACACTCATTCACTCACGCAATCACACACTACGGACAATTTTCCAGAAATGCCAATCAACCTACCGTGCATGTCTTTGGACCGGGGGGAGGAAACCGGAGTACCCGGAGGAAACCCCCGAGGCACGGGGAGAACATGCAAACTCTACACACACAAGGTGGAGGCGGGAATCGAACCCACAACACTGCAGGTGTGAGGCGAACGTGCTAACCACTAAGCCACCGTGCCCCCCCTCATTTTTCCTCAGTTTATGCAAATTCAATCAACAAACAAAAAGGCGTTATTTGTGCATAAAATTTAATAGCATTCAACGTTAACATTTATCTAACACTTTCATTTAACTAGCACTTTCCATCGAATGTGTAAGTATAAGAACAAAAAGCACTTGTCTTTTTCACTTTTTCTACACCACAAATACTGAACCTTGTAAACAAACTTAGCTTTCATAAACACTACAATGCATAATCTCTCCAAATCACATTAACAATCATTTACACAGATATGTTGTTGAACCATTACATTAAAGTTAACAAAATCTACCACAACTGTTATAGAGCCAGGTAATTATTACATTTGGAATTGATTTAAAAAAAAAAAAAGAGTGTACGTGTTTTAGATTTTAAACGTAAAAAAGCTTTTATATCAAGACGTGAAAACAAAACCGGCCGAATGATTTGAATAGATTTTATTACGTTCCAGAAGTGTCGAGTTTGTTATATAATCATTCCTAAGCATTACAGCCATCAAACACTTTCCTCATGGCAACAACATAAAAATACTTATAATTACTATCTAATTAAAGCTATTAACTATTAATTCGGCTTTTGCTTTGTGACGGAAGACGAGGGAACATGAGGGAACACTGGAAAATTGTAGGTGCTTCGTCTGGCTCGGGTTTTATCCCCTAATAAAGGCGGCTCTTGTGTGTACAGCTAAACTGGCTATTTATTTTTTTAAATAAATAAAAACAAACGGAAAATAAGAGCTAGTTGAAGAATTTCAGTAAGAGGTAGGTCTTTATTATTCGTTTGAAGATCAACAGTGACTCAGTTGTTCATATATCTAGGGGAAGTTCATTCCACTACCTCTGTGACAGAACAGTAAAGAGTCTTGATGTATACCTACCTCTTAACCTGAGAGATGGTGGGACCAGTGCTGACAGATCGGTAGATTGGAAGGTGTGAGATGGAGGAGTGATTGAGCTTTGAGGTAAGAGGGAACCGGTCCATTTTTTGCTTTGTAGGCAAGCATCAGTGCTTTGAATCAGATGTTTTCAACTACTGGAAGCCAGTGGAGGGAGAGTAGCAGTGCGGTGGTGTGTGAGAACTTAGGCAGGTTGAAAACAAGTCATGCAGCTAGAATTAAAATTCTAAAATTTTAACTATAGCTGTATTTAAAATTAAAATTCTAATATACTTTTCTGGTATCAGGTGCAGCAGGACACCTGAACGTCACATCCATGTAAATTTCCCATTCCATATTTAATCCACTTTGCTGTTATAATGTTGTATAGTGTTATAAGCTCTCCAATCTTCTCCTCTGAGAAGGCTTTCCGGAGTGTGTTTGTTTGGATTTGTGATCAATCATCTACAAGAGCATTAGTGAGATTAGACACTGATCTCATAATGAACTCAGAAATTACTCTGACCTATTAGTTTCTCAGGAGCTCTTGGTTGCACAATTCTATTCGAACACAAACTGCTGTAGAAAGGACATTATGATGGTGGGTTCCTCATGGTTCCTCACAAGGTTTCTTCCTCTTATCATCTCAGGGAGTTTTTCCTTGCCACCGCCGCCTCCATTTTGCTCAATAGGGATAAATGTTAGTGAAAAATTAGTAATTGAATTTTAAACTTTACAATTTTTATTGTTACTATGCTTCTGTAAAACTGTGTTGAGACAATCTCAATTGTGAATAGTGATATACAAATACTTTTTAAATTTGTTTTATGTGCGTGATCGTTAGTTGTCCATATACATTTGGCCATAAGTATCCAGTGTATGAATCCAGGTCTTCTTATTCCCGAAGTGCTTAAATTATCACTTAAAACTTTGTGCTTTTCTTGGTTATAGTACCACCAACAGAGTTTTAGATACCCTTACTCTAGTAATTTTAGTTATTCTAAATCGGTGACCTAGTGAACAAGTATCAGGATGTGAAAGACTTCTGTAATCGCTCTTGATAATGGCGTCTTCAACCAATCTTATCCTGCCACGCCGAGTCATTTTTCCTCACTCACTCTCACTCACTCATTTTCTACCGCTTATCCGAACTACCTCGGGTCACGGGGAGCCTGTGCCTATCTCAGGCGTCATCGGGCATCAAGGCAGGATACACCCTGGACGGAGTGCCAACCCATCGCAGGGCACACACACACACACTCATTCACTCACGCAATCACACACTACGGACAATTTTCCAGAGATGCCAATCAACCTACCGTGCATGTCTTTGGACCGGGGGGAGGAAACCGGAGTACCCGGAGGAAACCCCCGAGGCACGGGGAGAACATGCAAACTCTACACACACAAGGTGGAGGCGGGAATCGAACCCACAACACTGGAGGTGTGAGGCGAACGTGCTAACCGCTAAGCCACCGTGCCCCCCCTCATTTTTCCTCAGTTTATGCAAATTCAATCAACAAACAAAAAGGCGTTATTTGTGCATAAAATTTAATAGCATTCAACGTTAACATTTATCTAACACTTTCATTTAACTAGCACTTTCCATCGAATGTGTAAGTATAAGAACAAAAAGCACTTGTCTTTTTCACTTTTTCTACACCACAAATACTGAACCTTGTAAACAAACTTAGCTTTCATAAACACTACAATGCATAATCTCTCCAAATCACATTAACAATCATTTACACAGATATGTTGTTGAACCATTACATTAAAGTTAACAAAATCTACCACAACTGTTATAGAGGCAGGTAATTATTACATTTGGAATTGATTTAAAAAAAAAAAAAAAAAAAATCACAAAATCACACAGTCAGCTTGTAGGATTGCATAACTGTCTAATCCAGCAGTAAACTAACTAACCAGAAATTACAGCTTCATTTTTAAACTTCTGGCACCTGGCTCGTAAATGGACAGTCATTTGGTTGTAAAAAAAAAAAAGTGAACCACACAGAGCATGTTTTGAAAAAAACAACAACCTTGTTGTGTGAGTCTGGTGATCTTGTACCTTTATAATTATGACAATCCTCTTTCAGGAATCTGGGATTTTGATTTATAATATACAGCACCGATACAAATGAGTTGGTCAATCTTGAATGTAAATGATTATATGATAGCTTTATCATTTGTTGATAAGAATTGTTTCATGACTGCTTATGTTAACACAAACTCTTTAGACATACAGTAGAACTGCAGAGAGTCTTTCAGCTACAGCTTTTCTTTCTTAGCCTTCACCATAAAAGAATCACATATATATATATATATATATATATATATATATATATATATATATATATATATATATATATATATATATATGTATATATATATATATATAATAAATACAGTACACAGTATTTATTGCACATACTTGAGTCATTGCATTATTTTCCCTTTCTATTGGCTAGATTTTCATTTGCATTTTTAGTACAATAAAACTTGTACTTGTACTAAAACTGTTATTACAAGAGTGCAGTCATAAGTAAATATAAATTTACCGAAATCACACATCTCTTCATCTCATCTCAAGTCAGCGTCGGTAATGACAAGCTCATTTACATTTTGGTTCTCCAAGATCATGGCTTCCTCATCCTGCACAAAAAAAATAATCGTCAATGGATTAAACCCACCGTTTTCATCATACATTCTTGGCATATTGGGTCCAAAGCTAATATAGACATAAATTTGGTAAAATACCCAAATATATTCAAAAGAATGAATCAAAATGATTACTCACGGGATCCTTTTCTCTGTAGTCCTTCTCCGTGCCTCTGTAGGCTAACACATGGATCAAGGTGTATACTCTGTTACGGAAGACAAAAAAAAACAAGAAAGCGTATAAAAATCATCAGTACAACACTTAAGCTCATTTGAACCGTATCATACTGTATTATGCATATGTAATGTACCTGTGGTAAAGCATAGCCAGAAACTGGATCAACAGAAGTAAGGCAAAAGACAGCAAGAACATTAAACTTAGTGGTTCCACCTTCAAAGGTTCATCAGCCAAACTGCCATTAGGCAGATATTTAGGAATCTTGATGCTAATTATGTCACCTCCAATGGCTTGAAGAAAAAATGTGGCCACAACCCATAAGACGTTCACAATAAAGTACAGAAATACTGCCTGGAATGGAAACAGAGTAGGAATTTTAATGAAGTTAAAGACTAGATTGATGGATTTCAGTGAAATTAAGGAAGAGAATCTGAGATTGTTAGGATTGTCACCTTGTTCCGTAGGGATTTCAGTTCCCTTTCCACTTGCTCTAGATGGCTTTTGGGATCTTGTACAGGTTTCAGATAGCGCTCTATCAGTTTGTTCCAGAAGTCTGTCTCATCCTGGATAGATAAACAAATATTTGATTCAATGATCAGTATGACTAATACAATCATCTACAGACCAATCCTCCTCATAAAGTTGCTAATTTCCAGGCTGAATTTATTAAAGAGCAACTCCTAAACAGCTGCTGTTCTCTTTAAAACAAAAACCAAGAACAAAAAACATGAATTATTGCTTCCAGTATGTGATGAAGTAGATGGAAAGAGCCCAGTGCTGTCCTTACCTCAGTCAGTCTTATAACCTGAGGAGCTACCAGGGTTTTCTCTATAGCTCTCTTGACTCTTGCCTCCAGCCGCTTCATGTGGTTGATTTGCATGCGGTTGCTCTTCAGGATCCTCCTTGCTGACTCATTAAGTGCATCCTGTAGTTCTTCTAGTTGGCTCTCTGACAAAATGTCCTCTGGGCCCACTTTGTCCTTTAGTTCTTCATTAAGCGTTTCTGATAGTGTCTGCACAAGTTCCTCACACAGATCTTCCTGGTTCTTATTTCTGAGGGTGTACCTAATCTGCTCCTGGAGGTTCCTCTTAAGATTTGCATAAGTAAGCTTCCTCAGGAATACAGATTTCACTGGTCTGACCCAGTCTGTTCAACAAAAAGAATGACTTTATAATAGATCCTTCTAGATTTACTAATGCTGCTTGCTAAAGATTTAGGTTGATCAAACCAATTACTCATTTTTTAAGACTTACCACTCTCAGGTACAACTTCCTTTTCTTGCTCCTCTTTATCACTGTATGTATCCAAGTCGTCCTCTTCCTCATCATCATCATCATCATCATCATGATCATCATCATATGATGTGTAAGTTTTTTGATCCATGCTGAGGTCACTTGTACTGTAAAAAAATATTTAATATTTAATTAATAGACAGAAAATACAAATGGCCCTTGCCTCAAATGCAGGCCTCTAATTAAAAACCATGTAATTGTATTCACTATATACTTTTACACATATTAGAAATTGCTGTTTTTACTGGCTATGAAGCACAGAAGAGAATATAGACAGTTGTAATTAACTTTTGAGTGGAAATAATAGCTGGATGCAGGTCTACCTGTTCACAGATTTTGTTTCTTCCTTGTCATTGGACAGATTCTTGATGTTCCTCATCCTCAGTGAAACGCCTCTATTATTTTCAATAGGGTTATCGTCAGTTTCAGAGTGCTTTAAACTTTCTTCAGCATCCTGCAAAGTTGTCTCCTTCTCTGGTATGGCTGATGAAGCATTGGATAAACCATTTGGATTAACTGCATGCTGGATTTGCTGTAGCATCAAGTTTTCAGTTTCTTGAGTGACTTGGATATTTACATCCCAGCAACAGAGTTTGCAGTTGCGGTTGCACAAAACTCCAACATGTCTTTTCTGCTCCTTCTCTTTGGTGGATTCTCGAGTGCCCCAGGAGACTATGTTCATGTTGACCAAGGAGTAGATAGTAAGGAGGAGGTAACCACTGGGGATGCATATAAAATACATGAGACCATAGACAATCATGCCAAACTCCTGCGGATGAAGTAATGCTGTGACAAAGTACAAGATTGCCATGGACACCAGAAATATCCCAGTAGGGGTGATGAATGTGCCTTCTTTCACCATGTCACCTGTTGGCACATTGGGATGTTTAAGTAGAACAACGTGATCACAAACGGTGCTATGAAAGGCCATATCATTGTTGAGTTTTCTTATAGATATAAGATGACGGATATTTATAGCAAAAATGCAGTTGGGACTAATAGGATATCACTCACCAATAATGGAGAAGAAAGATGCTGTCATTAGAAATGCATAGAAAACACTTAGAATGGCTGCAATGGTAATTTGAAAGTTGGATTTGGTGAAGAAACAAATTAGCATGTAAATAACTGGTGGTATGACGGCTATGATAATAGACAGAGTCCCTTCAATTCTAAACACAAACTGGAAAGCCCCTAAAGAAAAGAGAAAGATAAACAATATATCTCAGGTCAATAATACAGAACAGTTCATTTTCTTATATTTATGCATCACTGATATTTTCTGACCAATAATATGCCAGAATATACTGGCTTGATATACTGACCAGCTACCATCAAGGTGACTGAAGCAGGTCCGAGAATCGAAGAAGCCACAGTGAAAATTTGGTAGAAGATGTAGAGCATAGATATGGAAGAGTTTCTCTTTACAGTTTCTTTTCCACTGTGTAGGAGGTCTAAAGTATTTGCAAGAGTTGAGGGGCCCCAGCGGCGCCTTTGGTTGTAGAACTCCTTAAATTCTTGAGGAGAATTAGTGTAAGCATCCGAGGCAGCGTTGTACTCCACTCTCCATCCCTGCTGGAGAAGCAATGTGCAAAGCCAGCGATCCTCACCTAAAAATACATTGGAAATGATTTGTCAGTGTAATGAATTAGTTAAATGTTAGAACTTCCCTTGACAATAATAACCTCCCCACATTTTATTTTGCAGGTGTTGGATTGTGGGTTTGTGTAATCAGTCCCTGGGAATGTCTGTTACCTTGATCATATTGGACGTACTCAGAAGCCCTTGTGGCCTTGGTGGTGTATCGCTTGAGCACATTGTCATCCATTAGAGCTGACCCCCTGAACAGACTGAAGCATCCAGGGCTGCAAAGAACACACCCAAATACATGCTCTGCTGTTTTCTGGAGCCAGTGACCCACAGCATACTCAAATTTCTGGTACCACACCATTGGCCCTGCAATCAAAATTTGAGCGCTCATTAGCACCTTAAGTAGGTACTGTAAGGAGCAGGCTGAATCAAAAGTATTAGAATCCATATGCGGAGTTTATTCAAAGCACAAGCACACTAGATATAGAGAATAGAGAAGCAAAGGTTGAATGAGAGAGAAGGCAGAGGTCAGAAAATACAGAAAGGCAAACAGCATGGCAAACAGATCCAAAAACACAAAATTCAAAGGGCACAATACGGGAGAACCGATACACGTCTTGGTAAGTCAGAGAACTGACAATACTTTGCAACTAGCTTAGCATGAGCTAAGCTTAGCATAGCTAAACTAAGGATTTAACTCTTGACCTGAGCACAGTTCAATATTCTTGTGAGGGCTCCCTCTGTTGGGTCTGGGGTGGATTTTCAGCTGGTATTGTTACAGGTAAATTCTGAATAGGAAGGAGACAAATTTTATCAAAATGAAAACAATCTTACCCATTCCAGTTGGATGAATTCTTCCACATGCAGCACCTACATTAGCATACATTCGCAGACGATCAACCAGTAAAATCACAGCAGAGGGGTGGAAGTCAGTGTCACCATCCAAAGCCAAGATATATGTATTGTCATCTGATATGTATTTTCTTTTACTATCGTTGTCACAGTTTGGTAAGAGGTAAGCTTCTCCATCCAGTGATATGAGACTTGGACGATGTACAAAGTTCTGTCTCTGTTAGCACACATAAAGAAACGTCCACATAAACATCAATTCATCCATTTTCTGTACTGCTTATCTTACACAGAGTTGATAAAAATACAGAGTACCACTTTAACATGATATTATGAGAAATCTTACAGTGATTTTCTGGGGATTTTTCACGATGTAACCTTTCCAACCCAGGAGATAATACATATACATTATCTGCAAAGAAAAACAATCAAATTATGAAAGGTTGCAGTTGAATGATCATAATTCTAAAACACAGCTCAGTATTTATAATTTCTTCCATCTCACCTGTGACCATCTCTTTTTGTTTCTTATAAGCTCTTTGTCCTTGAGATGGACATATAACATATTTCCCTCAGGTAGCACAAATGCAATCCGACCACCATAAGGAGTGTCAATGATAGACACTTCATCTGGCTCTTTGTTTGTGAATACTCTGAACAGCATAAACGTTAAACTTTTAATTAGGAAAGAATCACTGGATAGATCACAAACTACTGAATTTTTTAAATGGTTCTTACCTGTACACTTCTATGACCACATTGATTAGATCTTCCACATATGAATTGACCAACTTTGTCTCAGTCTCTTTCTCTATCATGAAGGCATCATCAACATAAATATGGCATTCGAATTCAAAGCAATTCTTATGCTCTTCCTTTGGGTCACCTCTGTACCTGTCCAGCCTAAAACCATGACAAATTGGAATGAGCTAGACATTACAAGTAGACCTATGTTCCTTATATAAACAATACAAAGCAAATTTTACCTGAACATTGAGGTAAGGATCTTAAGCATTTCATCATATGTTTCATGCCACATTGTTGCACAGAGATATATGACAACATTTTCTGCCTCTTCATGGCTGAAATTCATATATTTAAAAAAATGTGAAACACGTTTACAAAATGTTACCAAAATGACATTTGGTGTTCAATTAAGTTAAATTAATCATATTTTACCTCTCTGGGTCCTTCACTTTCATTTTGGTGTTTAGTAGTAGTGACTGATCGATGAAAGCGGATTCATACAGCCGCCGAACAAAGAGCTGTGATGTCCGCTCAATAAGGGGCACCTTCATGCTCCACACATAATATGAGCACGAAATCAACCCAAGCCACATGCAGGCACCTTCAAGTGCAAGCATGGAGAAAGGCCAAACTGCATAATGGCTACTCAGTGTTGTTTTACAGATACTATTGGTGAGCTCCAGGATGATCAGTGGAGTACTGTTAGAATCCTTCAGCTTCACAAGACCAGAACAAAAGTCCAGAAATGGGTTATAGATTGGTGAATAGTTGGCGGTCAACTCAGAGAAGTATGAGGTCTCTGGTGCCACATCCAAGGTGTTCACTTGAGTCAGGAAAAGTGTTATGCCTACAATCAGTGTAACAGGACCTGTCAGTGAGACTGGCGTGGCAAAGCTCATTCTCACTGCATGTATCTTGCAGGCCACAACCCCGAACCAATGGCAGGCAGCAGAGCAGAAGATTTGGAGGAAAAACACTCCAAGGCCCACCTCAAGAGTATCTTTTGAAATTTCTGTGAAAGCACCCCAGTTGATGCGGTTCTCAGCTATTAGGCAATAATAAAAGAAATACACCCCAACAGTAACAGCAATCCTCATGAGACTGGTTAACATGAAGACAGAATCTCTGAACCCATCTAATTCGTTTAGCATATCCTGAATCTTGTTGCTGGCCTGTAGAGAATTTTCCCACCAGTTAAAAGAAATTAGAAGAGAAGAAAATATAGCAATACCAACATAGTAATAACAGTCTTGCTCTTGGTGTGCAGTATGAGAAGTTATTCGCACATAGTAATCAATAGCAAGCAGGCAGTAGCCAGTGGACACTAGAACAATGGAGCAAATAGGGAAAATGATCATCCAGCGATGGTGCTGAAGTTGAAAGAAAGCATGAAGGAAGGCAGTGCCGATGCAGACTCCTCCAGATATGAAAAGGTTGGTCAGAACATCAAACTGAGGCATCACAACCAGAACCAAGACTGAGGTCCCCACCGCCACCAAGATCTCAATCCCTGAAATCTGCAATATAATATGATAACATTTGTGAACCACTTCATTTAGTGTGAAAATCTATGCAGTTTTATGGGGCCATATTTCATTACCAGGGTAGTCAGTGTCTTTTTTTAGTTTTAAGGTGTTCAGGTCACTAAAGTGTTGTGAATTATTGATCCTAAATCTCTGTAGACTTCTATATACTTATGAAAAATAAATATAGATACATATGATATATACAGAGCTAGAGGCATCAGTTCAGAAAGTGGAGAGTCTTCACAGATATCTTTGTTCTTCCTGATTAGCAAAATGAAACGGTTTTTAAAATTCATCTACCTGGACAAATGGACAGAGAGGTATACAATTTATTTTCCCAAAGACATATTAAAAACAACCCATCTATTTACTGTATTAACATGAAACTCCACAGAAAAACACCATCACATTGAATTACTTGTACGCATAAACTAATCAATGGTTAATAATTAATATCTGTTGCTACCATTTTGTCATGGTTCACTGCCTATCCAGATCGTTGCAAACAATATATATATATATATAAATCAAAAAGTCACCAATTAGTGAAGAATTTGTTTAAATGATTTGCATTATATTAACTCACAATTCCCAAGATTTTCATGGTGGGTGAAACATAGCTTTTGAAGGCACATTTCCACAGACATTTGAGGAACACCAGCAGGTTGGGTGTTACCAGGGCACACATCAGCAGTAGGGTGTAGAACTGCCTATCTGTAGAAGTCCTGAGGGATTTTGGACTAGAAAGTGTGGCCAATGTCAGGAGAGAACCCTGTAATAAGATTTGTTATATTATTACCAGGCTGTTTAAGGCTATTTAGGGATGGAAAACAACAACCACAACAAAAACAAAACGAACTTAAATGAAAACAGCATGGATTTTTCCTCCAAAGGTAGAATGTGTGAAAGATTTAATTATAGATTCCATATTCCTTGTGGAGAAAATTTAAGAAACTTCATGATGTGTCATGACTTTGAAACAAGAAATTAAATAAAGACAATTACACAAAAACCACAGTATGACTGAATAATTTTATTAGCTTCAATTATCTCAAAAGATACCATGTGAATTTGAATTTTATTATGATCCCTAAAGCTCCCTGTAATGATTCTTAATTTACTTCCTTATTACAAAGTTTCCAAGTCATCAGACTGCTGCTTTGTTCCACACGTTGCTAAGATATCACTTTATACCGGTGAGGGTAGGAATATTCAGGATGATATAGATTACAGAGTACAAAGTAGTCATAGCTCAGTGCTATCATAAAATCCATTATAAACTGCTAGATACAGCAGCAGTTCCGTGTGAGTTGTTACTTGGATTGAATAACAGAAACAGTTATAGCTGTTGTTATGAAGCCTGCGCAATAAATAATTTATGAATTATTCATACGTAATGCAAAAGTTTCAGTGTTACAGTTCACCTTGCTGATGACGGCACTGGTCAAGACCAATAAGCCTATAACCACTGCCATGAAGTGCTGCATTAACATCAAGCATGTTTTCTTCTTTTCTTTCTCGGCTCCAATCGGATTTAGCTGAAAGGGATCCCATGTGTCCCTGTAAAAGCATTAGTGTATCGTTCATTTTGAGACGCTCAAATTTACACAGAATACGGCATATCATTCTTCCAGTTGACAATTATATGTACAGTCTGTACAGATATACTGTAAATTGATTAGGGACACGTTACTTTCATAGCCATAAGCTGGTAATATGTGTAGCCCAGACTGGCATAATATACTTCTTTTTTTTAACTAAAGGTGGATAATAATAATATTCTTAAAACTTTCTCACAAATCCACTTGATCCACTTAATTAACTGGCAAAGATAAATACAAGATCTCGACTAGACAAAAAATATGTCATATATAAAACAAATTAGATTTGATGGTACCTGTGCCTCCCCTCTCTCTTTTGGCCCCTATTCCTCAGCTCTTCCATGTTGTTCTGCTAGTCCATGAACAGTATGGAATCAAGTCACATCTAGAGACTGGTTTATTTATGCCTTTTTCCTCGAGCTATGACTATACCCTTAGCCCTGCCTCATTTATAATGCACAAGGCCATAAACAGGTACAAGGATCAACTGAGCAGAGATTCCCTTTGTGACTTTAACAGGAAATGATTAGTTTATATACAGGGCAAAGACCAAAAACTGGTAACTAACAACCATTTTAATCAAATGTAACATGGAGTATTAAAATAACAGTAACATATAATCACCCTACTTAAAGCTAATACAATAGAGATATTGTATTACCAATAGAGAAATATATATCTATATACAGTATATAGATAGATAGATAGATAGATAGATAGATAGATAGATAGTATTCACAGTATATTCCATTTAGCATAACATTAAAACCACTGACAGTGAAGTGAATAGCACTGATTGTCCTGGTACAGTGGCATCAGTTAAGTTGTGGGATTATATTAGGCAGCAAGTGAACAGTCAGTTCATGGAGTTGATGTGTTTGAAGCAGAAAAAATGGGCTAGTGTAAAGATTTGAGTGATAATTAATAGCTAGTCAATCTTGGTATACCTTGATCATCAAGGTCCAGCCATCCTATGTCACATATTCTGGACATAACCCTGACTCACCCAGTTATGGGCTGCCATCTTCAGCACTCTTATATATTGTATACATAAGAACTGTACAGATTATATAGTGACATTATATTTAATATTGTTTTTAGATTACATCCTTTCCTATCCACCTTCTAGAAAATCTTTTTTGTTTCTGCTATGTGTGAGGAATGAAATAATGTTCATTTAAACAAAGTAATATATTTAAATAACAACTTCCAAATAGCTGCGATGGGTTGCCACTCCGTCCAGGGTGTATCCTGCCTTGATGCCTGATGACGCCTGAGATAGTTCGGATAAGCGGTAGAAAATGAGTGAGAGTGAGAACTTCCAAATAGTGATATATTCTTCTAAAGGTCAACACAATAATTTTAGTATTTGAGTTGCAAACCATAATTTGTGTCAGAACAGTTTAAGGTTGTCTGGTTAACAGGTTTCTCATAGGTTTAGGCATGCAGTTAATTATAGGCTTTATTTTTTGAGCATTTCTAAACTCCTTCTAGCTTGTGTGGGCTTGTTCTTCTATGATTACTCGTGTCTGATTTCCCGTGATACAACTGTAAAGCTAATTATAACTGGCAGGGTTGGTTAGGATTAGGGAGCTTTTGTGATTGGTTTTTATAACCTCTGATCTAAAAGTAGGTGAAACAGCGATGTGAGTTACGAGGCTAGCTGAAGGTATGTAATTTGTCGCCCTCTTGCTGCATTTTACATAGATCTTATCTGACAGACACACTTATAACCAGCAACTTACATGTATCTCGATTATACAATAGAATAATTTAGAGCTAAGGGGAAATTTTACTACTTAGACAATAGTGTGCTTATTTGGCTTTAGCTTATAACTATTAAGTCAGATAATAGGCCTCACTGTCCATTTATACAATATTTATTAAACGGATCATCCCATTTATGCAGTTTAGTTACAAACATTCAGTGAGGTTGAGGTCAGGGCTCTGAGCAGGCCATATATGTTCTTCCACTCCACAAGTTAGACAAATTGTGTGTTCATGGAGCTCTTTTTGTCTACGGTTGTCATTCTGTAACAGGTTTGGGTCTCTTAGTTCCAGTGAAGAGAAATTTTAAAGGTAATGCTACAACATATAAAGACAAAAATGTGTCAAAATAACCACATATTGATATAATGGCCAGGTGATCAAACTTTTGGCCATATATTTGATTACAGTTTAATAAAAAAAAATCATCCAAACCCAAATTTATTAACGGAAACAATATATTATTACGTACAATATAATAAAATGTAATATTATTATAACAAAGGTGAGAAAATCACAAAGTGATTGTGTACACACACAATGCTTGTTCAGTCTCTTTTCTCAGCTTCACAATAGCTTGGTTTTCTCCAGCAGGTAGCTATCTCTCAGCAGTCTCTCTGATCTTTACATTTGCTTTTCTGTTTTTAAAAACAAACGCGGTCTTCACATTTAAACCCCAGGGCGAAACTAACACAGATATTCAGTGCTATTAATAATCTAAACAATCAATCAAACAGGATACACCTGGGTAACACGAAACACTTGTCACCTGTTCAAATATTTTAATCACTTGAGAAATGGGTGGGTTCAAACAAAAGGTGCCATGTTCTAAGTTTCGTGCGATGTACAAATCAGGAAATTAAAACTTTACTTTTCATCTCTTCTAATATTTATCCTTTGATCTCAAAGCCGAATGTCTTCAGTGTATAGTAATAACAAATGAATTGACCTTGCTGTCCAATGTTCATTTGATGTCGACTGTAGACTAAAATGACCTCCTAAATATAAAATTTGCTTCATTTCTTTTAGTGGCTACTATCCAGAGTTAAGCATCCTTCCACCTCGATATTGAGGGTGGACCACTATACTATGTTTAGTATATTTGTGACTTAAAAGGCAGGCACATTGTATGGTGTAACTTGCGGACTTGAAAAGGTACGGTCTAGAGAAGTCCCCATCGGTGCCCACAGGGGATAGCCTAGACCAATCTGTAATCATGGACTCCCAGGTCCAGATGTAGAGATGGTGAGTTGGCTCTGAGAGCCACACTCTTATCACTCCTTACACTGTACCATGCTCACTCAGATCTACTAGCACTGCTCTACTGGTCCCACCATTTCTCAGGTTAAGAGGTCAAGACTCTCTTCTTTTCTGGCACCGAGGTTGTGGAATTGCTGTCTTTAAATGACAGGTGAAGTCCTACATCTTTCTGAAACACTTAAACGAGCTCTTATTTTCCCTGTTTGTGTTTGTGCAGAGATTTTAGGCTGATGTTCTGTTAGCTAGTGAACCATTGTTATAAAATAAAATTGATGTATTTATTGATGGAGACATTGATGAAAGCACTGTAAAAAGAAGTTGCCCTCCAAGGAGGTTGCCGTCGCTAAGAACAGAGGCCACATTTCCCAGAATCATTGTGGACTCTTTAAACAAGGGCCTCTGTGTTGTTTAAGCCAACCGAGCAAATACATCTATCTGCAAATCTTGCACAAATTTACATGTTGTGTAATTTCTTATGTAATTGAGTATTATTTTATACTGACTGACAAAGTGGATAATTGAAGCTTTGCTTCTTTTTTTAATTTAATTTCTGAATTACTTTTTGGCCCAGTTTTGTGTGCCTGTGTGTATGACCATTGACTTTCTTTAATATTAAGTTTGGTTTGTTTAAAAAAGCCTCTTCATTATGGATCCTCACTCACAGGTGCTAAAAGATATACACCAGAATCCTTCTCTAGAAAGTCTAGAAAGAGAAAAAATAAAAATCCATGCATCGAAGCTTATTAAGAATCTTAAATTTATATTTGTAAAGGAGGTGTTTTTAATAATAATAATAATAATAATAATAATAATAATAATAATAATAATAATAATAATAATCATAATAATCATAATAATAATGAAATATGTTAATATATATTAATACAAATATTATTTATAATCATATGACAACAATATTTTCAATACTGCTCCATACCTGTGTAGACAAAAAGTTTTCATACTTTATGTCTCAGGGTGCCCTGATACTGTATCTGTGTCACCTTCTGGCTCAGTGTTTCAGTTATGCTGTCATAGCTAGAATTGCCGCATTCCCTGCTGTCTCTCTCTCTCTCTCTGTCACACACACACACACACACACACACACACACACACACACACCAACACACCCACAGACACACAGTTTTGCACTCAAGTCTCCATCAGTGAAATATTGATAACTTCATCAAGATAGGCTTTATGTTGAAACCAGAATAAACCTCATGGTTATGGATTTGTAATTTTTGACCATATAGTACACTGTTATTAAATTATATGTTCCTGCTCTGTGACAATGCCCATTGTTAAAACTGTTATAACTGAGTATAAAATTGAGTAACCTAACTACAGACAAATCCATTGCTACACGTGCTCTACACTCTTCTGAAGCTGGTCTTCTGACTGTCCAAACAACACGGCTAAAACTATGGGTGATCAGGCTTTTTTTTCTTTGGCTCCCAAATTGTGGAATTCCCTGCCCTCAGAGATTAGGAATTCAGAATCCCTGGGTGTTTTTAAATCCCACCTTAAAACATACTTTTTTAGGGTAGCTTTTATGTAATTTCTTTGTTATTTTTTGGCTTTTTATTTTTTGTATGGTTAGTTTTAGTGCCTGTACTGTTATGTGTATCTTTTAATTTCATCTTTTATGTCAAGCACTTTGAGAAGCTACTTTTAAAGGTGCTATACAAAATAAAGTTTATTATTATTATTATTATTATTATTATTATTATTATTATTATTGTTATTATTATTGCTGATATATGGCCTAACATTCAGTTTTCAACACTGTCTAAGATGCCCAAGGAATGAGATTGATGATGATGATTTGGGTGTTTCCTCCTTGGACAATTTGTGGGTTGTACTGCGTGAATCATCAAGAAAATGACGTAAATAAAGTAACTGTTTAATTAGACTCTACTGTTTGTACACAATAGGAAAAATGGGTGCATTTAATTTTATAATTTTATTCTTGTAGTATTAAAATGGGAGGGCCAAAGTTTATGGCAAACATATTTAGAAACTACTAGGGTTGAGCAATGCATGATGTCTCATCCATGGCAAAAAAAAAAAAACAACTACAGGTCCTTATCCTCCAACTGGTTTTTCTCCAGTTTAATTAATTAATAGATTAATTAATTAATTGATTAATTAATTAATCTATTAATCAATCGATTAATTAATTAATTAATTAGTTACCTCAAGGCAACATATAACAGATAAGTTTAAACATTTGATATTTTTATGCAAAAAAAAAGAAATATATGTATTGCAATCATCAATTTATTTAACCAAACACATGAACAATGAAATTCACCTATTTTTTTTTAAATTATGCTTTTCATATTTAATAAAAAAGCACGTTTCCTAACCAGCTGAGGTTCGCAACCATTTAGGAACACAAATATAACCAAATCATCCTATCATCACATCAAACCGTTACAATGTTGTTTCAAGGTAAACATTAAAAAAAACTTATCCCATTATGCATCTTATCTTTACAAGTAAGCAAATATATACACAAATCCCTGCATGTACACAAGCTCATACACACAAGCTCCTTCCTTAATAATGCATTTCATGATGAAGCAATTCCTCGCAACAGAAAAACACAGGTATTTACATTTACAGTGCCTGAACCACATTGGTAATTGCACCAACCATTTATCTTTTAATCCAAACAGGTCTGTTCAAAGTGAACCAGCAGTGATGTTCATGGTACCTCCATTTTCCCCATCACCAGCTTTCCCATCTTTCTGAACTTCTTCCTGTTAATTTTCTACCATTGTGGTACTTTCGTCTTCATTCTTATTTCAGTTTTCACTTTCAATCTATCCCTGCCTGAACTGTCACTATGACCTCATCTTCCTCAATACTACATTTTGCCTCATCCTCACTCACGTCAACTGTCATTTGTGCTTTTAATTTTTGGAAGTGCAATAGAAAATAAGAAGATTGTAATCCTTGCACTACACAATCTTATTGACAAATACATTTAGATAATGTATTCCCATCCTAGAATGCCTGCTATGACCGTATGCATGTTGGCAACATGCACTTTTTTGTGATTTCCTATGAAACATTTGCCATTACTATGAATTTTTTTTTTACTTATCAAGGCAGATCAATTTTTATCTGGAGAAAGATGAATTAAAAAAAATGGATGCCTGTGTGTCATGTGACCACTTTTTTGCATTTTCATTGGTTAGTATTTGAGTTCCTCTAGACTAAGTAAGGTATTACAGTAATCCAATCTAGAGTTAACACATCTATGAAGTAGTTTTTCTGTATTGAGTAATGACATTATATTTCTTATCTTAGTAATATTTCTTAAATGAAAGTAGGCTATACGAAGTGTTAGTATCTACACAAGCTTCAGATGACTGGAGTCAATAATCGTACCAGGCTTTTTTACTCCTGCACATGGTGAAACAGAAATGCCATCCAGAGTTACACTGTAAACAGAAATCTTACCTCTAGCTTCAGGTGGAAAAATTAAAAAAGTGCTTCTGTTTTGTCAGAATTAAGTAGGAGGAAGATTACAAGCATCCACAGTCTAATGTCCTTTACATATTCCGCTACATGAATAAAGCTGATACAAACATACAACTATGTGCCATCAGTACAACAGTGGAAGCTAATACCATGTTTATGAATTATTCTAAACAGAACGTTGCCAAACACCATACTTTGCCTATGTTCAAAACGATAGCAATCCATTAGCAGAGTCCATTAGTAGGTCATTTACCACTTTAACCAGCGCTCTCTATATACTAAGATATGACTAAATCCTAACTGATACATAGATTATTCATTTGTAGATATGCACATAATTTTGTTCAAAAACTTTTCTAGGATCTTGGAAATGAAAGAGTTTATTTGACTATAGTTGGACAGGTGAATTTCAACTGATGCTGCTGTCTGTTTGTTCTGATTTGTATGTTGGATGCATGCTATTTAAAGGTGTGCCTCTAGTAGAAAAACGTCATTGCTTCTTATTACGCCAGGGAACATTTCACATCAAAGCAAACTTGAACTCCCTTAACACATGACAACTAACAAGTGAAAAAGGTGAAGGCTAGCATGTGCTTTCTTGACACGTGAATCTGAACACATATTATTAGGAAGCTGAACTTGCTGCATTACATCAATAAACACCTTTAACACAAACTTACAATCAATGACACTCATCCATCAGTAAGGCATTGCAGTAATCCTATCAAGAGGTAACACAATCATGAATTAGTTTTTCTGCATTGTGCAATATTAATGAAATGAAAGAACTAAAGCATTAGAAAAGCACTAGCCCTTTTACTCAGACATAAGGTCACTAATGCTCATGACTGGCTAGTGTCACTGTGACTGGGAATATAGAGACAGTAATGCCATCCTTCCCATTTAAAAGTGTTTTATTTTCTTGGCAATCAACAGATTATAACTCACAATCTCCTGACAATAGGGCAAACACATTTCTGTTGTTTGGAGCCTCCACTGTGGAAGTGCTGATTTGACTGGTTTAACATCCAAACCCTTTTTAAACCAATATAAATAAAAATTAAATATCACACACATACATTATGCCATTCTAGGAGAAAATGAAACCATGTGCCTTGCAAAAGTATTCATACCCACTGAACTTTTTCACATTTTGACAAGTAACAACCACAAACAAAAATGTATTTTATTAGGATTTTACGTGATAGACCAACACAAAGTGGCACATAATTGTGAGGTGGAAGGAAAATGATAAGTGGTGTCCAAATTTTTTTTACAAATAAATATCTGAAAAGTGTGGCATGCATTTGTATTCAGCCCCACTGAGTCAATACTTTGTAGAACCACATTTTGCTGCAATTACAGCTGCAAGTCTTTTGGGGTATGTCTCGACCAGCTCTGTACATCTAGAGAGTGAAATTTTTGCCCATTCTTCTTTGCAAAATAGCTCAAGCTCAGTCAGATTGGATGGCGAGCGTCTGTGAACAGCGATGTTCAAGTCTCGCCACAGATTCTCAATTGAATTTAGGTCTTGACTTTGACTGAGCAATTCTAACACATGAATATGCTTTGATTTAAACCACTCCATTGTAGCTCTGGCTGTATGTTTAGGGTCATTGTCTTGCTGGAAGTTGAGCCTCTGCCCCAATCTCAAGTCTTTTGCAGACTCTAACAGGTTTTTATCTAAGATTGCCCTGTATTTTATCTTCCCATCAACTCTGACCAGCTTCCCTGTCCCTGCTGAAGAAAGGCACCCCCCCCAACATGATGCTGCCACCACTATGTTTCACGGTGGGGATGGTGTGTTCAGGGTGATGTGCAGTGTTAGGTTTCTGCCACACATAACGTTTTGAAACTTAAGGTTTTTTGGCCAAAAAGTTTAATTTTGGTCTCATCTGAACAGAGCACCTTCTTCCACATGCTTGCTGTCCCCCCACATGGCTTGTCGCAAACTACAAACGGGATTTCTTATGGCTTTCTTTCAACAATGGCTTTCTTCTTGCCACTCTTCCATAAAGACCAGATTTGTGGAGTACACGACTAATAATTGTCCTGTGGACAGATTCTCCCACCTGAGCTGTGGATCTCCGCAGCTCCTCCAGAGTTACCATGGGGCTCTTGCCTGCTTCTCTGATTAACGCTCTCCTTGCACGGCCTGTCAGTTTAGGTGGACGGCCATGTCTTGGTAGGCTTGCAGTTGTGCCATACTCTTTACTCTTTCCGGATGATGGATTGTACAAATGCTCCCTGAGATGTTCAAGGCTTGGGATATTAATTTATAACCTAACCCTGCTTTAAACTTCTCCACAACTTTATCCCTGACCTGTCTGGTGTGTTCTTTGGTCTTCATGATGCTGTTTGTTCTCTAATGTTCTCTAACACACTTCTGAGGGCTTCACAGAACAGCTGTATTTATACTGAGATTAAATTACATACAGTTGCACTCTATTTACTATTAGGTGACTTCTGAAGGCAGTTAGTTTCACTGGATTTTAGTTAGGGGTATCAGAGTAAAGAGGGCTGAATACAAATGCACACCACACTTTTCAGATATTTATTTATAAAAAAAAAATTTGGACACCATTCATTCCACATCACAATTATGTGCCACTTTCTTTCGGTCTATTTTATAAAATCCCAATAAAATACATTTTTCACTGCGGTTGTAACATGTCAAAATGTGGAAAAGTTCAGTGGGTATGAATACTTTTGCAAGGCACTGTATATATATATATATATATATATATATATATATATATATATATATATATATATATATATATATATATATATACACACTGCTCAGGTTTCAGGCCATGGCCATGCTAAAAGCTTTTGTAGTCATCTTTGTGATGGTGACGTGGGGCCGAGTTCACATTAATGTTCTGTGTAAACAATTTGAATCCTCTTCAGAACATGATAATATTCATCTTCAGTAATCTAAATACATTCTGGATTTAATTCAAATAAATACCACAGGAGCTATTGCTATTGGTTTTGCAAATTGCATTCATTTTTACAAAGGGCTTAACTGTAGATTTCTACCTTCACTCCAGGTGATTCATTTTCTCCTAATGACAACATGAAGCATTTTCGTGACATTTAATTTTGGGTGAGGTGTATAAGGAGTACAGAGGTGTGGTTAAAAGAATTGTTCACATACCGTGCTTATATGCAGTGGTTTATTGCAAAATAACATTTTCACAATCTGTCAGTCAGTCTTGGACAATTTACAATAATCTTGCTGTGTTCATGCAAAATGACTCAGATCTGTCTTGTAACAGATATACAGAAATAAAATATATACAACAAAAAAGAATAAAATAAATAATAATAATAATAATAATAATAATAATAATAATAATAATAATAATAATAATAATAATAATAATGATAATATTATTAACAACAATCATTAGTCCAGTGGAAAGAGAAGTAACAAATAGTTATTAAACAGTGTTTGAAAAAATATATTGCTTTTAATTACATTAAGTTGGTATTGTAGGTTTGCCAGGTTTGTGTGTTGCTAAATAGTTTCCCATCACATATCATCTTTTGGATCATCCACTTCGAGGCTTTTAGTCAATTTAATTTCCTCCTAAAGAAAATTCTGGAGAGAAATGAACCTATTAAATGCTTATGTTATCATAGTAAATAAACATATTACAATGTTCAATCGTTCCAAGGCATTCATAATTCTGTCCAACTTACATTTTCATCATTTTTTTCGGAGACCAGTGCCATAGCTTGATTTCTCATGTTCCTGTTAACCTCGGCCTCAGTCCCAGTATAAGCAATGAAGTGTATTAAAGTCTGGATTCTAAATGAAAAAACATACATGTACATGTTAAATAGTAATCGTTCATAGCACTTTTAAATATAATGGAAAACAAGATTCATATTATAGGTACCTGTGCCACAGCATAGCTAAAAACTGGATAAGAAGGAGGCCTGCAAAACTCAAGAGGAACATCAGTCCAATGGGGTCGATAAATATCTGTCCATCTGGGTCAACAGTTCCATTGGCAAAAACTTTAGGGATCTTGATGCTCACTGCGCTGCCAATGGCTTGCAGAAAGAAAGTAGCCACAAGCCACAGGGCATTACAGATAAAAAACACAAACGTTGCCTGAAAATTTAGAGAAGATTATTAGACAAGATCGCTGTGTGAGTTCACTACTCAAATATTCTTACTAGACTGATCTCTTATAGGCATTTTCCAGTTAATAGGTATACAAAATTCCAGGCTATTGAACAAACAATATTCAAAAATATACCAATATACTGTGGTTGATCTTTCAAGCGTCCTTGACAAAGCAACTGCCGTTTGACTATAGTTTATTCAAGTATTTAAAATTTTTATTACTTGTTAAATTGTTAATAGGGACAATGTGAAAAAAGGGAGAAACGTATTATTCAGGCCAGGTTAACTGTCAGCTTCCCATTGACAAACCTTGTCGCGTAGAACTTTAAGATCTGCTTTGATTTTTTCCTCCTTTCTTTTATCAGTCTCTAGTGGTTTTAGGTATAGTTCAATTAGGTCCTCCCAAAACTTTCCTTCTTCCTAATAAACAAACAAATAAATAAATAAATTTAAAAAAGGATTAGGATTGTGTCCGTGAGCCGTCAGCTATTTCGTTTTACGTGACGAATGGCCAAAAAAGGAAACAATAGACATTGTATTAACATCAAACAAACTCAAACTTGAAGAACTTGCTTTCACAATATACACACCTCATTTAATGATACATTACACAGTGCACAGTACAAGGTTTCTATATTTAGTAGAGCAGAACTGAAATAAATTTATTTGATTTTAGACGTCACAGATCACAAAATAAGCCCTGATATTTGGGAAGATGGGGCATTATAGTTTCTATATAGTTTCTCTGAGTCAAACAGGACAACAACCCTAAATATTCAAGCATAAACCAAATATGTTTATGTGTAAAATCTTACAGTCAAAAATCAGACCATGATCCAAGCGGCGGTTGAAGACCTACTTATTCAGGACACACTTCAACTAGCACTTCTTTCCTCTATCTTTTGCATTTTTAATTAAAAAAAAAAAACAAAAAAAAACAACAACAAAAAAAACACCTTTGACACTTTTTCATTGTAACTTTGAACAAATGTTTTAAACTCATGGTATCTTAAGTATGTAACAGTGAGCCAGCATTAATGTATTCAATGTTAGAGATTTAAGCACTTATGTACGTCGCTCTGGATAAGGGCATTTGCCAAATGCTGTAAATGTAAATGATCCAACTGAGAAATTAAGGCAGGTTTGAGGGCAAGTATTACTTATGTAAGGCACGGAAGATATTTTAGCATAACAAAGAATCAGAAACCATAAAAAATGTCAGTTGAATACTCGAATACTGTAGAAAAGGTAGTACAGTAAAAAAAAAGGCATCTCTGTCCCAAGATGTATAAAATGCATATCGATTGATCTTGGGGAAAAACAATGGTAATACCCACCAAGTTAAATCTGTTCTCCCTAAGAGCCAGTTCACCGGAGCTTTCTGCCAACTGTTCAATGAAATCTATCAAAGAAAACTTTGTTAATTTTCTGTGGAACTGTTATATCACATAAATGTATAAAAGTGTTAAAATTGTATGTTTACTCACAGTTATCAATGAAAGGTCTGAAAAAAAAAAATAATAAATTACATTCATTTAGTGTTCAGCCACAGTAGTTTGGCTAAAATAAATTAATCAGCCATAAAATTGTTAATATTATTTAATGTTATTTATTTATTTTTAAATTTATAATTACTTTTCTTTAGGTTTGGTGAACACTTCGGTATCAACACTCTGAAGAAGGGGTTCAGATGCATTATCTGGCAGTGTATTCATCACCTTCTCTTCTTTGTTCACCTGAAACTCAAAGGTGTATCCACATATTTTGAACAGCTTCTGGCACTTGACATTTTTTGTTGTGGTCTGGTCAGGACCACTGGTCGGGTTGGCAGATTCACGAGTGCCCCATGACACGTTATTCATGTTGACCATGGAGTAAATTGCCAGCAGCAGGTAGCCACTGGGGATGCAGATGATGTAAAGAAAGCCAAAGATGATAAGATGGAACTCATGAGGATGAAGAAGAGCCGTGGTAATGTACATGACGATTATGCCAATAAAGAACAAGCCACTTGGGGTCATGAAAGTCTGCTGCATTACCATGTCCCCTGAAAACACATAGAAACACAGATAAGCAGATGAATTTTAGTATGAAATATGCACAATATAAGTTTTGAGTAAACTTTATGGATTATTTGATGTTTTGGAGGCAGGGTTGTGGTCAAGCTGGGAAAGGTAAATGTCAAGGCATCTGTTCAAGATGTTTCTAACAACTGTTCTGTGTTTCAATAAGCAGTAGCAAGGATAAAATGGAGAGAGACAAGAGCCATGGGAAGAATGAGCCATCTATATATGTGCAAATAAAATAAAATCATTAAAACTTTGATGTACTTTTCGATTCAGTCCCGACAAGTCCCTTTCCGAGTTGTCCCAAGCTTGCCACCCATCTCCTGATTTGTGGTTCAGCCCATAAAGTATCACATAGAGCTTATCTTATTTTATCAGTAATTTAAACATTCTGAACAACCCAGAGAAGACCCACACGGATACAGGGAGAATTTTGTACAGCCGCTCTGCAGCCCTGTATTATTTATTGGGGAAATACTAAAACAGTCACAGTCACGCTACAATATTAATAGACACTGCAAATTGTTTACCTTTTGTTACCAAATTAGAATAGCAAATGTATTTAGACATAAGAAGTTGCAGAGCACAATAAAATTAAATGCTAAAGATGATAACAGTCAGATCTAAAATAAAAGACCAACAACGTGTTCTTATTAGTAATAGTACATGAGAAGATGTAAATTCCTAAAGGCCCATGTAAAGGCTCATGTTTCTTTGTTTTTTTAAGCAAAGGTTCGAAGTAAAAGCAAACTTCACTTACCTATAATCGATAAGATGGTTGCTGTCATAAGAAAAGCATAGATTATGCTCATGATACCAGCAATGCTGATTTGTAAGTTTGATTTTGCCTGGCCAAGACAATAGCAGAGAATCATGTAGATTGCAGGAGGAACAACTGCCATCACAAGAGCAACGTTGGCGTTTATTTTCAGAACAAACTTAAAGCTTCCTGTTGAGAAGAGAGGTAATTTTTACACAACGCCAAAGGTGTTTTAAAATCTGTTTTGCTATGTTTTTCAAACTTATACCTTGAATTAAGCTATCTTTTGATATACATCTAAACTTTATCCAAACTCACCACCCCCACCCTTAACCTTCTATTATTTCAACTAATTTTCATTGTTTCATTTACGAAATGAATTTATCTTTAGCTTCTCTGCTACACCTTCATGGTTCCACACCTGGTATTTTGTACCATTCATTACACTAATCATTTATCTTCCTGGGGTAATATTCCTGGTTTTGCACTGATAAGTATAGAAACAGTATAAAAACGTTAAAGTTTAAAAATAAATTACTATTCATCTATAACATCTATCCCGAATGACTGACGTGTTCCACAACAGCATGCTAATGCTAATGCTAAATAGAATTAAATGATTAAAATGGACCTGAAAAGAAACGGTGAAACAGGCCTTAGCATATAAACAGCATCTAAACTCTCACCTGCAATCATGAGGCAGACCGTAGCTGGCCCCAAGATTGAGGCAGCCATGGTGAAAGTCTGGTACAGAATGTAGGGCCGTGATATGGACTTGTTGATTTGTGCAGTGATACTGCCACTGGAAAGAAGATCCAGAGTGTTGGCCATGGTGGACGGACCCCAGCGCCTCCGCTGGTTGTAAAACTCCTTGAACTCCTGTGGCGCATTAGTGTATGAGTCAGAGGCAGCGTTGTACTCCACTCGCCATCCCTGCTGCAGGAGCAGTGTGCACAGCCAGCGGTCTTCACCTGCAAACACAGAGGAAGAACATACAAGCTGCATGTGGATAAACACTACATATATAAGTATTAAGAGTATGTACAGTGATTAATGTCATTTTTTTCTCATTTCTTTTGTCTTTGCTCTTTGCCACTCACCCTGGTCATACTGTAGATAATGGGACGCCTCAGTCGCTTTGGTTGTGTATCTCTTCATGACATTGTCACTCATGAGTGCTTCTGCACGCATCAGGCTGAAACAGCCCGGGCTGCACAACACAGATCCGAACACATGCTCTGCTGTTTTCTGGAGCCAGTGACCCACAGCATACTCAAATTTCTGATACCACACCATCGGACCTGCAACACACACACACACAGAGCTTTTACCAAATAGAGATGGTAGCATGATAATGGAGAGCCAGATTACTGGTGGGAATTTATAGCTGCACATTTTGGTCTGGCCAGTGTTTATATGTTTTTTTAATGACATCCCATTAGATTACTACAGTACATCAGCCCATAAGTACAAAACACAACAAACAAACAAAATAAAAAAGCAAAAAAATGAAACAGCAACTTAAGCCATCAAAACCAAAAACAACACCAAGATGCAGTACAGTACCTCACATACGCACTGCTGATCTGATAAAGCCTGAGATACAGAGGAAAACTGGGATATAAATGCATTTATATTGCTTCGACCCCTGCTCCTTCTTCTATATATGTGGTCTGATGTGGATACGCCATTCGAACCAAAACACACTGCATTGGAGGTGTTTAGAATATCACACCCACTTTGGACTCTACCCATGTCAGTACAAAATTGAATCCCAATTTTTTTTTTAAGTATGAACATAATACTATTTTACCAGAGATACATATTTATAATTGCCAGTAAGTCTAATGAACTCACAACCCCTTGATATTTGTCAAACTCCTCCAATTACTTCTTCTTCTTCTTCTTCTTCTTCTTCTTCTTCTTATTATTATTATTATTATTATTAATCACCTGTGCCAGTGGGATGGATCCTGCCACATGCAGCTCCCACTTCAGGGTACAACCTGAGCCGATCCACTAAAAGCATGACGGCTGAAGGCTGGAAATCTGTGTCACCATCTAGAGCCAGAATGTATGTGTTCTCCTTGGCTTTCTGGAGCAGAAAGGAAATTCTTCTTAGATTAGATTACAAGACAGGCGTAATTCAGTAATTTTAGGATGATCACACATACTTTTAATTGATCTTCAATAACTGTCAGCTGCTCATCCCCTTCCAGGTACATCTCATAGTATTGCTTGTGCAGCCTCCAGCCAAGAAGGTAGTACATGTACATGATCTTTAGTGAAAAGAAGCATAATTACAATTATCCTGTAAGTAGGATACGTTAAGCATAGTGACAATGTGGATTTTGTAGCGTTGCAATAATTAATAGACACAATATACAAACAAAAAAGCTTGCCAACAAGTTTCATTATTGATCAGTTGGATTGTGTTATGAAACTCTCATTACACAGTATTACTTTTACACGGTATTACATTATTAAATTCTAAAAAAAACTATTGATCATTAAACATTTTCCTCTTAAACATTTAGCCTCTGTAATTTATATAAAATAATTATCTAAAACTCATAAAATAGTATATTATTTTGCTTCATCTTCAACATTTACACCCAGAATGATTCCAGTAATGGAATCATTTTAAAACATAATGGTATGCAGTCATACTGGTACTGTATAGTGTATAACTGAAATATTACAGCATGCTACAATTGTTAAGCGTAACTACTGTGGAGGAAATGTTTCAGGAAATCTAGAAGTCTGCAGCAGCTCACCTGAGACCATCTCTTTTTGTGGCGAATCTGGTGTTTGTCCTTGAAATGAACAAACAGCAAGTTGCCGTGAGGAAGTGTGTACTGCAGCCGGCAGCCATACGGCGTCTGGAAGATTTTCTGGTCTGGAAGCAGCTTTCTGTTCCTAAATACACTTTTGCTATCTTCTGTGAATATGCTGTATATAATCAAAACACACACACACACACACACACAAACAAATTCCAATTATAAAAATGCAAGTAAAGCAACACAGGTATGATTATGATTATTAAATAATATAACAAGATTATATACATTATTATTTAGTATATTAATACTTTTGCACAGGTCGTTTGCAGCCACAGTGGTGTTTTAGGCGTTTGGTTACATATACTGTATTTGTGGTTGCCTTTTGTGGTATATATAAACAGTACATTGTGAATGAAGGAAGGTTGAACACACGAGTACCGATGCGTGTGTATGATCGTAGAGCCCAAGTAAAAGAGGCGTTAGAAGATCGTTTGGGCTGAAAAGTGCTAAAAAGACAGAAGTTAAGTTGTCTCAACCCTGCCTCCTGTTTCTTCACCTCTTCCCAAACCCACTAGAGTGTTACACGGATGCTGAAAACCTAGGAGGTGAGGATGATACGCAGTCACTGAGTCCTTACAGCTCATCAAGGCCATACAATACTATCTGTTGTGAATGGCCTTCACATTCTTATTATTAAATGGACAGTGCCAAGGATGACTCAACTTCTGCCTGAACAAACATCAGCATTTGTGTAATCAAAGGCTATTCATTTTTTTTTTAAATACAGTAGTTGTAATATTCATTCCAAATAACCTAGAATTTAAAAATTGCAAAAGTTAGTTCTAGAAAAAGAAGAGCTCAGAGAAACTATTTAAACTAATGCAATATAACATAATAGCAAATATTATACTGCTAAGATGAGTAACAAGATTAACCCCCAACTCTCCCATTTCTGTTTTGAAAGTGATTAGTCAGATGGCTACCTGGTGTAGCCTGCTGGATGTGTAATAAGTACAAAGAAAAGAAAAATAGATGAGTATATAGCAGGTGTAATTTTCTCCTACAGTAAACATGTACCTTCAAGCATTTTCAGTATCATTAAAGTATCGTATGGCACATTGCTAAAATGTCATGATAGTGTCTTCAAATGATAGTGAAAACAATTTTGAATTTTATTTGTCCTCATCACACAAAAATGTAATTCCTTTCATCATGCATTGCTGACTTGCTTTGGGTGTGTGTGTGTGTGTGTGTGTGTGTGTGTGTGTGTGTGTGCAATACTGAGTGTTTCAACACTGTAGGATGTAAGCTTTCCTGCTCTGTATAGTAGCAGTTTCTACTGCAGACTGTGTCTTTAACTTCTAGATCATTTTTTCAAATTCATGCATAGAAGGAAGAAATTGACATAAGCCCTGCAGGTCCTGAGTGATTTAACCAATGTACTTCTTAATTGGGGTGTAAGGTGAGATGTGACAGATTTCCTATCTCATCAGGGGGAGTCTGTGGCAGGCCAGACAGCCCCCCAATTTAGCAGCGAGGGTATATATCAGTGAGTTTGTGAATGGAGAGTGGAGTTGGGAAAATGTGTAGTATGAATGAGTGTGCTCATTCACCTTTCTGGGTGATTTATGTGATTTCTAAGTGTTTTTTGTTTCAGGGAACGATGTTGAGGAGATTAAAGGACAGCATGGCATAGAAGCCCGTGTGCATGAGCTGTGTGCATCCGTGCATGCCCATGCACGTGTGTTTGTTTGTGTGTGCAAGACCCAATGATAGAAAACGTAAAAGATACAAAAAGAAAAACAATGAGACAGCTGAGTTGTCCCCATTTCCTTCCTAAATCCACACAAATGTTACAAGATTATTCATAGATTATTCACTTACACATAAACTTCTCTGATGACTTCCACCAGGATCTCGGCATACTCGTTGACACATCGCTTGTTGTCTTTGGTCAGAAAAGCATCGTCGAAATAAATGTGAGACTCAAAAACAACATCGTTAAATTGGTTTTTCTTTGGTCGGAATTTGTCCAGCCTGAATGAAATAGAGAAACCATTCATTTAAGATTGATCTGTGAAGTTCTCAAGTAAAAGGTCTTTTTCACCATCAGAATACCTGAACATCGAGATGATCATCTTCAGCATTTCATCTGCAGTCTCGTGCCACATGGTTGCACAGAGGTAGATGGTCACCTTCTCCTGTTCCCTATTAATGAACATGTAGGAATGTTAATTCCAGATGATGATATACATCAATATGAACTGTCCTATATTAAGCACACATTTAACTACCTGGTTTGTTTTGGCTGAAGCACAATCTCAAACTTGGTGTTCAGGAGCATGGACTGATCAATGAACGCTGCTTCATAAATGTCACACACAAACAGATCCTTCGTCCTGGCAATACGTCCCATGTTCAAGAACCAGATGTAGAGTGTGCAGAGCACCAGACCGAGCCACCAGCTAACCAGAGACAATCCAAGCAGACCAAATCCCACCGAAGTATTGTTGTCCAACATATGGTGACACATGCCACGAGTTAAATCACTCAGCAACAGTCTCACAACGTCAAGTCCTGGCTTTGGCACAATCGTAAAGGTGCTACAGTAGTCAGAAAATGAAGCATTCTGCAGAAGGAATTGCAAAAGTACTGCTTAAACAAAGTTTTTCAAATAAGAGTAAGATAGACTTTATCTGCCTTATATATCTAACGCCTTTTCCATCAATTTGCATCTAAATAAAGCATTTTTAATCTTTTTTTTCATTATTTTTACCTGTTGATAGCTAACTGGAATCCAGATAGCCAGAGCGAAGGCCCCCACCGTGGCAGGAGAAGTGAAGATCATGGGAATAAGGAAGCTGCGGCGCACAGCGTGCATTTTGCATGCAACCACGGTCATGTAGCGACACAGAGCTGAAGCTAGAACCTGAATAGCAAAGAGGCTCAAGACGAGGGTTTCAGTAAAATTTTCGACTTCCAGCACTGATGACCAGTCCTGTCCCGAGAGCTTCACATAAGCTCCAAGGACAATGGAGGTCACAGCAATTCGCACCAAGCTAGCCACAATGTTCACAAAGTTTCGGGACCTTTTGATGTCCTGGATTGTGTTCTGGAAGAAGACGATGTTGAAAAGCATGGCATAGTTTTCCCACCAGTTCAAAGAGACTAGGAAAATGCCTCCAATGGCTAAACCCACAAGTAGCCCTATGTCCTTGTTTTCATCTTGCTTTCTGAGGTAGTTAGCAACAAAGAAGATAAAACCTGCAATTAGGAAAATGAAAGCGGCTAACGAAGTTGCAATGAATCGCCTCCTTCCGTGTGCGACTGCATTACCGATGACTTGCAGCATGGCTGATAATGTACTAATGCCATTCAGAAGCATCACATTAGTCAGGACGTCAAATCCAGGCATAGAGACCAGGGTAAGGACGGAAGATCCAAGAGCCACCAAAGTTTCCACTGCAACAATCTGAACAAAAATTAGCAAATTGATGTCAAATTAAATTAAACAGAAATACAAAATACTCAGAAATGCATTAAAGTCTCAGTCAATAAATGTTTAAAGAATCTTTGTGATACTACAGAGTTGAAGGTTAATAAGCATTATCCAACAAATGTACTTTTAATACAGAGGATCTCTCTGGCAACATAAACAACATCATTGATGGGGATTTTGATGTTACACATGTCATGCTTTTTTCTATAAGTCAAAAACATTTAGGAGTCTGAACATATATTTTTAAGCATAACAGTCACACTTTTACCACTATGTCCTATGTTTATCATCTTATTCCTTCATCTTACTGGTCCAGCCATTAAATTCAGTTCCTTTGTTTTCTGTACAAAAATAACTGTTCATATGTAACAGACTGACTGCGCAGGAAAGCAGTTTCTCATCTAAATAAATCATACAGTATACAGTATGAAAGTATGATGGTAGTTATTATTTATACATGGTACTTAACAAAATGTCTGAATACATCATGATGTCATGATTTCCCTTATGCTTTGTTTTCAGTTTAGTTACATTTCCACGTGTGTTTGTTTCGATTCATGTCTTATCTCCGTACCTGTCTCGTTATTGTTTGTGCTTCAGTTGTTCGCACGTCTTTTGTTTTCCCTTTTGTTTTGTCTGTATATTTAAACCCTCGTGCATCATGACACTTCACGGAGTGGAGTATCAGTGCTGTATCCTCACGAGCGCAAACAACTCGTTTACAGCCATAGTTTGTTTAATGCATAGACTTTGTGTTACTCATCTCTTTCTGTTCCCTGACTCCCGACTTTGCCTAGTGTTTTGAATTGTCTCAAAGTGTATTAATAAAACCTGTTCCACCTGCATTTGCAACTGCCGCCGTGTTTTAACTCCGTCATGTAACTTTAAACCACAAAAAGTGCCAAGTTTTTACAGCTCTGACCTGATAATTTGATAATTAGCTTTAATAATAAAATAAATGTCCTTAACTCACACGCATTTAACTTGAAGCAATCAGGTTACAGAGAAAAATTGTAATTAAAGCGAATAAAGTGCTTTTCTAGAAATCTCTGGTGAAGGATTCCACATACAACCTTTATTTTTTAGGGTTCCCACAGAGCAAAGATATTCAATCTATGGACCACACTACCCTAGCTGGGCCTGAAAATAATTTTTGTTGAGTCATGAATAAGATGAAACGTTTTAAAATGTAAATATTCTTCATTTTAAAAGACAACTTTAGTGTGCTAGATTTAAAGGGTGTTTGTTTGATTTCACAGGCTCATAAATATCCTATATATTTGATTTATGGTCAGCACTTACCCATAGCAATGTCTGCGTCGATGGGGTTTTTGAATCCTTAAAAGTAATTTTCCAAATGCTTTTGATCAACAGTAAAATGGATGGAGCAATTAGAAGGCACCCAATGAAGAGGAGAGCGTAAGGTTTGGTTTCTATGGTGGTTGATGTGTTGCTGCAAAGGCTTATTAATAGCAAAAGAGATGCCTGTAATGATAAAGACAGAAATAACCAACATATTTACTGTATCACATACAAATGCCTTAAAATATATGCATATTAGATATATAACTGTTTATATTAAGCCTACTTTGCTAAAGAAGGCAAGTCCAAACACCAAGATTCCCACAAATGTACATATTATGATTTGGATGAAGTACACCAACTTGCGCGGTTTTAGCTCATCTGTAATAATAGGTGTTTCCCGTGCAGCATCCCAGGCCTGCCTGGCCCTACAAAATACCAGAACATAAAATCTTCTGTTTTAAAATAAATTTTGCCATTTTACTGATTTTTCTGTTCATTATTACAATAATACTCATGAACAAATAGATACAAAGCTAGTTTTTAAATATAAACAGAAATTAATTGAAAATGAAAAGACAAGAAAGAAAGATGAGACTGAATTCTTACCTGTGCTTTTTTTCACTCAGACCTTCATGCATACTTGTTCAGTGACAAAGTGACAAGGTGGCACACCACTGACAGATATATTCATAGGCGGTGACCAATTAAACTGCACAGTGCCCCTCCTAGTATCGTCAGAGAGCATAGGTAATTAATTATATCCTTTTGTCAGATTTGAGAAAATTATCCCTTTGGGATAATTATCGTAAAGAATAATATGTTCATACACATTCATTCATTCATTCATTCATCTTCTACCGCTTATCACGGGGATCTCAGGCATCATCGGGCATCAAGGCAGGATACACCCTGGACGGAGTGCCAACCCATCACAGGGCACACACACACTCTCATTCACTCACGCAATCACACACTACGGACAATTTTCTAGAGATGCCAATCAACCTACCATGCATGTCTTTGGACTGGGGGAGGAAACCGGAGTACCCGGAGGAAACCCCCAAGGCACGGGGAGAACATGCAAACTCCACACACACAAGGCGGAGGCGGGAATCGAACCCCAACCCTGGATGTGTGAGGCGAACGTGCTAACCACTAAGCCACCGTGCCCCCTATGTTCATACACAATGACTCTGTTATGAGGGCTCCCTCTGCTGGCCTGCAGAGAATTTGCTGCACTTTACCATCAGGACTCTAATTCCCACAATCCATTTCACCACCAACTCAGCACACCTGTTTCCTGTTTGTAATCACCTGGTCTATTTAAGCTCACTCAGAACGCTCGTATGACGTGAAGTATTGTTAGCCTGTCTGCATACCGAGCGTATTTCTCTGTTCTGTTTATTGTCTCGTTTTTGACCCTGCCTGTTTTTCGTGTTTGTGATTGTTTGCTACCTGCCCTGACCTATGCCTGGATTATTGACTACTGCTTTTGGATTTCCTTTGTTGTTGCTGTTTGCCTGGTGTTTTGACCCTTGCCTGTTTTTGGATTTTGCAAATAAACCTGCACTTGGATCTAACCGGTTTCACGCTTATGACAGACTCATGCTATATTCATTAAATGCATTACATTTTTTTTTTTTTATCTGTTTCAGTATGATGTTTATTAATTTCAGTGGTCTTTTATTTTTGAACCACATTCATTACTATCCTCACTGTGAGCAACTCATCCACATGGGCTGTGCAATGATGAAATGTATTTAGCGGTGGAGCCCATATATGAGAAAGGTTTGAATAGTCACAGATGAACCTTTTCAAACCATTGCAGGATTACTATACCAGCAAAGTGAGTTAGAAGAGAAGGAGAGATTCTGGAGTGAGTTAGATGGGGTGATGGAGTGTATTCTCAGATGGGAGAGAGTAGTGATTGGAGCAGACTTCAACGGGCATGTTGAGGAGGTGGACAGAGGTGATGAGGAGGTGATGGGAAGGTGTGGTGTTAAGGAAATAACCTAGAAGTACAGATGGTGGTGGACTTTGCTAAACTTATGGAAATTCAATTTATTTGTATAGCGCATTTAACAATTCACATTGTCTCAAAGCAGCTTTACAGAAGTATAGAAACTGAAGAGAAAAAAAATAAATAAAAATAAGAAGAAATAAGAATAAAAATAAATAATGTAAATGTAAATAATGTCATTTCTACAACAGGTTAGAATAGTAGTAGCCTTTATTGTCACTGAACTGTACCAGCGAAATTAGCCATCAACCTGTCCATACATACAATATGACGGTGGTGGGGGGGAGGGGGTTGACAGGGGATGTGAAAAAGAAATACAGCATAACATGAGGGAAGGGAGGAGAAAAAAAAACAACCCCCAGACTATGCTCCGGTGGGGAGTACAGTGTGGGAACAGAAAAAACACCTCAGCAACATAAGCACATAATCAGTACACCGTAAACACACGACTTGCAACAGAGGAGGGGAGTTGGGGGTGGAGGTAATCCAGCACAGGCAAGCAGCCATCCAGTCCTGCAGTAATTCTCAGCGCCGGTCACCGACCCGCTTGTCAGACTGGCGGTGCAAAGCAGCGAAGGCATGGGATGGGGGTGGGGGGTGAATGCATACTGTATCTTTATATATGTGCATGTTTGTGTATGTATGTAAATGTGTAGGCCTGGAGAGTCGCTGCTGCCGGCATCAAATATAGGTGCCTCAGTCCGCAAGATTGTCATAGCGATACATAGCAAGTTGCCATGGAGACAGCCTTGATCAGGTCCCAGACAGAGTCAACAATCAGCAGGTGTCTGTGGAAGTGGGGGGAGGAACGCAAGAGCGTCTCGCTGCAGTGCTCTTCCAGGGGAATTGTTGTTCCAACAGCGGCCTTGGCCGAGGCCAATGCTGGTTGAGGGGAGCCGAAAGCATATAAGAAAGTGCAACCGAGAGCTCCTGAGGAACTAATGGTTAACTCTGAAATTCACCATGGACCCAACACTAATTTCTTCCTGTCAAAATCTTCAAATGGCTGTAGTTTACACTTATTTCCAGAAGACAGAGGAACATAGAGTTACATATAAGAGTGGAGGTAGGAGTATGCAGGTAGACTGCATTCTATGTAGACAAAGTGATGGTAGGAGAGAGTGTAGCCAGACAGCATCGCATGTTGATGTGTAAGATGTCTCTGGTGGTCAGGAAGAAGAGGAGAAAGATAGAATAGAAGACCAAGTGGTGGAAGTCGTGAGGAATTCGGACAGAAGCTGAGACAGGCTTAGGGTGGTTAGGAAGAGCTTCCAGATTACTGCAGCAGAAGTGTAGGTACTATCAAGTGAGGAGAGTGTGCAGAGAAGCTGGAAGGAATATTTTTAGGATCTGATGAACGAGGAAAATGAGAGGGAAAGACTGGAGGAAGAGTTGAATAATATAGATTAGGAAATAGCAAAGATTAGAAATGATGAGGTGAGGAAGAGTCTGAGGTGAATCAAGATTGGAAAGGCTGTTGGTCCAGATGACATGGAGATGTCTAGGAGAGACAGCAGTGGAGTTTCTATCTAGATTGTTTAACAGGATTTTAGAGAGTGAGAAGATGGCTGAGGAATGAAGGAAAAGTTATCTAGAGCCGATCTTTAAGAACAAGGGTGATGTGCAGAGTTGTAACAACTACAGAGGTATAAAGTGGATGAGCCATACAATAAAGCTATGTGAAAGAATAATGGAAGCTTGGAAGAAAGGAAGTGGATATTTGTGAGCTGCAGCATGGCTATGGCTTCATGCCCAGAAAGAGCACTACCGATTCAATTTGTGTTCTGAGAATGTTAATGGAGAAGTACAGAGATAGCCAGAAGGACCATTTGCATGCTTCTGCACTCCATCTTTGTGGATTTAGAGAAAGAGTATGAGAAGGTGTTGAGAGAGGAACTATGGTACTGTATGAGGATGGCTGTCAGAGTAGTTCAGGATATGTACGAGAGGAGTATGACAGCAGTGAGATGTGCTATAGGGCAGACAGAGGAGTTCATGGTGGAGGTGGGGCTACATCAAGGATCAGCTTTGAGTCCCTTCTTGTTTGCTATGGCGATGGACCAGTTGACAGGTGAAGTCAGACAGGAACCTTTGTGGACAGTGATGTTTGCAGAAAACATTGTGATTTGTAGTGAGTGAAGTAAGCAGGTGGAGGAATAACTGGAAAGGTGGAGGTCTGCTCTGGAAAGATAAGGAATGAATGTCAGTATAAGTAAGACAGAATACATGTGTTAGAATGAGAGCGAGGGAAGTAGAACATTGAGGTCAAAAGGGGCTGAGGTCAACCAGGAGTTTAAGTCTTTGGGGGTCAACCATCCAGTGAAAAAGTGCAGGCGGGTTGGAGTGGGTGGGGAAACGTGACAGGAGTGTTCGGTGACAGAAGAATCAAAGGAAAGCTATATAAGACAGTAATGAGACCAGCTATGCTGTATGGAGGTGGCAGAGGTGAGGATGTTGAGGTTCAGCTCAGGTTGGGTGTTTTGGGGACAAGGTTAGATAGGCTAGATTGAAATGGTTTGGACATGTGCAGTGGATGGAGAGTGGTCATATTGGTAGAAGGATGTTGGAGATGGAGCTGCCAGGTCAGGAGGCAGGCCAAAGAGGAGATACATGGATGTGTTAAAAGAAGACATGGAGGTAATTGGTACGAAAGTAGAGACTGCCGAGGATAGAGCTGGGTGGAAACAGATGATTCATTGTGGGGACCCCTAAAGTAGGAAGCAATTCTCAGTTTGACCACTGTCTGTGGTCTTACCAGGCCTTGTTTGTTCAGTAATTGACATTATGGACTTTTGCACTTTTCTTGACTTGCATGTTTGTGTTGGCCTTTTCCCTATTTGATTCTACTCCATGATTCAAATTTGTCTTCCCTGATCTCATTAAACACTCTTAACAACTTTTACCAGTGCACTGGTGTTTTATTTCACCAGTGCAATGGGAATAAACTTTAATGGACAGTGACTGCAAAGCTGCAGACCACACACAGCTTCAGTAAATCATGTGCATAGGACACAATGGTGCTTCTGGACCATGTTCACGTATGTCCTTTTTATTTGCATGATAGACATTTAGTTCTCATTTGCAGATGGCAGGTCAGGTTGGGTTTACCGACAGTGGTTTCTGGAAGTAATCCTGCGTCCATTTATTAATGTCATTGACACAATCGTGCTGATGAGTGATGCAGTGTTGTCCGAGGGCCCAAAGACCATGAGCATCCAATAAAGGTCTTCAGCCTTGATTTCTCCAGTTTCTCTCTTCTTTTGATGATGTTATGCCCTGTAGGTGATGAGATTTGCAAAGCCTTTTCAATTTGATGTTGAGGAACGTTGTTTTTAAAGTATTCCACAATCTTTTTATGCACTCTTTCACAGATTGGAGAGCCTCTTCCTATCTTTACTTCTGAGAGACTCTGCCTCTCTTTTATACAGTAGCTAATCATGTTACAAACCTGATATCAATTAACTTAATTAGTTGCTAGATGTTCTCCCAGCTGTATCTTTTCAAAATTTCTCATTTTTTCAGACATTTATTGCCCCCATGCCAACTTATTTTTAAAACCTGTAGCTGGCATCAAATTTGAAATGAGCTCATTTAGTGGATAAAAGTAATTTTTCCATTTACACATTTGTTCTGTTTTATTGTGAATAAAAGATTGGCTCATGTCATTTGAAAGTCTTTTATTTTTCATTTTAAATGGTTGAAGAGAGATTTTTGTTTTTTTTTATTTTAACTGTCGGCATGTCACTTTAATGATCATCTTGGGAAAGCACTCCTGGGGCAGCAGCTATTTTATTCCCCCTTGTTCCTGCCTTGCGTGGTTTGACCCTGCCTGTTCCTGGTTTCTAACTCTGCCATTTGGTGCATCTTAATATCACCATTTACTAACTTTGAGCTTATAGCTTTATCCACCCAGCACCCCATCCTGGGCTTCCCATGGTTACAGCTCCACAACCACAAATATACTAGAGAAACAAGGACACTTTCCCCAGCTTTAAGCGGCCGCTACCTACATAGAGAAAACTGATCATACGATGCTTATTTTTTTGCCCCAAATACCAGTAAAAAAACAAAGCCTTCCTTGGCTATCCATAACTTCAGACAACCCCAAAGAAACTTGGAAGAAACTCAAGCACAAAACATTACAGTATATGTAATTTAAAAGTGCATATTTTCACATTTTAATGAGGTAGGCTTTGGATACATATTCCATTGACATGTAGCATACAGTCATTGGCTGGATGAGAGAAGAAGAGACCATTGTGATTAAGGTAAATGTCTAAATAAAAGTAAGTTAATATAAATAGTTTTTACTTGGACATAATTTTATACGGATATAAACATGTAATTATTAATTACAGATTATGTATGTGTCTCATTAGACAGAGAAGCTACACAATTTTAATACACAACTAGAACGTACATTTCCTGAAGAAAATGTGAATGGTGCTTGCACGTGGCAAATCCCGGAGGCTAGTCGAGATGAGTATGTGACGTCTGAATACTGAATACTCTTGAGGGAGTTTTCCTCATTGTGCTGAGTGTTTTGATATGTCACATGTCCATGTTGTGCTAATTTTTTATTTTCACTTGACATCACGTGACATCACATGACATCATCAAAATACTCGTGAGGAAGTTCTCATTGTTGTGAGTGTTTTGATATGTCACATGTCCATGTTGTAAAAAGTTTTTTGATTTTGCCTATTTTGGGGGCGGGGCTGCGGCCGAGTTTGGTGTAGATAGTTCGAAAGCTTGCCGAGTTATAAACCTCCAAAGTTTATAATGGGAGTCTATGGGAAAAAAGGCCATTTTGAGACCCGGTACCGAAAGTACCGGTACTCAGATCACTTATAAAAGTCATAGCACACCTCTCCTCAATGACCCGGTCGATTTGACACATCATTCATGGGTCTAGGACAAAAGCTGCGGGACAAGTTACGCGCCGAAGTTTTGTCCAGCACAATAGTAATAAGTTGCTTTGCAAGCACCATTAACTAAGAAAAGACATGAATCAGATGACATGTATGACAGTTTTTCTATAAAAAAAAATCATGAAATAATTCTAATTATAAATGAACATTAACAACATTTTTAAAACTAAAAATAAGATTAAGTAAACAAACTTAAACTCAAAAGGTCTAACAGTACTGTGGTTACAATCCTTTCTTTTCCAATAAGCAGGTATTTCCCGGATTCCCAGGCTTGTGGATTCTTAGGTTTCCCAGGCTTGTGTGCTGTGGCAAAGTTTTCCATCACAGCTCATCTTTTAGATCATCCACTCTTTAGATCAAGTTTTCTCCTATAGAAAATTCTAAAGAGAAAATGAACCTTGAAGTTAGTAAACGTGTTTGTCATCATGGTTAACAAATACATATTAAACATGAAATGATTTCAAGGCATTAATAATTCTAGCAATTACACTGAAGAATAAAGTTGAAACAAACAAGCAAACAAACAAAAAAACTATTCACATTTTCATCAGTGACTTCAGTGATCAGTGCCACAGATTGTTTTTTCACCCTCCTGTTAGTCGCAGACTCAGTCCCAGTGTAAGCAATGAAGTGTATTACAGTCTGGATTCTAAAGAGGAAGAAACACACATCAATAACATACAAATAGTAATCATTCAGAGCACCTTTAAATGAAATGCAACACAAACTTCATGTTTTAGGTACCTGTGCCACAGCATTGCACAAAACTGGATAAGAAGGAGAACTGCAAAACTTAAGAGGAACATCAGTCCAATAGGATCGATAAATATACTTCCATATGGGTCAACAGTTCCATTGGCAAAAACTTTAGGGATCCTGATGGTCACTGTGCTGCCAATGGCTTGCAGAAAAAAAGTAGCCACAAGCCACAGGGCATTACAGATAAAAAACACAAACGTTGCCTGAAAATTTAGAGAAGATTATTAGACAAGATCGCTGTGTGAGTTCATTACTTAATTATCCCTACTATTGTCATCTCTGATAGGCATAAATCTTACTGTTTATCAACTATTTATTAGTATTAGTATTATTATTTATTAGACTAACCAACCTTATTGCGTAGGTCTTTCAGATCTTCTTTGATTCTTTCCTCCTTTTTTTTATCAGACTCTAATGGTTTTAAGTACTGCTCAATAAGGTCCATCCAAAAGTTTTCTTCTGCCTAATGCAATAACAGATTATAATATTCTGTAAGTACATTCTGGGGTCTAGTTTTTTCACAGAAAAATGAAAATAAAGAATAAGAAAAAGCCAAAATAAGAAACAACAGGCTTGAGCAGTACAGGGATACAGGTGCTATGCATGTGTGAAATCACAAATACAATTTCCTAAAAATCCACACAAACCAAATTGGACAAACCAGGCTTAGAGGTTGTAGTCTGAGTGGCAGACTGTTATTTTAGTTCTGGTTTACCTTCCAAACAGAAAAATGACCCAAAGTGTATGGCCAAAGCATTGCAAAAAATAAGATCTCTTAGCAAGTAGGGATATGTTAAATGAAATGAAATGTATCTAGTATTTTTTTATTATAATATAATAATAACCATATTATTAAACCTATTCCTATACATGTTTACTAATATATTGCTTAAAATTTGTTGTTCTATTAGCAGATAATTTGGGTAATTATTCATATCTATTTTGAAAAGAAGAAAAATTTTGTACTTTATTATTTATACTTTATACTTAAATTCTCTCCTTTTTTTGCACAATCCTGCTGTGAATTTGAGGCAAAACCTAAATTTACAGTTCACAGAATATTGTATGAAATATTGAGTAGTCTTAAAACAAACAATCAATCAAAAACAAACAAACAAACATACAAACAAACAAACAAACAAATAAATAAATAATGGTGATGATACCCACCTCATTAAGTTTTTGCTCAGTTAGGGACAGTTCACCAGACCTATCTGACAACTGCTCTAGAAAAACTATGAAGGAAATCTTTGTTAATAATCTGTTTTACCATATACATATTTAGAGTAATGGATATATACTAATGATAGTCAAATTGTTTGTTTACTTACATCTGTTGTTCTCGAGAGGTACTTGTCTGTGAAAGCAAGGTTTTTTAATTTAGTGTGCACCATTTCCTCTATTTATGAAATAAATAATTTTAAAGGTTTAACAGTTTACGTAGCCATCAGAATGTTCACATAATAGTTTAGGTATCTTACTGTTTTTTGGGTTGAGTGACCTCTTTGCTTTCCTCTTTTAAAGGTGTGGCTTGAGGTGCGATCTCCGGTACGGCAGTCACTTTTTCCTCTTTGTTCAGTTGAATCTCCAGATTGTAGCCGCATAATTTTAACAGCTTCTGACACTTGACATTTTTCGTTATGGTCTGGTCAGGTCCACTGCCCTGGTTGGCAGTTTCACGAGTGCCCCATGACACGTTATTCATGTTGACCATGGAATAAATTGCCAGCAGCAGGTAACCACTTGGTATGCAAATCATGTAAAGGAGTCCATAGATGATAAGCTGGAACTCATGAGGATGAAGAAGAGCTGTGATAGTGTACAAGATCAATATGCCAACGAAGAATAATCCGGCTGGGGTTACAAAAGTCCCCTGCTGTACCATGTCCGCTGAACACATGCACAGATGAAGAGTTAAATTGTTAATCACAATGTTTTTTACATACTGTATTATTTCAGAGTAACATTTATTTAGTGTGGAGAAATAATATATTTTAGCAAATAAACTCAGTCACCTTTATTCCTAAACTAGCTAAGTATAGTTATTTCAATGGAGGGATGTGACAAAACATAACAATAAAATGAAACACTGAACATGAAGATAAACTAAAGGACATACAATGCATGTTAAAAATACATAGCAATGTGTGTTTGAAACTTGGTACAAGGTGTAAGAAATTACAGACTGTCTGAACTCAGATTCCACTACAAGATACACTTCAGAAAGCGCTCATTATCAAAAAGGCTTAAATACTATAGAGGAACATGTTAGAACGCTTTAGTGTTATAATATTAATCAATTGTTAGTATGGGAGTTGCAGCAGGACATCAAGCGTCGTCCCTTAAAGAGTGTGCTTGACCGTGATTAACATTTAAACAATAGTATCACCCGACTATTAGGGTTATAACACCTGTAACAAGACTAAGTCAAGGTGTTCATAATATGATTACCATTTAAAGACATCTGGCTAGACAATAGTATCAGATGACAATAGTATCACCCAGCCATTTGGGTGATACTCAGTTCTCAGTTTTAATTTACATTTAAAGTAAAACCCTGTTTAAATTACAAAGAGGTAAAATGAGTATAAAATGTTTAAGAAGGATTTGTTCGGTTATTTGAAGGATATTTCTTCTTGAACCGGAAATACTTCATGTATTTTGTCATTGCTACACTGGTATAAAGGTCTTCATCATTAGAAGAAGTAGTGGTAGCTTAGTGGTTAAAGTGTTGAACTACTACTCGGAAGATTTTGAGTTTGAACCCCAGGGCCCCCAAGTTGCCATTCCTGGGCCCCTAAGCACTCAATTGCTCGGCTGTATAAATGAGATAAATGTAAGTTGCTCTTCACCCTCATCATTTTTTAATACTTTAGTCTTTAACATGGTCTTAATAAAAGTACTAAATATCCCAAAGCCATTATTAGAAAGAAAAGCACAGAAAACTTTACCTACCTACAATAGATAATATGGATGCTGTCATCAGAAAAGCATAAATTATGCTCATGATTGCAGCAATGGTAATTTGCAGGTCTGATTTTGCTTGTCCAAGATAATAGCAGAGAATCAAGTAGATTAAAGGAGGAACAATTGCTATTAAAAGTCCAATGTTTGCGTTTATATTTAGGACAAATTTAAGGCATCCTGTTGAAAAGACAAGTGAATTTAACATAAGAAATAATTGTGTGAATTATTCTAAAGCACACACACACACAAGTACACACACAGAGCACTCTACATGAACATCTGCTTTTCTAGATTGTTCAGACTAATAGCAACATAAAATGTACAGTTTAATGTAATAACATCAAATAAAACCAGTGAAATTAAAAAAATCAAAAAGAAAAAATCAATTGATGGGCAAATTGATTGTAGGATTGTTGGCTGTTCAAGTATAAAGCCCTTTTCTGAGGTTTAACACTAACATATAGTGACTAAGTAATTCCACATAAAGCAGCATGTATATCAATACGTTTCCGTTTAGCAGGATCAGGGATTTAAACTCACAAACCTTTTTTATCAGTAGCGCAAAAATCAGTGCCTAAATAGCATTCCTTTACTAGACCCAAAGCCAGTTTTTCGTACTCTCAATTTGCACAATACATTTTGAAATACGCTTAAACGAAAACAGTGAAACACATCTGAGCATCTCAAGAACATCTTAACTCTCACCTGCAATCATGAGGCAGACCGTAGCTGGCCCCAAGATCGAGGAGGCCATGGTGAAAGTCTGGTACAGAATGTAGGGCCGTGATATGGACTTGTTGAGTTGTGCAGTGAGAGTACCACTGGAAAGAAGATCCAGAGTGTTGGCCATGGTGGACGGACCCCAGCGCCTCCGCTGGTTGTAAAACTCCTTGAACTCCTGTGGCGCATTAGTGTACGAGTCAGAGGCAGCGTTGTACTCCACTCGCCATCCCTGCTGCAGGAGCAGTGTGCACAGCCAGCGGTCTTCACCTGTAAACACAGAGGAAGAACATACAAGCTGCATGTGGATATACACTACATATATAAGTATTAAGAGTATGTACAGTGATTAATGTCATTTTTTTTCTCATCTATTTTGTCTTTGCTCTTTGCCACTCACCCTGGTCATACTGTAGATAATGGGACGCCTCAGTCGCTTTGGTTGTGTATCTCTTCATGACATTGTCACTCATGAGTGCTTCTGCACGCATCAGGCTGAAACAGCCCGGGCTGCACAACACAGATCCGAACACATGCTCTGCTGTTTTCTGGAGCCAGTGACCCACAGCATACTCAAATTTCTGATACCACACCATCGGACCTGCAAAACAAATTGTAAACAAATTCAGAAACACATCAATATTAAACAAAAACTAAAAACACAGAGGCTAGTTCCTTTGTGAACATTGCATACTCGACTTAAATGGAGTACTTCAAATAAATGCGTAAGCTATTTCTTTTTTCTTCACTTTTGTACTTCAATAAAACGTGTTATTAATCACCTGTGCCAGTGGGATTGATCCTGCCACACGCAGCTCCCACTTCAGGGTACAACCTGAGCCGATCCACCAAAAGCATGACGGCAGAAGGCTGGAAATCTGTGTCTCCATCTAGAGCCAGAAGGTATGTGTTCTCCTTGGCTTTCTGGAAGAAAAAATAAATTCTAGGTCATGAAATTCTAAGCTACGAGGCAGTAAAGCAAATCCTTTAGGATAATCACACTCACTTTTAGTTGATCTTCAACATTTGCCAAATGCGTATCCCCTTGCTTGAACATCTGATAGTAGTTCTTGTGCAGCCTCCAGCCAAGCAGGTAGTACATGTACATGATCTTTAGTGGAAAGAAATGGAATCAGTGCTTTAAAATGACCTTGTAAGAAAATAGATAAACTTTCAGCATACTTATAGTTGTTAAGTATATGTATGTGCCTATGGCTTGCCCTTGACTCCAACCATAATGGAAGACATCCAACATCCGACATCAAGCTAGTTTACATCATTATTGTTACATTACAGTACAATGATGTAAACTAGCATTATCTCTTTTACTACTTGGCATAAAAAACAAAAGGCAGAGAACAGGAAAAAATTAGGAGAAGAGGTCAAAAGATTGGAACTGATTCATAAAACTTCACCCACACAATACAACTGGAATCTGTTGACCGGTGCCAGATCTAAATTAAACTTGAACGATTCAGAACATGTACAAAAATTAATAATGTTTAGCAGGAAAAGGTTTTATCAATATGCGAGCAAACCTAATCACCTCTTAGCAAACCAACTTAACTGCAAACAAGCTGAAAGGTCCATTAAGGCCATCAAAACTGCTGAGGGAATAATTTCATATGATCCAGCTAAAATAAACTCCAGTTTTAAAGACTTCTATGAGAATTTGTACACCTCCTCTTGTGCACCCCAAGACCCTGATACATTTTTGGATAAGATATCCTTACCCTCAATTTCAGACGAGGACCAGGCCTTTCTCAATACCCCTCTAACAAAAGAAGAGATCTTTGCAGCTATTCAATCTATGCCTAGTAGGAAGGCACCAGGGCTGGATCTAAAAGATATATATGTCTATATATACATATATATATATATATATATATATATATATATATATATATATATATATATATATATATATCTGTGATGGGTTGGCACTCCGTCCAGGGTGTATCCTGCCTTGATGCCCGATGACGCCTGAGATAGGCACAGGCTCCCCGTGACCCGAGGTAGTTCGGATAAGCGGTAGAAAATGAATGAATGAATGAATGAATGAATATATATATATATATATATATATATATATATATATATATATATATATATATATATATATATATATATATACACACACACACACACACACTCACCCACCGGCCACTTTATTAGGTACACCTGTCGTTAACCTGCTCGTTAACGCAAATATCTAATCAGCCAATCACATGGCAGCAATGCAATGCATTTAGGCATGTAGACATGGTCAAGACGATCTGCTGCAGTTCAAACCGAGCATCAGAATGGGGAAGAAAGGTGATTTAAGTGACTTTGAACGTGCCATGGTTGTTGGTGCCAGACGGGCTGGTCTGAGTATTTCAGAAACTGCTGATCTACTGGGATTTTCACGCACAACCATCTCTAGGGTTTACAGAGAATGGTCCGAAAAAGAGAAAATATCCAGTGAGCGGCAGTTCTGTGGGCGCAAATGCCTTGTTGATGCCAGAGGTCGGAGGAAAATGGCCAGACTGGTTTGAGCTGATAGAAAGGCAACAGTAACTCAAATAACCACTCGTTACAAGCGAAGTATGCAGAAGAGCATCTCTGAACGCACAACACGCCGAACCTTGCGGCAGATGGGCTACAGCAGCAGAAGACCACACCGATACTAGGTGTACCTAATAAAGTGGCCAGTGAGTGTATATACACATATATACAATACCATTATGAAAGATTATTCATTCACTGGTTTGGATGATGAAGACAAAGAGATTTCTGTGATTACAATTTTGTAAAGTTTTTCACAACAGTATCTACAGCAGCTCACCTGAGACCATCTCTTTTTGTGGCGGATCTGGCGTTTGTCCTTGAAATGAACAAACAGCAAGTTGCCGTGAGGAAGTGTGTACTGCAGCCGGCAGCCATACGGCGTCTGGAAGATTTTCTGGTCTGGAAGCTGCTTTCTGTTCTTAAATACACTTTTGCTATCTTCTGTGAATATGCTGTATATAATCAGGACACACACACATTTTACATTTATATTTCAGGTTAAACTATACATCTTTATATACAATATATTAGTATTTTAGTATCTGTCTATTATATTATGTATTTTATGGTATATGGTTCAATATTTTTTTGCAGCTTGTTTGCATATTCACTTACAGATAAACTTCTCTGATGACTTCCACCAGGATCTCTGCATACTCGTTGACACATCGCTTGTTGTCTTTGGTCAGAAAAGCATCGTCGAAATAAATGTGAGACTCAAAAACAACGTCGTTAAATTGGTTTTTCTTTGGTCGGAATTTGTCCAGCCTGCATGAAATAGAGAAACCATTCATTTAAGATTGATCTGTGAAGTTCTCAAGTAAAAGGTCTTTTTCACCATCAGAATACCTGAACATCGAGATGATCATCTTCAGCATTTCATCTGCAGTCTCGTGCCACATGGTTGCACAGAGGTAGATGGTCACCTTCTCCTGTTCCCTATTAATGAACATGTAGGAATGTTAATTCCAGATGATGATATACATCAATATGAACTGTCCTATATTAAGCACACATTTAACTACCTGGTTTGTTTTGGCTGAAGCACAATCTCAAACTTGGTGTTCAGGAGCATGGACTGATCAATGAACGCTGCTTCATAAATGTCACACACAAACAGATCCTTCGTCCTGGCAATACGTCCCATGTTCAAGAACCAGATGTAGAGTGTGCAGAGCACCAGACCGAGCCACCAGCTAACCAGAGACAATCCAAGCAGACCAAATCCCACTGAAGTATTGTTGTCTGACATATGGTGACACATGCCACGAGTTAAATCACTCATCAACAGTCTCACAACATCAAGTCCTGGCTTTGGCACAATCGCAAAGGTGGTACAGTAGTCAGAAAATTCTATGGGGTGGGCTGTGGAGTTACTGAACTGGAAATATAAAGTAAAAAACACTTTTAAAACAAAAGAAATTTTATACATTAAACAATAGAAAACCATGTGTATGTGTTTGTCTTTGTGTGTGTGTGTGTGAGAGAGAGAGAGAGAGAGAGAGAGAGAGAGAGAGAGGGAGAAAGCTTCAGAAATTCAAAAGTGTTCAAGCAGACTATCAAACTTCCAAAATACATAAAAGTATGTTGTTTGGCAAGATACCACTATTTACTAAAAACTATAAATAAAAACTATAAACTAGGTGAGGAAAAAAACTTGGTGGTAAAAACAGGCTTTATGCATAAAGAAGATGCCCTAATAGCTAGTTTAAGATAGCTGTTAGAGATAATTACATACTCATTCCTCATTCCCAAATTATTATTATTATTATTATTATTATTATTATTATTATTATTATTATTATTATTACCTGCTGCTTGTACGACAGAAAGGGAATCCAGATAGCCAGAGCGAAGGCCCCCACCGTGGCAGGAGAAGTGAAGATCATGGGAATAAGGAAGCTCCGGCGCACAGCGTGCATTTTGCATGCAACCACAGCCATGTAGCGACACAGAGCTGAAGATAGAACCTGAATAGCAAAGAGGCTCAAGACGAGGATTTTGGTAAATTTTTTGACATTCAGCACTGATGACCAGTCCTGTCCGGAGAGCTTCACATAAGCTCCAAGGACAATGGATGTCACAGCAATTCGCACCAAGCTAGCCACAATGTTCACAATGTTTCGGGACCTTTTGATGTCCCGGGTTGTGTTCTGGAAGAAGACGATGTTGAAAAGCAAGGCATAGTTTTCCCACCAGTTCAAAGAGACCAGGAAAGTGCCTCCTATGGCTAAACCCACAAATAGCCCTATGTCCTTGTTTCCATCTTGCTGTCTGTTGTAGTTAATGGCAAAGAAGATAAGACCTGCAATTAGGAAAATGAAAGCGGCTAACGAAGTTGAAATGAATCGCCTCCTTCCGTGTGCGACTGCATTACCGATGACTTGCAGCATGGCTGATAATGTACTAATGCCATTCAGAAGCATCACATTAGTCAGGACGTCAAATCTGGGCATAGAGACCAGGGTAAGGATGGAAGATCCGAGAGCCACCAAAGTTTCCACTGCAACAATCTGAACACAGACAAAGGGAACAATATTAGTTCAGTTAAATGCAGGGTACATTATAATACACAGCAACGGTATTATGGTCCATCCATCCATCCATTTTCTGTAGTGCTTATTCTACACAGGGACACAAGGAGAGACTTGGGGAACAAGTCAGGCAACACCCTGGACGGTCTATCACAAACACACACAATCACAGAGCCATTTACACACTACAGACTATTTAGAGATGTCAATCAGCCTACAACACATGTCTTTGGACTGGGGAAGGTAACTAGAGTAGCTGGAGGAAAACCCCTGAGTGCTGGGAGAACATGCAAACTTTGTTGCATAAACTCAACCAATAAATGTTTAAACAATCTTTGTTGTCCTCCAGATTTGACAGTTCCTGAACCAACAGGAGATTCAGGAAATAGTTCTTTTTAAATTGATACTTATAATTAGAGTTAAATTCTACTGTGATAAGAGTTAAAATCTTTTCTGATTTGGAATTTCCCTGGCAACATAAACCACTCGGCATTTTAGTATTACATAAGTCATGCCTTTGTTTCAACAGAAGTCACGAAACAACAGAAGTCAAAATATGTAGGAATGAATTCCTTATAAACAATACAAAAAGATTTTTTTTTAATTGGCTTACTACACTTTCAGGTCTGCACTAGCGTTTACACCACTAGGGACAGACATCTGCTGAAGGTATTTTCATTTTCATTTGTATTTTCATTTTCATTTGTCACTTTTTGTATTTTTGTCATTTCACATGACACGCCATTACCTTATATATGTTTTACAGAAATACAGTGAATATACAAGTAGACATATATAATTAGATATAATATTGATTTTACAGAATTATATTAATGTATATATTAATAGTAAGTAATATATTAATGCTGTATAGAAGAGCACATAACTATTACATTTGCTCATTTCATGTACAACTTTGCCAAAGCTTAGTGGGACTTGAACACACAACTTTCTTATCTGTGACATAAAGTCATACCCAATGAGCCACCGCAGTTAATGTGTATTGATTCAACTACTTCTAACACTACACTAAACTATTGCATTAAATCACAAGGTTCTAAATCACAGCATTTGACGTTTTGCGTCCATATCTCTTCGCCACCGAACTGCCATTGTGCAAGACCTTTCGACTCAGTTGTATTTTGCGTCAACTAAATGTATTATGGGTTATGTGCTATTTTATCAGATGTATTATATTACAGTTCTTTATCGTCAAATGATTCGTAGTTGTTCTTAGCACTGACAATTTACAGAATTGTATTGGCAACTCAGGCTGCCAGTAAAATCTCTAATGAAGCAATTCATTGAGTGGAAATGAAGTAACTTCTCTAATTGTAAATAAGTAAAGCTTAAGTACGATTACTGGTCTAAAGAAAACACTGGATATAAATTTGTGACACTGAAAATATTAACAAGGAAGATGTTGTTTATTTAAAAATCTTAACAATGTTGAAAGATCAACAACTAATCGGATTATGGTCAGCACTTACCCATAATAATGTTTGCAGTGATGGGGATTTTGAATCCTTAAAAGTAATTTTCCAAAGGCTTTTGAACAGAATTAAAACACTTGGAGCAATTAGAAGGCACCCGATGAAGAGGAGAGCATAAGTTTTGTTGTTTATGGTGGTTGACGTGTCGCTGCAGAGGTTTATTAATAGCAACAGAGATGTCTATAATGAAGAAAACAAAAATAACAATCATGTATTCAAATGCTTTAAAATATATGGCTACCAAACAAGAAAATTGATATTCTAGTTTGTATTAAGGCTTACTTTGCTGAAGAAGGCAAGCCCAAACACCAGGAGTCCAACAAATGTACATGTGATGATTTGGATGAAGCTTAAACACTTGCGTGGCTTTTGCTCATCTGTAATTATAGGTGTTTCCCGAGCAGCATCCCAGGCCTCTTTGGCCCTAAAACATAAAAGAATTTAAAATTTTACTTTATTGTGAAGATTATAATTGAGAGAGTTTATATTAGAATATAAATAATAATGATAATTCTGTAAACTAAGAAATGAACATTAAACCTATCTCTTACCAGTGCTGCTTTTCTTTCTGATCCTCATGCATCCTTGCTCACTAATGATGTGACAAAGTAGTGAGAGACAGTTTTATTAGATTTACAGGTGGGTGGTTACTCATGGTTTCTGGGCACTTAAAACTGTTGCTGAAAAGATTTTTTTTTTTGTGTTCAGGTATGAGGAAAGGCTCTTATCTTTTATTGAGAAACAATAAATAGTCTTGAAAGTACACACCTAAGAATTTTAGTTATGTAAGGTGATATGTGGAAAAAAACCTTAATTGGAACCAGAGGAACCAGGAACCTCATTTGACTGGAGACTATTGTAAAAATATTGTAAATGTAAATAATGTCCTTTCTACAACAGTTTGTAGTTTAGTGGAATTAAGCAACCAAGAGCTCCTGAGGAACTAACAGGTTAGGATATTTTCCAGGAGACCATGTCAATGTCATGTCCATTTTACAGCAGACCATGTCCATGTCACACTAATTACATGTCCACTAATGACCATGTCTCCGTGCAGCCCCATCCACAGCAATTATGTGGGTCATGGGCTGTTCATGCAGATCAACAGCATTGTGGATGACCCCACACACCCCTCACACACACTCTTCAGTCTCCTGCAATCTGGAAAAAGGTACTATAGCATTCGTCCCCTCACAACCAGACTGTACAACAGATTCTTCCCTCAAGCCATCAGGCTTCTCAACACCCAAAACTGAACTGTTAGCGAACTAATACACACAAACACACACACACACACACACACACACACTCACACACCGTGTCTTTTGTCGCACTTTTTGTACTAGGTTGCACAGATGGACTTTATGTGGCTAGGACAACTTATTTTCAGTCCTTAGCTCTGTGTTGTCCTATGTAACTCTGTCTTGTCTTGTGTAGCTCTGTGTTGTTTTATGTAGCACCTATTTATGGTCTAAATGACTGATTGGTATAAAGCTAAATGGTCTAAAGCAGGGGTCACCAACGCGGTGCCCGCGGGCACCTGGTAGCCCTCAAGGAGCACTTAAGGCGCCCGCGAGACATGTTCTAAAAATAGCACTGGTCAAAATATAGTTCCGTCTAAAAAAATTTTCTTGCTGTAGTTTTTGAATAAAAAATGCTTGCATTAATGTAGATTTTAAAATGACTATATTTAATTTCATTTTATTTAATTAAAAAAAATGTAAACAAAAATGTTTTATGTATATAACAAACTCTGGCCTTTTCTGAAGTCAAATGTCAATATTGCGCGCACGTCACGTCCGACTCCTGACACAAGGAAGCTGTGCAGCAACAATGAGGAGTCAGTTGTGATTTATCCCCAAAAACATGGCAGAAAAGCGACAGAAAACATACCATTTTCACAGTGTTTGGGAGGAAGAGTTCTTTTTATGCCAGTCAAAGAAAAGTGTGTGTGTCTCATTTGAGGGACGACTGTTGCGACGGCAAAGCGGCACAATGTGGCAAGACACTTCAGTACGTGTCACGAAAGTTTCGATGCTAACTACCCACCCGGCAGCGCATTAAGGACAGAAAAAGACGTTAACAATCCTTTCATGCAAGTGGACATGACATGCACTGCTGAGCAACTAAGTGCTCTGTTCAACTTGGATGCTGGACAGGTAAAGATCCTAACGTTGCAAAATGACCTTCACCTCAAAGCCCATCAGTCTGCATCAAACTTTTTGTGCCTTGTGGACACAGAAAAATACAGTGGTGTACAGTATGCACAGCAGCTATGAAAGTCGTCTGCCTTTTTGGTTCAACCTATCTCTGTGGATCAGCCTTTTCTAACATGAACTTTATCAAGAACTAACACAGAACACGCCTTACTGATTCACATTTACAAGACTCACTCAGACTTGCAGTGTCAAATTATTCATCAGATTACAGTACAATGGTAAGCAGAATGCAGTGCCAGGCTTCCCACTAACAGACGTTTACAGACAAAGAAGAGATAACGTGTTCATTGAAAACACTAAACAACATTAAACTAAAAATGGTGCACAGAAATGTGAAAAATTGTTCAAAAAAAGACTAGATAACTTGTTGTGACATGATTAATGATTTCCTTGACATTACTTCCTGACTTTCAAATGTTGGAACAGATAAACATAAATAAATGTTGCATGTTTAAATATTCCTACCGTCATTGTTGTATAAATCATTGTTAATAATTGTGGGGAATAATTAACATTGTCATGTGAGCAGTCTCTTCACCATATTATTATTAGTATTATTTTTATTATTAAAAAGTGGTCTGTGCAATTTTGCTATTGAGGAAGTTTGTATCAAACAGGTAGCCCTTCGTACTACTCAGTTCCCTTGAAGTAGCCCTCAGTTTTAAAAAGGTTGGTGACCCCTGGTCTAAAGAATGATTCTTGACTTGACTTCAATTGACAGATCAATTTCCAGCAGAGTGACACCGGGCGACGAGACTCCAAACGGTGTAGGGTGTCAGGATTAATGAAGTATGTCTGGAAGCAGAGGCGATATGACTAGGAACTCAGAACACTGGGAGCTCATGAGTGGCATATATAGCTCAACAAGGGGGGAGGGGGGGGGGGTATTGGGTTTGGTTGGTAGAGAAAAATATTAGGTATGATTACAATCATGTGATGGACAATGCACATTATGTGCAAAATACTGTGATGATCTGTATGTTCCCACACCTTTCTATAAGAGCCAGCATTAACGTTTTTGTGCTACAGTACTGTAGCTCTTCTGTGGGATCGGACCATATGGGCTAGCATTCGCTAATCACACACGCACATCAGTGAGCACACACAGATACCTAACAATCTATAATTTGTAGTTGCTGAAGAAGTGTGACACACACACACACACTTTCCTTCAGAAACTATATACTATAAATAAGTTAAACTTCCACCTCTGCCAGTGCCAAGCTATATATAAAAGGTTGGGTTGCAGCCCTCACAGTGCACTATAGCATGATTGCATCTCTCCATGTTCTGTTAGGAGCCTTGCATTGAACCTCCGCCAGTGGTCTAGTTCTGGAGTTGCTTAAGGGTCCTTCTTGTGACCCTAATTTTAAGAGTCAATTTAGATAAGATAGATAGGTAGATAGATAGATAGATAGATAGATAGATAGATAGATAGATAGATAGATAGATAGAGAATAAGATCCTCACACAGTGTACATTTACATTTACCTCACCATATTCTGCCTTACAATACGGTGTGGTTCTTTTGGTACATTTTGTGGCACATACAGTACTTGCAACCTCTGGCAGGACAGATGTATGGAATGTGTACACTGAGAGCTGCAATATTCCTTCCTTATGTCCAGTGCTCCAACAGTAGGCTCCCGATCCACTCCTGATGAATGAATAAATGCATTCCATACTTCTTACCCTCAGGTTGATTTTTTTTTTTACCTAAAATATTATTCCAGTTTAGTCAAGTTCCCAGGAAAAAATGTGGAGATATGATCTTTCACCAATTATATACCATGCTTCTGATTTGTCACCTCTTTAATTCACAGTAGTCAGTTTTCTTTAATATGTGGTATAGACTAAAGCAGGTGTATTATATATAGGCTTTTATATAAGCCAGGTGATTAAACCGATACTTTTCAATAACCATACACTCTTAATTTTAATCCTATACGATTAAAAAAAAATAATAAAAATCATTCCTTTCTTTCAAAACAGCCTTTATTTCAGAGCAAACATTATAGTCTGATGTCTAGCAAACTTTATGTTTTTTCTCTAAAGCAAAAGTATGAATATCATTATGTCTTGGAATTCATTAGACTTGATATCTGCCCTTGGTAGTTTAGTTTTTTATATATTAATAGTATCAGTAGTATATTAAAATAATCCTATAGTTTGTAAAAAAAAAATTTAGAGACAAATTCAGCAAAAAAAAACAAAAAAAAAAAACCTTAAACCTTCCAGTGAATTGAAGATAGGGCGGGTGGTTAGATCATCCACTACCAAAGAAATTCTCCAGCAAGTTTTTTGGAAACAGCAGAAACCTGTTGGAGCAGGTACGAAGCACGAAAAAGAAGCTATGCCCTTCTGAATCGTTTTGGCAGTTTTTTCTCCTGCACAAAGCAACCTTCTGTGCAAGAGGTAAGTTATTTCCTTGTTCTGATCCTTCGTTTTTTATTTGCAATGTAATTAAATTGAATGTTACAATATTATTTTCCTATGTTAATGATCACAGGTATGCTACATGCGTGTCTTATCAGTAGCATCAAATTACAACGCTGTAGCCGATGTAAACACTGTTGGCATAAACATTGTGAGTAATCTGAAACTAGATCGAAGGAAAGACTTGAAAAAAATAAGCATGTACATTGCTGACTTGTCAAACTACACAGGATAAAGAAGGAGGGCAAAATTACAGTAGTCTCTCGAGAAGGACCAAAACTCAAAGATGCACCAGGGTCGCCTGCGTTTACGGCCATGGCTGGAAGAACAGATTAAGTCAGGGAGATATCCTGGAGTCATATGGCTAGATGAAGTAAGGATGACTTTCCTGTTTTCATGATTGCTTGATGTTTTCTAAATGTGTTAAAAAGCTTTTAAATAACATATATGTTGTGCATAGAAATTGAATACTGAGGTGCCATGATATGACAGCTAATAATAAGAGGACTTTCTCACACTTCACACACATACTGTATATGTGTCATGTTAGTCTGATCACCGCATTAATCACTAAAATTAATGACATTAAATATCTAAAAAAAAAAAAAACAAACAAAAAAACAACCTGTGCTTATTATTTTGTAGTGTTTTTAATTTTTTTTTTATTTATTGTTTTTAACTATTCAACGCATGTAATCTTTACATGAAGTTTTTTCCAATCTATTCTCTAATCTATAAAAGTATACGCAAAATTTACAAAATGTAATCTAGTTTACACAAATCAATGTAACAAGTACAATATTCTCAGATTTTTTTTTTTTTCATAAAATTAATAGAATCTAAAGCTATAAGGTTGGTATTTTTGGTATTAGGGAAAAAAAAGAGGAAATAAATCATCTCCGTAAGATTCATGTCTATGAACTTCATATTTTTTATTAACCGTATTATATCACAAAGACCTGCTACTGAAAGCTAATTTTCATCAGAGCTTTTTTTTTTTGCTCTTTTTTTTCTTTCATATTCAAACTGTAGTCTGCTCAGGTCTTCCAGATTCCTTGGAAACATGCCGCTCGACACGGCTGGAATATAGACAAGGACGCCACTTTGTTCCGAAACTGGGCCATCCATACAGGTGAGAGACAAGTCCAGACACCAATGGACACTGTCTCCAATTACATCTCAGCATGGCTTCCCCAACACATGCAGATACGATTGCAAACTGTGAGCCCATATGACTGAGCTACAGTATATCAGTGGCTTGCTTGAAACTTAAAGACATTTGATATATCTCAGAGCTTGCTACCCTGCCATATTTCTATTTCATCAGTCTAAACACTGATGATAAGAAGAGAAAAAATACAATTATTATTATAATGCAGTAACAAATTAGATATATAACCAAGTACATTATTTAAAAATCAGCAGATAATGTATTCTAAACAGATACAAATAGGAGAAAGAAAGTTTAAAGAAGGTCCTGCACACTTTATATCTGACTGCTTACATCATAGGGTTACAGTGGTTTGGGAAAAAATGACCCAAAAGTGTTCTGAACAGCAAGTCTTCATTTTTCACATCATCTATGCAATTTGGTATTTAAAATGAAGAAAACTGAAAAATCAAATTGTTTAAGCTCACTATAATAATCCCCTTATCACAATGACACTTATTTAGGTTTTGGAAGAGTTCTTCATGGTTTGACTATAATAACTGTGGTAAATCAATATATTTTGTGTTTTGTGTTTTACTAATTGTGGGTTTCAGGGAGATACAAACCTGGCATAGACAAACCAGATCCCAAGACTTGGAAAGCCAACTTCCGCTGTGCTCTCAACTCCTTACCAGATGTCCAAGAGCTTAGAGACAAAAGCATCAAGAAAGGCCACAATGCTTTTAGAGTCTATATTCTACTCCCTAACAGCAAATTGCCAAAGAAGAGAAAAGGTAAGCATTAAAAGCTCATACATCACTTTTATATTATTTAGATTTAGTCATAGATGCAGTAGAATACAGAAAGCTATCAAAATAAGCCAACATTAGTTGCATGCAGGTGCTGAAAGACACACTTTGTCAACAAACAAGTGCAAAATGATGGAAGAAAGAACTAAACACACTCATTTACACATACAATATAGTATACACCAGTATATGTAACTCATAAAACACTTCACTCCAACATAAGGCTTGGGACTAAGTACTATTACCTAAGTGCCACAAACTGAAGACTATATCAGTTTTCTGCTATTCTTAATAATAATCTAGAATGTTATGAGTAAAAATAAGTAGAATTTCACCAACGGTATCCACATTTCCAATAGATAAATAAATCCACCCATGATTTAGAGATTGTAAGTGTTATAAAGACTAATGGAAAAAGAAAGCTATGAACTCCAAGAGCTGCAGCTAAAATTTCTTCGATCCCACTAGACTGGTATTTGCATTTGCATCAAGTCACTGAAAGCTTGTTTATCCACCTTACTGACTTAATTAATGAGTAAATGTGTGCCCTAGATTATGTGGCCAATAAAGTATGATTCGTATTCTGATAAAAACAAAAAATCAAATAACTATGACGTTTGTTATAATATAATACCTCCTGAACATAAAAAAGTCCAACTGAATGTTGGTGCAAGTGAACAAAACATACTCTTAAGTGTCTGGTGTCCACTTTCTCCAGTGTCCAGCTTAGACATGGAAGACGCCAGAGTCAGTTTGCCCGCATTACTACCACACGCCAGTCTACCTCCAGAAAGGTTTACAGGTGAGTAAAGTCTCATTAGATACAAACACCAACAAAATATCAGTTAAAGAATATCAGTTTTTTTTTTTTTTTGTCTTTTTAATTTATCCATGAAAATCAAACGACCTTCGTCCTATAGGAGAATAATATTCGGTTCTCATTCTTCTGCAGAGGCTTTCAGCAGGTATAAGGAGGAAGTCAAAGGTGCTGCTTCTGAGATGTTTGCTAAAAACTGCTACTCTACATTACCGTCTGTGAAAGAAGAACGATCAGCTCCTTACTTCCGTTCCTCAGCTAATATCAGCCCATCAGCACACGGTGAGAGAAATGATATATTACTCTGATTTGTAATGAAAATTTCTTAGGACGGTGCTTATGAACGTTACCTCTTCCACAGAAGACCAAGCAAATGCAATGGAATACCAGGAGCAGTCTGAAGCAGTTTTAAAGGCAAGTTTAAGAACATAAACTATTTACTTTTAATGGCTGGTGATTTTTAGTATTTGTTGTTGAAGCAAGTTATAGTAGCTAGTTAGCTAGTAGCTAAGTTATAGTAGTTTAATTCTCAGTTAACAATGCGAACAAATAAACAACAAAAAAAGATACTCGATAAAAACAAACAATTAGCAAGTAATCAAGTTTATACTAACAATTAATTTACAATATGTACCAGTTACAATGTGAAATTAACACGTTATACTATACTATTCTTTCTGGCGCTCAGATGCTTGAGTTTATTACAGTGTCATTAATTGGTGGGACAAGTGAAGCACTCAATGTCCAATTGAGATACTGAGAATTTACTCAAAATTATGTATCACATGACTGCTCATTAGTGAGCTTTACTCTTTTCTTCCCATTAATACACACTCTAATTAAATCCGCCATTGGAAGCCGCAGACACGAAACATCACTTAGTTTCTGTCGGTCACTTGATTGAATCAAATTTTATTATTTATTAATTAACACATTAAATTTCACCCAGTGTGTTGAATATCACACTTCTGATTATAGTTATATCTAATTTTGATGACATTTTAGCCTTTTAGATTCGATAATTAGAGTTTGGCTACAGTAAAGTATTATCTTGTGTGGATGCTAAATACCTTAAACTGATGTTTTTTTTTTTTTGTTTTTTTTAAATCTTTCAAATACCAAAAAGTTTTCTAGTTCATCTAGCCCAAGAGTTCAAAAAGCTAATTCATCTAGCCCTTTTATACCAGCCACATCTACAACTTTTCCATGATTTCAGTTTAAAATGGCTAGTAAAGTAAACCGAAGTGACTGGAACGACCCTTTTAAACCTTGTAGGATGACTTCATTTGAGTTGCTGGAACATGTTAATATTAGAGAGATGTTCCCTCTTACAAGCAGCATACTACCAGTGCAGATAAAACATGTTTTCAATGGATGCATAGGTTAGAAGATGATTTTAGCATTTGTGCTTGAGTGTGAACGATTCAGAAAATACTACTGCTTGAGAGAACACGCAAACAGCAAAGATAAGTCTGCCAACTTCCTACTATTCGAGTCAGTGATTTGCCCTTTGTTAAGGAAATCACATGGTGTTTTTCCAACCTGCAGGCCTGATTAACTGGTTTAACTTATTTTAGATTCTAACACAACTAATCTTTACACTTGAATCTTGATCTAACTGAAGCAGATGTTAGCATAGTAAGAGTTTCTGTAGCTTTGAAGCACCTGGACAGCTTTGCAGGACGTCGCTGTTGTCGACATGACGGTCTTTTGTGTTATAGATAGTAGATCACCTACAGAACACGGACCACTGGAGCACTTTGCATGAGCACGAAAGAGGCTGGAGATCAGCAAATTCCTGGATGGAAGGTTTTTGTAAGTTAGCAAAACATTCCACTTTTTAACATTGCTCTAGAAATGTCCTCATTATTGTGGTTCTCTAAAACCATTATTTTATTACAGATGAAATAATGGACTGTTCAAGCTATCCCTTCCAGGCAGACTGGCACAATCATAACATGACAAGTCAGTATGTCTGTGATAACCTGCAAGACAACTAAATCACATTCTGTAAGAACACATGCAAGAGTGGATTGTAAGCAGGCTAAAAGTGCAATCAAATCCAGAACACGCACTCATGGACTAAAAAAAACTAAGCATGGCTGCCTATGTATGAACATTAAGAGCACTGAGAAAATCATTTAGAACAACTGTGCTGAGTAACTTGACAGTTGAAGACTTTATTAATACTATAACTGCTTTTTATAATAAATATTTTTTAAATACTTTAAAATTGTACATTTATTTATAAACAACCCAGGTGTGTAATGAGAGGAATTAGAACCTTGAGCCGAGTGTTTAATTTGTAAAAACTCCTTTGCTTGAAGATGTACTAACCAAATGCAAAGTGTAAAATAAAGACAGAAACAACAATGTATGTGTATTAAGACAACTTTAATGAAATTCACATTCATGTGAATGGGCTTAAATAGCGCTGTTGAAATACACAATTGCAACGCAATTAGCTTGTTAAGGAAAGCGGTTTTCCGGTGAAGGGCAATAGTCGATTCACTGAATACAAAGTGGAAAAATATTGACCAACCAAATCGTCAAGGCTGGAAAAAAAAAAAAAGTCACTCAAGAGCAAGTGTGTGATGTTTAATAGTCAAAAGCCTGGCTGAAGTTTCTTTTTTGAGCACCTCCTCTTCCCCCACCTCTTCGCCCACCTCCTCTTCCTCCACTTCGGTTGTTGCCACCACGGAAGCCGCTGCGGAATCCACCACGACCTCTGGCCCTCGAACCAGAACCTCGTTCTCCACGGTTCCGCATGCTTTCCTCCAATTCAGGAAGTTCAGTGGCGATGGTCAGCTGCCACCTGCGGCCGTCTTGCCATTTTTCCTGTATAAGGAGAGAGACAATGACAGTCTTTAGTTTGGAGGTTTTTCCGTTTGTTTTTCGTTCAGGTTGATTAGTTTTGACAGCTAAAGAAGGGCAAAAGTTGTGATATTTGAGAATCTGGAGTCCAACAGGTTAGTTTAAAGTACTAGGTTTTCAAAACTCAAGCGTGTGCTTATGACAGCTTGAGAACTGAACTTGACATTATTTTGGGATTACAGGTTTAAAGAGTAGGGAAGCTTTTGCAATTAGTGCAGAATTTGATACAACAAGTGAGGCGTGCTGCAATGCTGTCACACACACTCACTCACCCCGTGTGTCCGTGTGTGTACACACAGACAGAGAGACACACACAGACAGAGACGCACTCCACACACACACACACACACCAACACACACAGACAGAGACCCACTCCACACACACACAGACAGAGACGCACACACCACACACATACAGACAGAGACGCACTCCACACACACACACACAGAGACGCACTCCACACACACACACACAGACGCACTCCACACACAGACAGAGACGCACTCCACACACACACACACAGACAGAGACGCACACACCACACACACACAGACAGAGACGCACTCCACACACACAGACAGAGACGCACTCCACACACACAGACAGAGACGCACTCCACACACACAGACAGAGACGCACTCCACACACACAGACAGAGACGCACTCCACACACACAGACAGAGACGCACTCCACACACACACACACAGAGACGCACTCCACACACACACACAGAGACGCACTCCACACACACACACAGAGACGCACTCCACACACACACACAGAGACGCACTCCACACACACACACAGAGACGCACTCCACACACACACACAGAGACGCACTCCACACACACACAGACGCACTCCACACACACACAGAGACGCACTCCACACACACACACAGAGACGCACTCCACACACACACACAGAGACGCACTCCACACACACACACAGAGACGCACTCCACACACACAGAGACGCACTCCACACACACACACAGAGACGCACTCCACACACACACACAGAGACGCACTCCACACACACACAGAGACGCACTCCACACACACACACAGAGACGCACTCCACACACACAGAGACGCACTCCACACACACAGAGACGCACTCCACACACACAGAGACGCACTCCACACACACAGAGACGCACTCCACACACATACACACACAGACAGAGACGCACTCCACATACACACACACACACAGACAGAGACGCACTCCACATACACACACACAGACAGAGACGCACTCCACATACACACACACAGAGAGACGCACTCCACATACACACAGACAGAGACGCACTCCACACACAGACAGAGACGCACTCCACACACAGACAGAGACGCACTCCACACACAGACAGAGACGCACTCCACACACAGACAGAGACGCACTCCACACACAGACAGAGACGCACTCCACACACACACAGAGACGCACTCCACACACACAGACAGAGACGCACTCCACACACACAGACAGAGACGCACTCCACACACACAGACAGAGACGCACTCCACACACACACACACACAGAGACGCACTCCACACACACACACACACAGAGACGCACTCCACACACACACACAGAGACGCACTCCACACACACACACAGAGACGCACTCCACACACACACACAGAGACGCACTCCACACACACACAGAGACGCACTCCCCACACACACAGAGACGCACTCCACACACACACAGAGACGCACTCCACACACACAGAGACGCACTCCACACACACAGAGACGCACTCCACACACACAGAGACGCACTCCACACACACAGAGACGCACTCCACACACACAGAGACGCACTCCACACACACAGAGACGCACTCCACACACACAGAGACGCACTCCACACACACAGAGACGCACTCCACACACACAGAGACGCACTCCACACACACAGAGACGCACTCCACACACATACACACACAGACAGACAGAGACGCACTCCACATACACACACACACACACAGAGACGCACTCCACATACACACACACAGAGAGACGCACTCCACATACACACAGACAGAGACGCACTCCACACACACATACAGACGCACTCCACATACACAGACAGAGACGCACTCCACACACACACACACACAGGAGACGCACTCCACACACACACACACAGACAGAGACGCACTCCACACACACAGACAGAGACGCACTCCACACACACACACACACACACACACACACACAGACAGAGACGCACTCCACACACACACACACACACACACACAGACAGAGACGCACTCCACACACACACACACAGACAGAGACACACTCCACATACACACACACACAGACAGAGACGCACTCCACACACACACACAGACAGAGACGCACTCCACACACACACAGACAGAGACGCACTCCACACACACACAGACAGAGACGCACTCCACACACACACAGACAGAGACGCACTCCACACACACACAGACAGAGACGCACTCCACACACACACACACACACACAGACAGAGACGCACTCCACACACACACACACACAGACAGAGACGAACTCCACACACACACACACACAGACAGAGACGCACTCCCCACACACACACACACACACAGACAGAGACACACTCCACACATTCCCATACCTGGATTTCTTTCACCTTATCAGCTGGAAAGTCAAAGCAAACCCCCTAAGAAAGAAACCGACAAATAAATAACAGTCATACTGACATATCTTCTGTATTCTGCAATTATTCAAGTGAAATGCAAAATGTCTGCTACATAAAGGTTCACAAACGCACATTTTTACTCTTCAGGAAGGTCATGCGTTTAATTTGGTCGTCTATCTCCTCCCCGAGCTGCTCCTTCAGCCCTCGCCAGGCAAAGCCGATGTTATGCATTTCCTGAGAGCAGCTGAGCACTAACGTGGTATAGCCCTGTGACAAAAACAGGCTTCATTATAATCATACACAAATCTATTAGAACCTAATACATTCTCCCAAAGTGCTGCATATGATCCAAATGCAGAGTTCAATTAAAATAACAGGTTTCATCTTTTTATACCAGAGCCCAGTTTTCTGACTGCATGCAACATAAACGATACCTAAAGAGCTCATTTACAGGAGCCTGGTCAGCAGAAGCTCCATATAATCTCATCTTACTAATAAAGCGTTTAAAATGCTGATGCTGAGCAATGCAAAATGTAGAACTCTTATTATACTGGTGCTGTTTTCTGGTATGAGAAGTTCGTTTAATATGAAAGAGTCTCCAACTACGCTTGGTATCAGTCAGTAAACTTTGGTGTCTTTACGGTTATTACAATAAGCTGCATTTATTTCCTTTATGCTTGGGAATAAAAAGGCTAGTACAGGAACGGCGGTCATTACATATACATGGCACAAATGATGTGACACTAAGCGTTTGTTAAACGTCAACTTGAATCTATAATGCACGTCCAGATAATAGACTCGTTTGATACACGGCTTTTTTTCAGCCCACTTACAGCGTCTGAGTTGAGGAGCGATCTCTGCTCCAGACTTGTGGCTCCTGATATGTGTGCAAGAGCAGCGGCAAGTGCCTCCACCGCACCTCGCTCTTCGATTAGCCTCTCTGCTGCAGAGCGGAAATGTTCTATAGCTGTCGGAGGTACAGAATCCAGGAACCTGCAAACAAAACCACGACAGATTTCAAAGATTAAGACTAATCATAGGATAAAGCTTCTTTATCAATTTATTATTTTCACACACACACACACACACACACACACACACACACACACACACACACACACACACACACACACACACACACACACACACACACACACACACACACACACACACACACACACACACACACACACACACACACACACACGCCAATATTGAGTGCGCTGCTTATTAGCCTATCATAGATTTGAGCTGAACAGTAACAGAATAAATACCATACTAGTAGGGCTGGGCGATAAAACGATAACGATATGTATCGCGATAGACACGTGATCGATATCAATAAAAAATGTGTTCGATAAAAAGTTCGATATTTTTTATTCTACGTCGGAAGAAAACAGAGGTTTGCGAAGTTTGGTTGCATTAACAAAGGCACTCGCTCACTGGTAACCTAGCAACATAGGGAGTGACACGCTAACAGCCAATCATGTAACAGTAGCACATTTGGTTGCGCCATATCGTCTCGTGCTGGATTCCTCTTCAGGAACCGGCGACTGATAAGCAGAAAATGAGCGCTGCCGCAAGCAAGGAAATTGTAAATAAAAGAGGAAACGTCGGTTCGCCAGTATGGCAGTTTTTTGGATATTATAAGACTGACCGTAGTCACTGGAAAGTGAACGGCTAGTGATCCTAGTGGCACTAAACTTGCACTAAATTCTCAGGTTTCTCTCTGTTTATATTTAACACTTTGCACTATTTTATTACACTTTATTAAGCATTTCTTACATTTTCTTTCATTTTGCACCTTAAATATTAAGAGATAATTGTTAAGTGTTCATTGTGACTTTAGACTTATGTTTACAGTTTTCCTGGTTGTTGACATTTCTGTCTTAATAACTGAGGGGATTATGATCAGAGGAAGGTTAAGTTTAAAATAAAAATGTTTAAATGTAATATATTTTTCTTCTGGTCCTTATTTTAAATGGGTCATAAAAAATATCAACAATTATCGATATCGACCGATATGAAAAACTGATATCGTGATACAGTTTTCAGCCATATTGCCCAGCCCAGTAATACTGGGTATACACACCAGTAATTACAATTTTTTATATATACACACAACAATGTGCTGTGTGGAAAACTGACCGATACTGAACATCACCGCCAAGATTAAAGAAGAAATGTTCTCTTCTCAATAACACCTAATAATTAAACGCTGCTTATTATTAGATTAGATTACATGTGAATTTGCGTAACAGAACATTTAATGTATGCCCAAGTTGCCGCCTTGCAACTGTATCAAGTGTCAGAATTCATTAAAGATTAAAATTGTTTTCTGACTATAATTAGTTTGGATTGGGCCAGGTTTAATCTTACATCTAAAACAGTGCACTGATCCCGCACGAATACCTTCGTACAGGCAAAGTGACTAAAATGTTACAGCCAAATATATTCTCATGTATAACGACAACATGGAGAAATAGCAGTGTTGCAAACTGGTTCAAAAGAAGTAATTCGCTCATAACATGCTTATAATGCTTAAAGAAAGTAAGAAAGAAAGCAAGCAAGCAAGCCAGAAAGTAAGAAAGAAAGCAAGCAAGCAAGCCAGAAAGTAAGAAAGCAAGCAAGCAAGCCAGAAAGTAAGAAAGAAAGAAAGCAAGCAAGCCAGAAAGAAAGAAAGAGACAGAAAGCCAGAGAGAAAGAAAGCAAGCAAGCCAGCCAGCCAGAGAGAGAGAAAGAAAGCCAGAAAGAAAGCAAGCAAGCCAGAAAGAAAGAAAGAGACAGAAAGCCAGAGAGAAAGAAAGCAAGCAAGCCAGCCAACCAGAGAGAGAAAAAGAAAGAAAGAAAGAAAGAACGCCAGAAAGAAAGCAAGCAAGCCAGAGAGAAAGAAAGCAAGCCAGCCAGCCAGAGAGAGAAAGAAAGCAAGCAAGCAAGCAAGCTAGCCAGAGAGAGAGAAAGACAGAAAGCCAGAAAGAAAGAAAGAAAGCCAGCCAGAGAGAGAGAAAGACAGAAAGCCAGAAAGAAAGCAAGCAAGCAAGCCAGAAAGAAAGAAAGCAAGCCAGCCAACCAGAGAGAGAGAGAGAGAGAGAGAGAGAGAGAGAGAGAGAGAGAGAGAGAAAGAAAGAAAGAAAGAAAGAAAGAAAGAAAGAAAGCAAGCCAGAAAGAAAGAAAAAGCTTTTCTGGTGGTGTCAGATCCTACATGCCAAAGGTCTAATTTGGTCATGATGAAATCAAATATCCACTTACAGTAATACTGAACATGATACTTATGCAAACAATATTGAGCTTTATTAATGCATCACTACTTAAATACTTCCACTTATGTTATTTCTTACATTGAATTCCATGCATTTGTGCTCGTACACTGTGAGGCCCCAGAACTGTGTGGAAAAAACTCTTATTTAATAAATGAATCAGGAAAATCACCTGACTGCATCTTTACTGGAAGATTTGACGATTTCATTAGCAGTTGGGACGCCAACACGCTTGAAAGTAATGCCCTGGTGGATAAAACAAAAACAGAATGACTCGAATGATTAGATGGTCGTTAGCATGCAGTGAGTGCGCGGTTTTGTCAGAGACTCACAGCCTTCTGCTCCACGTATCGCAGTTGGTCTTCTTCTTTGCGCTGATAAAAACAGATGCAGATGCCAGTTCTTCCAGCTCTGCCAGTTCGTCCAGAGCGGTGAATATATGACTCAACGTCCTGAAAGCAAAAGAAACTTTGAAAACAGCTGAAAGAATGAAAGCAGCAAAATAAAATCCTATAAATAGTATAAACACATTTCAACCCCGTGAATAAAAGCCCAATCGGAATTTTCTAACCTTTGGGGGAGAACACTGTACAACCAAATCAACCTCTGGGATGTCAAGGCCTCGTGCAGCCACGTTGGTGGCCACCAAGACCTCGAAGGTGCCGTTCCTGAAGCCCTTCAGTGTGAGCTCTCGTTGTTTCTGAGGAATGTCTCCATGCAAAGATTGTGCGCTCTGGACAGGAAAATAATATTCTCTTAATACTACATGTTGAAACGTGTTGGAAGACATCTGAACTATATAATCATGTTGCATTTCTTATCACAATTGACCAATATAATGATCGGTCATTTGTGTTGAACAGTTTGCTGATAACGGCACAATTAATAAAGTACAGGCAGCAAACCTGTTTGATGGAGGTGTTCATGGACAGCTCGTGTGCTTCCTTCTTGGTCTCACAGAAGACGATGGTGCGCCCGTGGCTGCCGCTGTACACCTGCACTACATCACCAATCACCGCTGCTCTCTGAGACCAATGGCATGCTATAGCCAGGTGCTGGGAAACAATTAAAGCAGACAATTAATTACAATAAAATGGACCTAGGCTAGTGATGAACAGTGGGCTAAAAATTCAAGCGACAGGCTCCAAAGAGCCATGGCTGGGGCCCTGGGAACAAATTATGTCAATAGAAATAAAAATTCCCATCCATATCTATGTACATTCCGGTACATTCCCATCTAAAACTATTGGGACCGAAGGACCAAAAGAAGACTAGAATTTGCTGAAACAACCCCCTGACATCATCAAACTCTCATCATTCTTCTTTTGTGATGCTTTTTTTTTGGGCTTGTACGACACTTCTTTCAGATATTATTTGTTTTTCTTCAGTCTTCTCTTCAGAAGGTTAAATGCTGCTCCACTGGGTTACGTTTTGGTGACTGACTTGGCCAGTCCACAGCCTTCCACTCCCAAAACCCCCACCAAATGAAGTTCTTTTAGAGTTTGGGTTTTGCTGCATGATGGATGTTTCTGTGAAATTTGCCTGGATGCATTTTTAATCAACAGATGATAGATGATCCCTTTCCAGAAGCAGCCATGCAAGCCCAAACCGTGCTACTACTACAAGCGTGCTATGACCGATGAGCTTTTGGATCTCCTGAGGAGCTCCTTTCTTTCTCCACACTTTGACTTTTATTACTTTGCTGGAGGTTCATCTTGTTTCCAGAACTTTTGTGGCTCATCTATGTACGTCTGTGCTTCTTTGAATCTTTTTTAATTCTTACTGTTAATAATTGGTTGTCTGTTGTTCGAGTTATTCCTTCGCAGCTCTCACAAAGTTTGCCATAACGTTGCTGTTTTCCTTGACAGACCTCTTCAATTTGTTTTACTGGTTATGCCCAATGACTGTACAGTTGCTCAGCTTGAGTTACCTTCTTCTCTCAGCTTCAAAATGGCTTGGGTTTCACTCGGCGACATCCCTCTTTTCTTCATGTTTATTTATCCGTTTTAGCAATAAATGTGGTCTTCACAGGGAAAGCCAGAGTTCAAACCAAGCGTTGGGAGACAATCAATATAACCATGACATAGACAGGCAACAATACTCAACCAATCAATCTTCTTGAAAGATCGGAGGGTTGAAACAAAAGGTGGCACGTTCTAAGCTGTTTAACAGATCTAGATGCAAAGATCAGGAAACAGAAGCTGAAACGGATTTATCGTAACATGTTTATCTTTTGTTCTCGACCCCAAATGTCTGCAATGGATAGCAAAATTACAAAGAACCGTTCTTGCTGTTCCAATACTTCTGGAGGCAACTGTATCTGCAGAATAATGTTGAGCTTCATTCAGAGCAGAGTTTCACTTGAAATCTCATTTGATGACTAAACCCTAGGTAAGCTTTAAAAAGAAGTCTAGATAGAAATCACAACCCACCACCATACGAAGACACCCCCCACCAACACCACAAGTCATGTGCAGGTCAGCATAATGCCAAAGATTTCATCTAACGATTTCATAAAGCGAAGAAAGAAAAAAAATATATCTGCCCAGACACATCCTCGTTCTTTTATGACAGCCAGTTAGACCAGATATAGGTTCAGGAACTCAAGGTATTTTTTTTATACTCATTTACATTGGCATGCATACATGAAAAAGTCCAGTACATAAAAACAGTGGATTGAATAGATATTTACTCTTCTTGACCTAGAAACGTTCCTATATTTGGTAGCATTTATTTTTTTACCTTATGATTTACACACTTAATCCATCATGGCCACAATAACTAACGAAACAAAAAAAAAAAAAAGAGATTTGTTGAATAATTGTTATACGCTTCAACGAGTCGGTACTTTTTCGGTATTTTTTTTGACGGTCTGGGCAAATTTATCCTTTAAAAATGTTCTCATATGAACCGTGGACACCTGCAGCAATGCCGTTTTAAAGAAGGAAATATCTTTCCTTTCTGTTTTTTTAATTAAGTAATTGTGCTGCGCTAATTACTTACTGTTCATATTCAATGTACTGTATATTATTATTGAAAACCTTTCCAGGAACTTCCAGGAAGATCTCATAGCACTTTCACTGCACACAAAATGAAAGCCAACTAGTTTTGTAACTTCCCATGTAAATAATCTAGGGGGTTCACAGCATAAGAGTGAATATGTATCATGGTGGCGTATAAATTCTTTTATTTCTACATTTTTTAAATAGCTTTACTGATGACAATATGCCAAGCTGATTTCAATTCTGGTTCAAGTAATAAAATATCTTTTCCTGCTTGTAATAGTTAATCCTGGCTCATTGTAAACAGAATTCTGGGTTCTAGGTTTGGTTAACAATCATTTCTGGCTCTATATCTGACTTCATACTCTAACATTTAAATCCTGGCTTAAATGACATATTTGCCTATACGTGCCCTCAGCAACCGTGAATGGATTTGAAAAACAGTGAGAGAGAAAACAGTGAGGAAAAAAAAGGACACGTCTGATTTCCAGTGCGTGAGCAGGTGTTGTTATCTTTCACGGCTTTCTAATATTTTTTGGCCTTTTTAAGTTTATGGAGTGGTTGTTCAGGCGTTTGCCGATATCCGGCTTCGGCTAATATTTCAGTGTCGTGTATTTCACCAATTCTGTGATGTTCAGTGTTTTGCTGCCTGATGCTACCAAGATGTCTGTTGCTAAGAGACAAGTCAACTGCTTCACACTGTGCATATTTGGCCCCCGTACTGCGAAGTTTCCGGGAACAGTGATGACACCTTACCTCAACTGTGGTGGCGGCTTTCTGAGATCTTTTGCCGATGAGGTCCACGTGGACATACTGGGAGCGCATGTATTTCTTAGCCACGTCATAAACCCATGGAGGGCAAGTGGCAGAAAAGAGCAGAGTCTGAGGGTTGCTTTCAGCACCTGAAATGGACAGAAGAGAAGGAAACCTTTATTTGTCATTACAGGCACAGCGGTTAAGGGCCTTGCTCACGGGTTCAACAGCTGGGGCTTAAACCTGCAACCATTCTTTATCATTAATCCTTTATCATTCACCTTAACCACTGGTCTCTGCCATCATTGCCATGAGTCATGTGATAGTTGTGTGCACAGTTGGGTATCAGGCTGAAAGGAAAGTTGAGCAATACCAAAAGCAGAGCTGGTATCAGGATGTAATTCTAATTAGGGCCTTTGAAGTACTTTCTGTGACAAGGGATTCTGCCAAATGCCATGAATATAAATATGTTTGCAAAGTACATTCAATTGTCCTGAGTGTTTTAACTTAAAAACGAAAGTATTTAAAAGGCCACAGGAGAACATAAATTACTCGTTGTATTTGTTCCCTACACAATATTTCAGTATGTAATCACAATAAAGAGTATAGTGATATAAACCTGGTGTGTGTCTCATGTTTATGGCTTTTACGACTAGTGTTTCATCTTATTTAAATGTATAGTCTATATATTTACTATAAACTATGCATTGTGTTGGTGGAATATTTTAACGGTTCCTTAAAAGAACTTTCTATACAGATAACCATAATCTTTTGCCATGTTTATCGGATTTCCAGACAACACCCACATGTGACATCAGCACTTTAGAATATTAAGTGGTTTTTATTGCGTTAAGTTAACAAGAATTCGCTTTTCCTTCTGTGGAAAAACGGCTCACCTTTTTTGTAGGAAGCAGAGAGGATCTCCTCTACTTGTTCGGCAAAGCCCATATCGAGCATTTGGTCCACTTCATCCAGCACCACATGTTTCAGTTGGGACAGATCCAGTTTGTTGTTCTGAAGGTGGTCTTTTATTCGACCTGGGGTGCCGACAAGAACGTCGATCCCGCTGCGAATGGCATCGACTGCAGCAGAAATAGATCACATGGATCAGCGAATATAAGGGCGTGTAGGACAAAGAAACAATTTTCAATGCGAAGAGGAATATTCATGCCAATGCGCAGTCTGAACTCAAACCGTGTTGTAAATTAAGTTAGGTGCAAAACTACGAGTGCGACATGAGGACAAGGCTACATTGCTTTGTCAAATCAAATTAATTTGACTAACATAAGCGTAGCGATTTAAAACGGTCATTATCTCAACCATCATTATTATCACAAAGCTTGGTGACATGTATTAATCAAGAAACTAACATGGGTGACTAAGCTTTGTTTACTGTTGAGTAACAAGTGAGGTGTGTCCAACAATGTTATTCTTGGCTTTTCCATTGCCGTTCTCAAGAACGTATCATTTTGGGTACGTTATCTTTGATCTTTATGAAATCTTTTGAGCCCGCCTGAAATCCGATCCCATAACAATCACGCGTTTCAGACTAGTATTCGCTTATACCTTGAGGGTTGTAGGAGCTTCCTCCGTAGAAGCAGTGAACGGAGAGCTTCTTGGTGATGTCCTTGAAGTCTTTAGACACCTGAATTGCCAGCTCTCGAGTTGGTGCGAGAACCAGCACCTACGTTATAAGCACATAAGGTTAACTCTTTAATTCTGAGGCATTTAAAGGCCACATGAAATAAGCCGGAGAACACAAGAGATTCTTCTTTATACTTGAACCAGATGCAGCAATCTGATTAAACGAGTACTACTCAATGCTTTTTTTTTTTAACCTCGAACTGAAACATTCACCTTTGGCGCTCTCCCTCTTCTTCTCTCGTCGGCTCCGGACTGTAGTTTCTCCACTAGCGGGATCGCAAAAGAGAACGTCTTTCCCGTGCCGGTCCGAGCTTGGCCGACAACGTCCTTCCCGTCGTACACCGAGTTGAAGGTCTTTACTTGAATGTCAAACAGATACGTCACACCCCGTGCTGCAAAATACATGAACGCATTGATTAATGCACGATCCCACCACACAAGCATCGTATATATGCTGGAAAAATATATATATATACACATCAACTAATGAGTGGTCAAAACCTTGGAGCAGTTTGATGGTGTCCTGTGAGATTTTGAAATTAGAGAAAGCTCCCTCTTTTTGCTCTGGTGTCTCCTGAAGAAAACAAAAACAAACAAAACATCATGAGATTTTTCATTAAATAAACTGCTTTAGAAGGTCTCCAACCCAAGACGTAGATATGTACTGATTAAATATCGCAGTAATAATTCTGTCAATGTTTGCAGTATTATAACCTTGACATAAGTGATTTAAGAAATACATCCAAGTGGATCGCAGCCAATTCTCTCTAAACAATTGGGGATTCCGTGTAAGAGGAACAATGGCATATTTAAGCCTCTTACATAACAGTGCTTGCAGCTCGAGTCATGAGTCAGTATTTCTGTGGTAATATGAACAAAGTACAGTCAAAATCAGTACTTGAAAACTGAAGAGATTGAAGAGTTTTCGTGAAATAAAACACAGCGACACCATGAAATGTCAAGAGCAATAAGCCTGTGCTTGCGGGAGATAAACATATCACCACGTATGTACGTAACTACCGTCAGCTATGTTAAGCATTCTGTGCAGCAGGAAACTTTAGTTCCTGATGCAAATTAGGTACTTTTCCAGCAGACTAGGAACTGGGTGGAGCTTAACAAAATAAACGGTCAAAAACACTCAATTTACATTACAATTTAATTATTACGGTAAATGATACTTCCTGAAAAAGCAGTATTTCCCATAATGAAGTTGTTTTTTCTTTAACGTGTTATTAAATGGTCTTTTAGTGACATGTTAACATAGAACAAAAAGTCTACTTTGAGTAAATTCATGGTTTAAAAGATAAAAACGGCAACTTAAGATCTGCACAACTGAACACAACTTACACTCCTCTAAGCTTCACACACACTGTGATATGTCATTATTGCGGAGTGTGTGTGTGTGTGAGAGAGAGAGAGAGAGAGAGAGAGAGAGAGAGAGAGAGAGAGAGAGAGAGAGAGAGAGAGAGAGAGATACAATCCACCCAGTAACCTACCACATCCTTTTCACTCTCGCTGCTGGAGTCTTCGCTGGATGGTGTCGGGGTGACGTCTGTCAAATGCCCGTTGACTTTCGCTTGAGTCTTTGGAGATTTTGTACTCGTGCCATTGACTGACGGTGTTTGGTCGGTTGTATCGTTGTCTGGTGTTGCTGCCTTCTTTTTCTTCTTCTTCTTCTGTTAGGATGTCCGTGGAACCAAAGAGCATGTCGACATTCATTAAAACAAACAAGAGAAACAGTGCAATCGATAAACATACATTTCTAGTTAAAACAGTTCCTAATCAGATTATTTTTTTGTTCTTGTTCGCACAAATCGAAGAGATCGGTCAAGCAAATCGGGAAAAATACGTACATGTACAACATGCAATTCTGCTTTAATGTCTGATTTTGCCGACTCTTTGTCCCGCGGTTGTGTGTGTTATTTTCTTGAGGTCCAATACCTTGTGCATGAATAACATCGTGTATTATCAAATTTGTTTACATAATCTCAGAGAATCGAAAGGAGCTAAATGATAGTTTAAAAGCCTTCCATGAGTGTCAACATAAGTGATTTGTAATTGACAACTTAATTAATCCTGCCATCATTATAGAACGGATCTAATTAAAACATAATAATGGAACAACAAGCACACGTTCCAGTCATTTACTGAATACCTAACACACACAAATAATCGTTTTCTTTTATCAATAAACAGGATACAACACGAAATAAATAAATAAATACAAAATGAAGTATATGTACATTTAATTTGATCGGTTGCTGATGTTTCAGACATCCTGAATTTAAACTTAATTACGAACAGATTTTTTAAAGATCTTTGTATGCAGATTATCTATGCAGAAAAGAGGGGAAAAAAAACCAACAATAATAAATGGAGATGACCTAATTTGACAAGATGTTTGCCAAGGACAATTCTGTCACTGTTCAAGTCGATTATTCATGATCCCAACGTCTAAAAGGTGCCTGACTTACATTGTAGAAACGTGTGTGTGATCATGCCGGGTTGTGTACACAGATGATTACCTCTGGCTGCTCGCCTGCTGGGTTCACGAGCTCGTCACCGGAATGAACTTTAACTGCTTTCTTCCTGACGTTTCCGTTAACATCAGGAGAGCTCTGCACTGTCCCGTCGGCTGTGTCCATCTTTTCTCGTTTTAACTTTTTGGGAGCTGGTGGATCGCATTCAGCAGACTCTTCGGTTATGGAGATTTTCTTCTTGGCTTTGTCTTTCTTTTTCTGGTGATTACAAAAGACATTTCTGTGAGCGTCTTAAAAATGTATAAAAAATAAATAAATACAAAATCAGACTACGCTAATGCTAAACCAATTTTCTTAACCATTGTGTAACTTGATAAACTGACAGCTAGTCTGCTAGTGGGTTATTTACAGTTTTGACTAAATCACTAATATTATCAAGGGTAAGAAATAAACCATTTCATTTTTAAGGGCTAAATTGTTAGCGGTGGTAAACTGCTGTGAAATGAAGCATAGCAGGACACACTGGAAAATCCATCAAATTTGCAGCAGTAACAAATTCATCACGACCAACTAACTATTTTAAAATAATTTATCATCACTATACTGAATACAGCGAATTAAAGCAGTCCTTACGGCACTATTCACTTATAATTTGGTGCAAGTCAAGTCAACCGCAGTCAAGGCGACAGTAATAAATAAGTCAGTTATTGTGAATGACAAATAGGTATAAATATGTAAATATTTATACAGATAGAACTATACAGGTATATATAAGTTATTGTACAATTATTTTTATACAATTAAAAGGTATTAGAGTGTAATGGAACGTAAACATGACAATAATGTAATTACAAAAATGTAATATAAAATACTGTAATGAACACATACTGAGTAATAAGATATATGAATAAACACGTGCTGAGGTACGCGGAGAACGTACGTCTATAGGATTCGTGAATAAGATGCTGGATCAGATGTGAGTGTGTGCGTGTGTTCACAATGCATCATTTAGCTCCCGTATTGTGCTGGGATAGCTGCTGTTCTCAAGTCTGTTGGTTTGTGAGGTGATTTATATGAATCGTTTGCCAGAGGGTAGCAGTTTAAATAAGTGATGACCAGTGTTTAGAGAAACAACATTGCTTGGTGTGATTAAAAAAAAATACTACATTCAATATTTATATTTTGTCAGTCACACTGTTAAAGTTGTAAACAGAAAATTAGGCGTTTGTAGTAAATTGGTAGGCATGGTGTGGGATGTGGTAGCCTTGTGGTTAAGGTGCTGGACTACTGATCAGAAGGTCATGAGTTCAAATCCCAGGTCCTCCAAGCTGCCACTGCTGAGCCCTAGAGCAAGGCCCTTAACCCTCAATTGCTCAGTTGTATAAATTGAAATAAATTGTAAGTCACTGTGGATAAAAGGTGTCTGCTTAATTCTGTAAATGTAAAATTGTGACATTTTTCTATTATTTCACTCCAATTTCCACAATTTCAAGCTAAAACAGGGTTTGCGTAAAGCCTTTCTCCATCCTTTAAAATATCAAAATTAAGTGGTATGTAAAAATTGCACAAAAATAAATACGTCTGGGGCAGTTCTGAGGTGGTTATTTATTCTACTGACTGACAGATGTCACTCAGATGTTACTAAGATACAAGATGTCATTTGCAAAAACATGCTTATCTTTAAATATATAACAAACCAAACAATAGCATTAAAAAGTTGTCATGGACATTGGACATATTTCATAGCCCTAGACAGTGAGTATAGATTTAGTTGTGTGTTAGTAAGCCGTTTCTGACATGGTTATGGTTTCTACACTCTGTGCAGTTCACATGATGTTCAATAGGGGACACGTGAGACGACGTGTTTTTTTTTTTCCATCAGCACACGTGGAGCCAGCTAGCATGCTAACGAGCTAGCATGCTGGCTATTTAATTAGCTTTCATCGGTCTAATCAGCTACAGTCGTCTTTAAATCTGAAAGATTTGTCGACTCACATAAATTAAAATAAATGCCATACAGGAAAACTTTGTAATAATATATAAGCTAGTTTAACTCTTTGCCGTTAGTTAGCTAGCATAGTAGCTAGCATGGTAGCTTATTCATAATAAAATACACGGATTAAAGCTAAGATTTCTACTTACTTTGATTTCCATATTGGAGTCTAATCCCTCGTTCACGTCGTTCATGGTGTTAACGTTGTCACTGCTGGTTAAAACTAACGATGGCATGTTGTACACTTTCTCCAGCAGATGAACACAACCTCTGCCACGGGAACAGGCAGGAAAAGGAACGTCAGCCTCAAACCGGAAGCTGATGATGTTGTTTTCACACCTGCATTCCGACAATGTCGCTTGTCTGAATACGGGTGTGAAATAAAACTAAATTCAAGTTGTACGCTGTATACAAAAACTTAAATTTTAAAGTGTAGTTATGTAATTTTTTTATATAGTACTATTATTAATATAATAATACTAATAATAACAACGAGAAAACCCGTGTGTAAAATTAACTTCCGGTCTAATGCTTGTTTATATTTAGATGAACATCCTGTCAGGCATGTTGTGTATATATCTATGGTGGACACTCTTCGGGCCACCGTAGATAATGAGGGCGGAGTGTCGCGAATATGGGTGGGATTAGGGGCGTGGCTTATAAGGGGGGCACGGTGGCTTAGTGGTTAGCACGTTCGCCTCACACCGCCATCGCAGGGCACACACACTCTCATTCACTCACACACTACGGACAATTTTCCAGAGATGCCAGTCAACCTACCATGCATGTCTTTGGACCGGGGGTTTCCTCCGGGTACTCCGGTTTCCTCCCCCGGTCCAAAGACATGCATGGTAGGCACAGGCTCCCCGTGACCCGAGGTAGTTCGGATAAGCGGTAGAAGATGAATGAATGAATAATATAATATATATATAATATTGATAGTCAAGCCCCGAAGGGGCGTAGACAACTATTGTTATCGTTAGTTTTCTTCTTCTTCTTCATTCATCTTCTACCGCTTATCCGAACTACCTCGGGTCACGGGGAGCCTGTGCCTATCTCAGGCATTGGGCATCAAGGCAGGATACACCCTGGACGGAGTGCCAACCCAACAGAGTGTCACAGGGGACACACAGCACACACTCATTCACTCAGGACAATTCCAGAGATGCCAATCAACCTACCATGCATGTCTTTGAACCGGGGGAGGAAACCGGAGTACCTGGAGGAAAGAACATGCAACGGGGAGAACATGCAAACTCCACACACACAAGGTGGAGGCGGGAATCGAACCCCGAGGCGAACATGCTAACCACTAAGCCACCGTGCCACCAGGTCCACCAAGCTGCAACTGTTGGGCCCCTGAGCAAGACCCTTAACCCTCAATTGCTCAGTTGTGTTCACCCCTGTCCTGTTGTGAGATATTCCTGCCACAGACTCTGCTATATATAAACATGCAGCATGACATTGTAAGACATTTACTGCCAAACTGTGTATATTTTCGTAGCTCATTGCCTACATAGACCAGTGGATATAGTGGACTTAAGTGTGTATGTGGCAGCCTAATAATAATAATAATAATAATAGCTAATAATAGGACAAGGCTGCCCCAGGTGACTGTCACATGTGCCTGAGGCTAATTTTGAAAAAAAAATAAAATAAACAGGCCCCATGTGCAGAACAGCTGGTTGATTCTTTACCAAGGGACTTCCTGTCTGCTGACTGGTACATGGGATTTGGCTTTGAGTGCTTGACATGGAACTGCACGTACCAAGGCACACACGTACCAGAGCTCTAGCCATTAGGCACATTGATTTAGGGCACTGCATGTTTTTGTACTATACTTTTGAGCGTTAAAGAGATGTAATCGATAACTCCTGTAAATCTACTCACGATTGTAATAAAACTAAGATAATATGCAAACCTTTGTAAGTAGTTTAGGTTCTGTGGGTTTTGGAATGAAAAAAGCATGGATATATTTACCACATTTGCATAATAGTTCAATAGTTCAGTAGTAGATCTGTTCTGCCATTACTATGGAATTTTAGTATGGAACTTTTCTTGATCCTGGAAAAAATTCTGGGAACTCCTGGCTTAAATGGACTACTTTTAATCCCTGTATTTTATATCAAGGGACACTGTTTTATTAGCATGATACAGTCATTTACATGAAAGTATCCATTAATACATTTCATACAACCCCAGAAAAAGATATCTAAATTTGTAAACATGTAAAATATACGTATTAAAGGTAAAGATGAGTCCTTGAGATTACCACTCAATTTTTTTTTAGTTTTTTTTAAATGTATTATTTATTATTTTTTTTTAGTATTTATTTATTTGTAATGGCACAAGTTGTGAAGTCAGGGAAATAATTAACCATGGAAAAAAACTGCTTTTAGTGCAAATAATCGGATATTAATATTCATTCACACAAAACACAAACATGTTTTTAATCCAAGTGCCAAAATCCTAATCTGAATTTATAGCAGCTGTCAACAAACGCTTTAACGGCGTTGAACGCGCACGCGGGCTGAACACGCGCATCAGCACTGAGTGTTGTTGTCTATGGGGATCACAATGGATGTAAGTAACGTCTTCATTCATGTTTAATGCACTATATTGTGCTATTATAAATTTATACAGATAATAAAAAATACAACAAGATTATTGCATGCCTTTTTTGTACATATGGGATGATAAAATATGCTTATGGCCAGTATACATAAAAATTCCTAATTTTAGACACATGAAATGTTTCACATGTTTGTGCAAAGGAACAAAAATGAGTTGGAAAATAGAGACATGTGAATCTGTACTGCTTATCCTACAAAGGTTGTGAGTTCGATTCCCACGTCCACCAGGCTGCCACTGTTGGGCCCCTGAGCAAGGCCCTTAACCCTCAGTTGCTGAGTTGTATAAAAAAATGAGATGAAAATGTAAGTCAGTCTGGATAAGGGCAGAAATGTTAATTTAAATAAGTAAGTTAGGGTCACAAGGTAAGGGACACTCTGGACCGGATGTCAACCCTTCGTAGGTCATGATCACATACCAATCACTACAGGCAATTTAGAAATGCCAATCAGCCTACAATGCATGGCTTTGGACAGGAGGAGGCAACCAGAGTATCCCCCGAATCATGGAGTGAATATACACACAGAGCAGAAGTGAGAAATGAACTCCCAACCCCAGACATGCAAGTCCATACGCAACCTACTAAGCCCAATGTGGCCTTTATAAAGGTAGAGGAGTTTTTATGTTCTCCCTGTACTTCAGAAGTTTCCTCTAAGAGCTTAGTCTTGTATTATGCATTATTGGATGATTGGTATCTCTTGTAAGAAATAAAAATGTAAGAAAATAAAACAATGATGGTGAAAATCTTAATGAAGAACAAGAAGCTTATTCCGGCATAGCAGTGACAAAATACATGAAGTTCATCGGCGTCAGTAAGAACACAGGACAAATCCTGCTCAAGCATTTTATACTGTTTTCCCTCTTTGTAGTTTAAATGAGGTTCCGCATTGAATATGTATTGAACGTAAGAACCGAGTGTCTCCCAAATGTCTGGGATACACCTTTCTGTCTAGCCGGATGTCTTTAAATGTTAAATGACCAATGTCATGGTCACGTACACCTTGGCTTGGTATTGTTACAATTGTTATCAACCAAATGCTCACTTTAAATGGTAATCGCGGTCACGTAGATTTGTTTGTACTTGTACCCCGAGTGCTCTAGGATAGGCTCCAGACTCCACACAACCCTGTGTTGGATAAGTGGTACAGAATATGGATGAATATAAAACTTCTTCTTTGGTATCTGTTTGTTATATAATTACACATATAATAAATGTCAGTTATGACCAAAGCTTAAATGTTTGATTTTGACACAAATGTAACATAAGGGATAATAAACGCAAGTGATGATTCTTTTTTGCCACTAGATAAAAACTGAAGCTTTAACCAAACCTTCCCACGGCCTTGCTTTACTGAAAGAGCTTGACTTGCAGCGGAGAACAGGAACATTCTGTGACTGTGTGATACGTCTCCATATGCACCCCGACCAGCTATTTTTGGCCCATAAAAGTGTCCTTGCTGCCTTCAGTCCGGTGTTTGCCTGTCTCCTTCCTCACCATGGTTCCTTCATGGACTTAAATTCTCCTCTGCTCACCCCACAAACCCTGACTTTGCTTCTGGATTACATGTACACAGGCACATTGCCCCCAAAGAGTCATGAAGAGCCAGTTATATATGCAGCTTTCCATCTGCAGATGGAGCATCTACAGCATGCACTGACCTGCAGGAGGAAAGAGAACGAGCTCACACAGACTGGTGATTTAATTTTTTATAAAACCTATTTGATATTAATATATCAAACTAAACTACACATGCCAATTTTTTTTAATAAATTAATTTTTTTATAAATCCTTTTTGGGGGGCACGGTGGCTTAGTGGTTAGTACGTTCGCCTCACACCTCCAGGGTCGGGGTTCGATTCCCGCCTCCGCCTTGTGTGTGTGGAGTTTGCATGTTCTCCCCGTGCCTTGGGGGTTTCCTCCGGGTACTCCGGTTTCCTCCCCCTGTCCAAAGACATGCATGGTAGGTTGATTGGCATCCCTGGAAAATTGTCCCTAGTGTGTGATTGCGTGAGTGAATGAGAGTGTGTGTGTGCCCTGCGATGGGTTGGCACTCCGTCCAGGGTGTATCCTGCCTTGATGCCCAATGATGCCTGAGATAGGCACAGGCTCCCCGTGACCCGAGGTAGTTCGGATAAGCGGTAGAAGATGAATGAATAAATCCTTTTTTACTGCCTAAAGAAGTTTGTGTAACTTTATTTTCATTACATTTTTCATTTCATTTCATTTTCATTTCATTTTTTGTTTTCATCATGTAAGAGTATGCAAAATTTGTACTCGGGTGTACATTTGTACATGTAACTTTTCTACATTATTTCTCCAGGTAATGATCAAGCCAACAAAACGAGAGGATTTACAGAGCATGAGCCTTTAGATAAGACTCTTGTATCTTCATCAACTTTTCCGTGCTGCTCAGACCAGCCAAGATCATCCACACCAAACTATAAGTTTGTACCAGTTATATGCCACCTCAAGTCAACAGGAAACAATAGTCTTCCACTACAAACCCTCTGTCTCGAGCAAACCCTTGATAAGGTCTCAGAGGCCAAAAAACAGCCTCAGAGCTCAGAGATTCTATCAGAGTCAAAACATGACAAGACTGAGAATTGGGATCATGACATGCCAAGTGTTGGTGCTGAGAACGTTGAACAGTCTTATAACTCCTGCAAGAGTGGACAGTTTCAATCCAGTGGCTCTCAGAACATTACACATATCCATTCAAACACTGATAATAAAGATCAGTGTGTGCACAGGGAAAACACCAGAAGTAAACATTCATCTCCAGAACCTGACTGTAGAAAAAGTGACAATAGTGATTCAGATGTGGAAGTTAATCCTTCTGAATCAGAAAAACATGTACCAGGAATTTTCTCAGACATGCTTAGTGAGAAAAAGTCATACAACACCAGTGACAACAACTCTGAGACCACATCTCAGGCTTTTAGTCAGCATATGACCAAAAGTCTTAAAAGAGAAGCCGGTTTATATTTTGAAAATTCTAGCAGTACTGACACAAATGTAATATATTGTAAAGGCCAATATTATGCTCCAACATCAGAAAAAGTTGCACTGGGTGAAAAATCTCCAAAAACCTATAATGATTGCTGTGAATTCTCAAATCTGAGGAAACACGGTGTAAATGCCTATCATGGACACTTAAGATGCCATTTCCTCCCAGAATTAAACAATTCAATTAGTGACGTGACATGCCAAGGGCCAAATGCGGAACTAAACCACAGCTCTGATGTTCTAGAGACAATAGACATGGCAGAGATATTACTCTCAACCAGAAAGCGACTAAATTCTGTATCCCACCATCATTCAAATACACATCGGTTCCAGTGCTCGGTGCCAGACTGTGAGAAAGCCTTCAGCCAGCGCGGCTCCTTGAATAGACACATGCGTTCACACCTGGGCATTCGTCCTTACTCCTGTCCTCTCTGCACCATGACTTTTTCCAGACAGTACAGGGTGACTGAGCACATGCGTGTCCACCAGAGATGTGAGGACCCACCTTAATCCTTATGTCCTTAGGTGATACTATACGTAAAATTATTGCGTTACTCAAATTTGGTATATTCAGAGCTTGTGTCCAAAATATTGTGTCCAACTCTGGTTCAATATTCTGCAATGTTCTGCAGAGTTGAGTATTATTTTTGGTTGTAATATAGCCGAATATGTGCTCATTTAAGCTTGGTAATCAGCTTGTTGAATAGACGAGGCATAAATAGTGTAGGAACGTTCATGCAGATTTCAACTATTTTCTGTAACCGCTGATCAGTGACCTCCTGGTGTGTCTAGAGCTCAGACATAGTCACAAACTACTTCACACTGTCTTGTCAATCCACTTGCTGACGTTTTTAGGAAGTGGAAGGAAACCTGGACAAACATAGGCAGAACATGTAAAACTCGACCAAGACACTGGATCTGTGAGGCAGCAGCACTACTCACGACGCTATTTGTAGATGTCATTAATGGTTATATTAGATGTAATCAAGGCAGTTTATTTGATTTGTTGCTACCAGCCTTTGAAAACGACCAGGATGAGCTGGAACACTTTAAGACAATAAAGCCATTGACTTAAAACCATTTATCAGTTACAATGCATAATTCATCAAAGCCGATTTCATCATTTCGTGTGTGTGTGTGTGTGTGTGTGTGTTTGTGTAAATTTGAAAGTGACATTTAAACAGCTTTTTGATTGGTGGTTAAATAAACAAAGCTCAGACATCGTTAAGAATAAAATGGCACATGATGATAATTATAATTGTGCGTTTCAGAGTGTTATATTAAATATATAGTAGGATTTATGGTCTATATGTAATTTGTCAGTGTGAATCAGAGACAAAGCTGTAGATCTTAATAGTTATTGACTTGAATTTGTCTTGGACAGATTAAACCCCATAGCTATGCTATTTAAAGACGCCTGGCTGTCAGACATACTACATTAACAATCAGAGATTATTAACAAAATGTGAACAAAACACAATGTGATTCTGATCTCTTTCACTTTACTCTTTTTTTTCCTCAAAGTTCTCTGATGTGACTTATCTCAAGACATCCTTCTGAAAAAGGGAAAGCTTGAAACATCTGTGTGCAATCCACACAATGTTCATAACAGCTTTTCTTCACTTCTTAACTCTCTCAAGTCTTTTTCATTACCTTTCTCACAAATGTAATTTTTTTTAATATAGCACTTTTGACATCAGAAAACAAAAACCCCTTTAAAGGAATCCAGACATAGATGTAGCTTCCCAGTGAACAAGCCACATGTGACACTGGCAAGAAAAAATTCCTGAAATAACCATTTTTTGAGCCACAATCCAAAGGGATCCATCCTCTTCCTTGTGATAGTGGATAGTCACACTGTACCACTGAGCGTGATAAAACGATCTCAATTTCAAGCATCCTGTTTTTATCTTTAAATCTATAGTATTCAAGTGAAATCATCCACTGAACCAGTTAATAAATTTGGGCTTAAACTATTTTCAGCAAGTTCAATCTTTAAGCTATTCAAGCGAGACATCCACACAGCCAGTATGCGATCATCCACAACCATTTTCAGGCTATCCCCCTTTCAGCAGCGGCAGTGATTCTCAGGTGTAGGAAGAACTAAGCAGCATCAGCTTGAGGGCAGAACTCATCAGGCAGCACTGGTACTGTAATGTGTAATATTTTTCCTCCATCTCTGCTTTTACTACAATATATTGTCTTTATTCTCATATCTAATCAGTCATCACATCATTATCATGCTTTTGTTCTTCTACAGAAGAAATTCTGCAGCTTCACTAGCAATCCAACCCCTTAACCTTCCTCTGTTTTTATCACTCCATTGGTGAATGACTCCATAATATCCGGTCACAAAATGTCCTGCCTACCTCAGACTTCAGCAGTTACTGACTGGTATCACTTCACTTTTGAATCACTTTTGAATCACACAGCTGATGCCATTAAGGTCTGATGCAATTACATAGATTAGCAAATGATTGGTACTGTACTTCTTGATCTCTCAGCAGCCTCTGATGTGGTTGATCACAGGATTGGAAACTAAATCCCTGCATGACTGAGATTCTATTCAACCCATGGAGATGCACTGCCATGGCGAGATCTTGTCATCTTCCTGGAAAACTTTTGAGACACACGCCATCTGATAATGCATGAAACCTTGGTGTGATTCTGGACAACAAGCTCTTATTCTCTGCTTGTGTTGATACTCTTACTCCAGAATATCATTCTCTTCACTCGGATGCTCTTTTTAGCCTGGGACTGCTGTAACTCCAGGCAGGTTTGCTTTTGTGCACCACCAAAACCAAATGTTCTCCTAGACCATTGTTAAGCATTTGTAAGCTTTCCTGAAATGCCAAAATTGAAAACCTTCAGCATGTATTAATAATAATAATAATAATATGTGGACGTTATATGTATTAAAACACTTAAAAAAGTACTGGCTCTAAACCATGTACCCTTTGAAACACAAATCGTCTTGCGCCATCACCAGGTAGTGAAATGAACTTCCCCTGGCTGAGCATCTGATTCACACAAAAAAAAAAAAATCATTATTAGTATTTATGTTCTGCTTTGCAATTTTTTTTTTATTTTTTTTTATTTTTTTTTTTAAATCTATTTATTCTCAGCACACCCATATTTATGTGATTACTTTTGAACCTCACAATTCCAATTATTTTAAATGAATAAAAATCTGTCTAGAGTTTACATTTACATTTCTTGGATACATTTTCATGAACGACAGCCAGTGTGTGTATGTGTATGTGTATTAAATTGTGGCTATAAGAATTACATTGCCTTTAATATAGGAATATATTCACAATATTTATTTAATCTTTTTTTTTTTTTGATGGAATGGATTATTTTTTATTTCCACACTCTCCGATAAAAAGAAAACACTCTTGCAAGAACAGAACTATTCATTATTGTGTCACACCTTTCTAGACTATGCAGATTAATCACACAACTTAAAGGGATTAGTCAATGGTGTAAATAGTAATGACATCATTTGTGTACTGATAAATTAAGTTGTTCGTAGATTGCGGTTTGGGACAAAGCGAAAAAAAAGTGAAAATTTCCACCCGATAGAACCGTGTTCAGTATGCAGAAATACACACACACCCAGTTGACATTAGCGTTCTAAATAAACAATATACATTTCAAGAACAAACAAGGACAAACTGCATACCTATCACTGACTTTGATCTTTCAAATCATTTAAACAGCAAATGAAAGAATTTAGATTCTTTAAAAAAAAAAAAGAATTTTTTGAAAAAATGCAAAAAAAAAAAAAAAAAAATCATTTCACATTCCTTGATTAGTCTCCACTTTGATGTTATGATAATCTCCACTATTCTAGAAAATCTTCCACTGTAGTTTGAAGCATAGCTGTGGGAATTTGCCCAATCATCCACCAGAGCAATAGCAAAGTCAGGTACTGATTCTGAGACCTGGGGCACAACCAAAGGTGTTCAGGTTGACTGTGGAATTGTCGTACTAGGACATGTTTGAAATAATGCTAGAGTATACAAAAACATTCGCAAACAGTCAACTATCCGCAAACCTTTGGACACGTAGTGTATATTATTTTCTCACTCCCTTGTTTGATTTCTTTTAAACTCTCTCATACCTGTATTTGGTTACCAACTGTTGCCCGTCACCATGTAGTCACACTACTTTAAAGCCTAAATTTAGAGCATGATGTCTTGATCTGATCTGACAGCTCTGATGCTACACCCCTGACACAGAAAAGACTGTATGATACTATTCTAAGTTTCTCAGGGCAACACCTTAAGAACACATTTTGTTACAGAATGTTTTTGTTGCCTGGTTAAATAATAATAATGATATATAATATGTGGAACACGTGATATAATAATAATAATAATAATAATAATAATAATAATATATATATATATATATATATATATATATATATATATATATATATATATATATAAATTTGATATATTTGACATATATTGTAAAACATATATATATATATAAAATGTTTTACAATATATGTCAAATATATCAAATTTATATTCTGCTAGAATTAATGGGTTGTTGTTGTCATCCTTCAGTTGCTACCTGTTTGCCACCACAGATCACCCAATCCATTTATTTGATTTTGGGACAGGTTTTATGCCAGATGTCCTTCCTGTCCTTCCCTCCCATTTTGTCCATACTTGGGACTAGCAGTGAGATTTAACCCCTCAGTGCTATAATAAAAGGTTAATTAATAAAAGTAATATTTGATTAAATAGTGTTGAAGCTTTTGTATAATTAAAGGGGTGTTAATATATACAAATTAACACTAATGTTATACTATAGTGTCAGAAAACTCTGTAAAGCCCAATGAAATATAGGCTTTTTTCAAAAAGTTTGTAATAACTGGAATTTCTCTTTGTCTTAAAGGGCTTAGCACTTTAAAATGTGTATTTAGTCGGATAGTTAGGATTCAAGTGCAGAGTTGATTATTGATTATTATACAATCCAAGCAAACAAAGCTGAAACACTGACGGTTGTTTCAGTGAAGTGAGACAGGCAAAGGTCAAAACATGATCAGTGATTAAATAACAAAACAAGACAATCCGAACAGTAGTCTGTTAAACAGGGCAAAGATTAAAACATCACAAGGGATTAAATAATAATAGCAAGTATGCATTAAAGGAAGGTGTTTTGTATGTTCTGTATGAAGCTGTTAATACATGTTAGTCCTTTATTATAATACACGTTCGTCCTTTATTATTGGGCCCAAGGTAGGGCCCAAGGTAGGGCCCAAGGACTACACAATGGATAGGATGCCAATGCATCGACATGCACATTCTCACACTTATTTAAACCTAGGGACATTTAGAGTACTGTACACATTCTGACATATTTTTGGAGATGGATGAAACCGGAGAATTCAGAGGAAAAACATGAAGACATTCCCATTAGCGGTACTTAACCTTAATAAATTTGGCTAAAGAGCCAGAAACCCTGCATTTATTTATCGAAGGATTTTACCAATAGACATAGGGTGTCTTTCATTCTACTTGGGTCACTTTAATTGTTCTTTAATTGTTTAATCGTAGACATCAGTATCAGCACTGCAAACTCCAGCTAAGAGAACATACCGTGACCTACAAGTCATCGTCCTACTAATTACACACCACACACTCACACCCGTTTCCAATCACAGAACACCTGTTTTTGACTTTTGACTCAAATTTATGGATCTGTTTGCTATTGCTCTCACTGAAGCTGCCTGACCTGAACTGTGGCCTCGCATTCTCAGTATGTGTGGAAACCCGCCAAAAAAAACCAAAACAAAACATTTTTTTGTAATTACATTTTTATTATTATATAGCATCTATAAAAACTTCCCAAAATGTATTTTAAAAATGTAATAAAATATTAAGCAAATTTATAACGAAATGCCTATTAAATTTATTATGTAGAATCTAGGGAACTCGATTAAATCATATTCAAAGTGCAAATTGCTGTCCTCAAACTGTCACTGACAAATTCAGGTTTAGGGACACTGATTTGTTCCACTACAGAGGTTAGTCTTACTAAAGTGTGCCTTCTACTGTTTGGAATAATAATTACATTTATTTAGTTCCTGTCTGGGGGGCACGGTGGCTTAGTGGTTAGCACGTTCGCCTCACACCTCCAGGGTTGGGGGTTCGATTCCCGCCTCTGCCTTGTGTGTGTGGAGTTTGCATGTTCTCCCCGTGCCTCGGGGGTTTCCTCTGAGTACTCCGGTTTCCTCCCCCGGTCCAAAGACATGCATGGTAGGTCGATTGGCATCTCTGGAAAATTGTCCGTAGTGTGTGATTGCTTGAGTGAATGAGAGTGTGTGTGTGTGTCCTGCGATGGGTTGGCACTCCTTCCAGGGTGTATCCTGCCTTGATGCCCGATGACGCCTGAGATGACGGCACAGGCTCACAAATCTCCATTAGTGCTCAGGTGTTTAGCTGATTGCTGTTACTTTGGAGTTTCATTTAATAACATTTATTTCAGCTTGTTATATTGTACTGAAGCATCTGGATATAATTGTACAAAGTACGGTAACATGGCAAACTCAGTTGATGATCTATGTGTAGAGTTTTTAATACAAGCAGAGTCTAATAATCATAAACAGGCAAATGTCAAAGCACTCCCAGGTATGACAAGGCAAATTTCTAATCTAATTAGTAGTCTGATTAAAAAACAAAGGTGAGTCATGATGAACAGTTCATTACTTTAAATGGTAATAGGAATGACATCATAAAATCTATGCTAATTAGAATGTGGAACTAGAAAGCTAGAAATTGTGACCTCTGCTGGTGAGGAAGCATAATGTCTTGGGTTTGTGTTATATCAAGAGGATTGTTCTAACAATAGACTTTTCCCATAAACTTCTCTTCTACAAATCATACATTGGTGTACCTTGGTATAAAGAACATATAAACATTGTTCGTATATTAAGTTGTTGCTAACTAGGTAGCTTACTGTTATCGAGTAAACCAGATGGCTGCTGGAAATTGCTGATTAATTAATACAACGTCTGGTAAAGAGGGTTAGTCTTTTCCGCATTCAATTATGTTAAATATCAGAGTCAATCTTTTTAAAAAGCTGTTATAAGCAGGTATGGAATTATGAAAAGCATAACACTAGGTTGGACGGAAAGGTTGATTGATGTTATAATGTTTACTGAGATAAATAAGAGCATTGGATTAAAGCTGTTCTGCTGATTAAAGCTATTTCTCTGACAACTGAGAGCAATGCATGAGATGGAAATGCAAATATATTGATTATACAAAAATGCATTTATTATACTCGGCTGTTTACATCAAAACAACATCATTGTTTTGTTAGTTTCGTTTCATACAAAAGATTACTGGGCAATACACACATCCATATGTGAATTAGTAGTGTTTAAGTGTAGGTTATAGTGAAATGTCTCGCATTTCAATTGTTTGTTTTTTTTTTAATGCCAAGAAGTACAGAATAGTAAAATATGAATTTGCTTCACGGTCATTGCAGAGGCTAAAAGCCATTCTAACAAGACTTTTTCACAGTCGTTATTTCTCGCAATCATACAGTGAGGCCTGAATGTCTGAGTAATTTAAACAAATTAACAACTGAACCACTTTCAGTTTGGTTTCTGTTTACACTGTCAAATAACCTGGTATTTGAAGTTTTCTTGATGACAGCTACGTGATGAGCTGAATTCTATGACTACTATTTCTGATATGAATCACAGACTGGTGTTTGGTGTTCACCCGGGATCTCACTCTGCTGAAGGTGGATAACGCATCACCACGAACATCTACAGAGAGAGCAAGAGAGAGAGATGTGGTTTTATCACTGTGTGTGGTTCACTCAATATTAAATCCTTATTCAATTTTGTATGTTATACCAATGTATCTTATAATTCCTCATGATATTTTTGCACATTCTGAAGCAATTCTACCTTATGTGTGTTTGTCTGTGTATTATTATTATCTACCTCATTATGTAGAATGACTGAGTTTCAACCTACATATGAAATTGATGATCATGTTTGGTATAATTGCTTTATCATACACCTGACACTGAGACAACAAAATCTCTGACTTTTTGAAAGTGAACAAAGTGTGTAAGATGCTAGTTTGAAGCCAAAGGGTGGTTACACCAAATTGATTTCATTTTTCTTCTGTTTACACACTCGCATTTTGTAAATAGATAAAAAGAAACAATTAATAAGAGGCAGTTTCTTCACTTTTGCACAGTAGATAGATAGATAGATAGATAGATAGATATGCTGTAGAGAGTACTTTTCTACTTATATACGTAACTAATATCTATCTACTTAACTCATATACTAATATATACTTGTATTATCACCTAGTTTTCTTGTTTTTTCTCCAGAATGTACAGCAAAAACACACGATTTTCATTTGAAACTTATCATTATTATAATGTTTTATTATATAAATATTATAAACATTATAAACTGTTATAGATTTTATTCTAATGTGGTAACTGCATTACTCACATCCTACTGTAACTAAGCTAAAGAAAATGTTTAGATGGAGAGGTGACAGGGAATTAAGGAAGTTGCTCTTAACCTTTGATTGACTTGAGCGCAGCGCCAGACGAGCAAACACCGACATGGAGATTAGAATCACTCCTGCCACCAAGCTGTGGAATAGGAACACGGCTTCCAGTCTGTAGTGCAGCACCTGAGCAATTAGTAACATTTCATGTTTCTAGTAAAGGTCTCATGTTTATAGGCCTATGGTTCAGAAATCTTATATATTACATATTTACATGCACTAATGTTGGGGTGGAATGGTATAATGACATTTTCTGAATCATATTTTTCTGAATATTGTTGTATCTCTTTGTAAATAATTTGTATTTTCTTAGAGCCCACTTTATCCTGGGTATCCAGGGATGATCTAGAGTTTATCCAACAACAGTATGTGCATGGGAGATGGGATGTCCGACCACTGCAAGGCATCATATAACCTATTGTTAAAGTTCATTCATTCATTCATTCATCTTCAACCGCTTATCCGAACTACCTCGGGTCACGGGGAGCCTGTGCCTATCTCAGGCGTCATTGGGCATCAAGGCAGGATACACCCTGGACGGAGTGCCAACCCATCGCAGGGCACACACACACACTCATTCACTCACACACTCACACACTAGGGACAATTTTCCAGAGATGCCAATCAACCTACCATGCATGTCTTTGGACCGGGGGAGGAAACCGGAGTACCCGGAGGAAACCCGGAGGAGAACATGCAAACTCCACACACACAAGGTGGAGGCGGGAATCGAACCCGACCCTGGAGGTGTGAGGTGAACGTGCTAACCACTAAGCCACCGTGCCCCCCCATTGTTAAAGTTACAGATGGATATATAGCTCTATGCTTACGTGCTATAAAGATCTATATTGTTTACCTCTATACTAGAACAGCCATGATGAAATCATCAATGTTCTTGAAGAGTTTTAACCCTATTGGGGCTTAAAATAAGCTACAGGTATGTAGTACTATAGAATTAGAGTAAAATTGAAACAAACAAAGAAATGAAATTTGGAGGATTTTTAAAAAACTGTTTTACAGATACAAGTATCGTATTCTACTGTAAGTCTTATTTCTTACATAAGTCTTCTGTTTCTGATAACTTACATAATGTTCAGTTTCCAGGTCAGTGTCATTGTAATTGTAATAATCTTGAGCAATATATAATTGAGAGCTCAAGACTAAAACTTTGATAAATTTTATAGCACCAACTATAGTTCCCAGTATTGAGATGATACTAAACGCAAGACTTATTGTCACCTGCAAGAAAAAGAAAAGAAAAAAAATCAAATGAATAAACTTAATATAATGTATTCATTTCATAATGAACAAAATTACATTATTATACTGTACATTTATTTATTTTATTTTGTAACTATTCAAAAACTCATTTAGAAAAAAAGTCATTTAGAAAGAGATGAATGTAACTCCAGAGACATGTTCTGGAAATTTAAGGGATTAAGACTTATATACTCACGATCTTTTTCGTGGTGTTGCGTTCTGACTGTATGTAGAGAACACCGCAAATAAAGTACTGCAAAGCAGAAGATACACATTAGTAAGTGTTTAAGTAAATCACACAGATAAGCGTTCGATTGTGTGTTCTTCTAACACAAAGAACATGAAGATGTAACACTATCAAAAAACTATTTTAAATTAAATGTATAATGAAAATAATGTCATTTATAATGTAGAAGCTGAATTTCATTAATCACTGGATTTTTTGCAAACAAAAAAAACTCACTGTGTTACAAGCATGAATGTGCTTTCTCTTCTTTTAAGCTCTTATACAGCATATCTCCTAAAGTCCTTCCATCTCTTTGTCATTGAGGAGCACGTCTATGCAATTGTCCTCATCCTGGCTAAAATAAGTTTGTATTGTTTGTATCTATGCTTGATGATTTAAAGATGGAAACATTCATGCAGTTAAATCCAGCACTACTTCTGCATCATCTATTTAAACCGTGTATAAAGAACAATTGGGCAGATGCTTTATAAACTGGGTAAATCTATGGAAGTTGTTTGGGATGTATGGAAAATGGGTATAATGCAGTTAATTCAGTGTTAAATCAGACCTCTCAGACATAAAACACGCCACAGAATCTATTGGAAACTGATTAAATATAAAATTCACAGTTCTATCTATCGACCCTTCTCCCTTCTATCTATCGACCTTTAAGTACTATTTTATGTTTATATATATATATATATATATATATATAATATATATATATATATTGCTTTATATATATATAAAGCAAAGCAAAATAAAGTATTTACCATGGTGCCCAGCCAAAAGGGGCTATACATATCTGTTGATGATTCCAAAACGTCCTCATTCACAGGAATCCCGAACAAGAACATACACAAGCCAAGGAACAAGAGGACAATCTTGTAGATAAGAAAAAGAGGAAAACATATCTGAAAATTTTACCTTTTTAATTTTAAATTTAATTTTTATTTTTATTTTTTTTTTTATTTATTTATTTATTTTTTTTTATAGCTTGTATGATTGTATGAAGAGTCAAATAAAAATTTTGGTTCAACCAAACATCGCAAATGTGTACAAATTTTATTCAGTTCTTATTGAAAGGTTTTGAATGATTACTAAGATTTGGGGTTTTATACTGGTCATTTAGCTTTCTACATCTTTTGCATTTACTAAAAAAAGAAAAGTTGAGCACAAATAATTTTGTGTAAATAAAAGTTTATAGCTTGGATGTGGGTTTACTTGACAAAGATGTTCTTAAGTCTTCACTTGTGTAAAATTCAACATAATCACTCTGCCTAAATTAAATTCCTATGAATTCTTTGTCTCCGGACCTCGTGATGTTTATACAATTTGATACAATCAGAATTGTGTGGCTGTTTGCTCTCTCACCCCAACTGTTTTTGGCTCTCCTCTGAGGAAGCGGTGTAGAGGTTTAGTGCCACCAGCAATTTGTGTGCTTGGGCCCTCAGTCATTCTCATAGGCTCGATACCTGCATTTGTGTCCATCTCTGTGAAGATTTTGTTAAAAACAAATTGAGTAGAACATTTCAGACGCTGAGCTGGTTGAAGTTGAGAAATGGTCTGACAAACAAAAAACATCCTATTTTGTGAAGAATCTGCAGGCTGATGAAAGAGATCAGAGGAGAATGGACCAGACTGGTCTGAGCTGACAGAAAGGATATAGTGACTCACTCACTCATTTTCTACCGCTTATCCGAACTACCTCGGGTTACGGGGGAGCTCAGGCGTCATTGGGCATCAAGGCAGGATACACCCTGGTTGGAGTGCCAACCGATCGCAGGGCACACACACACACACACACACTCTTATTCACTTACACACTACGGACAATTTTCCAGAGAAGCCAATCAACCTACCATGCATGTCTTTGGACCGGGGGAGGAAACCGGAGTACCCGGAGGAAACACCCGAGGCACAGGGAGAACATGCAAACTCCACACACACACAAGGCGGAGGCGGGACTCAAACCACCAACCCTGGAGGTGTGAGGCGAACGTGCTAACCACTAAACCACCGTGGTCAGGTTCCACCCTTGTCAGTCAAGACCAAGAATCTGAAGCTATCATGAGCATAGACTTGGACACAAACTGGACAGTTGAAGATTAGACCAAGTGATGTTTATGCTAATCTTCAACTGCCTGGTTTCTGTGATTGCCTTTGAACCCGATATGTTCTTCTGCTGTCTTAATTCATCCTTCTCAAGTTCAATATTTTGTTCACACTGAGATGCTTTTCTGCTCACCACAGTTGTAAAGAGTGACTATAAATGATCTCATAAAAGATTTTCCTCTGATTTCTCTTATCCGCGAGGTATTTCCACCCACAGAACTGCAGCTCACTCTATATTTTTTATTTTTCACACCTTTCTTTCTTTTTTCACACCAGTCCATCTAGGAAGAACAATGATACCACATTTAAAGTCACAGAGACTCTTTAAAAAAAAACATTTACCATTTAACCAAACATTTACCTCCAATTGCTTTTTACCTCCTATCCAGCCTGGATGTTTGCATTATTAATTTGTGCTGCTGTAATTAGATTGTAGCCAACTGAGGTAACATAGCATTAGTTAGCTAGCAATGTTTATGTTTATAAAGTTTGAGTTAAATGATTATTTATATTAACAGACCCAACTGAAATGTTACAATGTTCTGACTCACTAACGTACAAACGTACTCAACAACTTATCATTTGGATTTGCAGGAAGAATGATTTCACTTTAATTCATTCATTTTTCCCAGCAAAATCTAAAAATGCTTTATGATAAGCTTATTAGATTCAGAATACTGATTTATTAGCAAAGCCATTAAATGTCAATCTCGTATATATCCTATTTTCCCCAATTTACTCATTGCATTTCCCACCAACTGGGTATTTCTTCCCTCCTCTAGGTGTCTGAGTCCTGACATGTGCTTACTCTTAGACAGGTGAATGCAATTTATCTTCTGCAAAGGGCAGTGAACATGTTTGAGGAGACACAGTAACCTGAAATATGGGTCAGTGCTAATTTTCACTCACTTCCTGGCTCAGGAAGGCACAATTCAATTCTGTAACTGTATCTACCAGATCTTTCTGTTTTAAAACATTAATCCTGCTTATCTGTTTAGTAATACAGCTATTCCCAAGACTGAAGGTTAAGATATACAGTATGTGTGAAATTCTGCAACTCTTTTCCAATTTTTGGGGATCTCAAAGTTTGCCTGCTTTTGATAAGATGCTATTGATGAAATTAATTCAAAGTTTTTAAAAAGTCAAAGTTTATGATCACAAGACTTTCGTGTTCATGCGAATGGGTTCATGCTTCTGCTTCAGAGCTGTTCGAGGATGTTTCTAACTTTGAGTTCACTTACACTCCAGACCTGACATTACACATTACATTTGAAATGTAACACATCTGAACAATCCCAACAAGAACATTCTGACTGCAGTGATATATCCTAAAATTTGCAAGAAAACAAAATGTAACATACCTTCAACTGTCTGTGGGTGAGGTGCGCAGATTTTAGTGTTTCACAACAGAAAAGAGGGGGAGGAGGGAAGGGGGGATGGTAAAAAAGTGGGACGAGTAGAGGACGGGGTGGAGATTGGGACAGAATGTTTGAGATTGTGTGCTTGTGTGTGTGTGTGTGTGTGTGTGTGTGTGTTATTCCAAAAGCTTTGCATGAACATTAGAGTAGCACACGTCAGTTAAATGTGGAAAACAGGAAATGGTGTAAGGTTAGGAGAGAGAGAAAGAGAAAAAGAGAGAGAGAGAGAGAGAGAGAGAGAGAGAGAGAGAGAGAGAGAGAGAGAGAGAGAGAGGGGTGAATAGAGGATGTAAACAAAACCACTGGAGTAGTGAAGTGACACGATACAGCTGGCTCTCAGAGCCAAAGGCATTTATGGTTTAAGTTGATACAGATGTTGATTTCCAGATGTTCAGTACTCTGCTTTGTTGAACACTAGGAATTAATGATAATGCCATGTAATCGGGAATGAAAAGTTAATACAGTTTATGATTATACATACATGATTGAAATTTACCTTCAATAACTAATGAAGTTTACAAATCTTTAAAAAAAAAATCCATATACAATTTGTGAAGATGATTATAGATTAAATAAGTAAAACAAAAAACTTTTTTGAAATGACTTAAATGCTGAATGTCCAATGAACCTTATAGGTTCTAAAATCGTAAAGTCAAGACGTTATTTTTTTCAGTGTGACTGAGGATATGGACTAACCCCCTCAACAGAGCTCTTTTTGTTCACTGTAAATAACATTCCTCAAATTTCCTGGGAGCTTCTCCTCTGATTCCACCCAAGTGACTGCACACAGCTGTAGAGGAAACTTTTATTAACTCTATTATATGAGCATGTTCTGAAGGGACTTGCTAGTTGGTTTAAATATAGGTTTGGATTTATTTGAATAAAATTGGAGCCAAGCATTAGGAGATAAGAGTTTGATGAAGAGACCAGCGATGGTTCTCAGACTGACTCTTAAATGGATGTTATGATATGCTCATGTTTTATACAACAATTCATGCTGGAAAAGTGTGACCGGTGGAGATCTAGAAAAATATGTCTCTACTGTTGACCCGGGCAAAATGAATGTATAATTCTCCTTTGCTCAAAGACAATGGTTAAATAACAAAGTAGGTTATTCTAGGTAGGTAGGTAGGTAGTTAGGTAGGTAGATAGATAGATAGATAGATAGAGAGATAGATAGATAGATAGATAGATAGATAGATAGATAGATAGATAGATAGATAGATAGACATTTAGTGTAACAATATCTTCTTCTACTTTTGGCTTTTCCCTTTAAGGGTCACCACAACGAATCATCAGTTTCCACCTAACTCGATCCTCTTGGCATCCTGTATTCTCGCACCAGTTAAATTCATGTCCTTATTTAACACCTTGTATCTATGTATCTCCTCTTTGTCCTTCCTTGACCACTTACCTGGCAGCACCATCTCCAACATCCTTGTACCAATATAATCATCTCCCTCCTCTGTACATGTCCAAACCATCTCAATCTAGCCTCTCTGACCTTGTCCCCAAAACAGCCAACCTGAGCTGTCCCTCTGATGTGCTTGTTCCTAATCCATCCTCATCACTCCTAAAGAGAACCTCAACATCCTCATCTCTGCTACCTCCATCTCTGCCTCATGTTTTTTCCTCACTGCTACAGTCTCTAACCCATACAGCATAGCTGGTCTTGCACACCTTTCCTTATCTTGCTGACACTCTTCTCTCCCACAACACTCCTGACACTTTTCTCCACCCACTCCAATCATGTAGCACCAGGGTAATACATTTATGTAGATACAGGTCAAGAACTTCAATTAATGATCACATCAAAAAGTTAGGAGGAAAATATAATCTCAGTTACTTTAAATATACCTCAACATAAAAAGACCGCCAGGAGAATTTTCCAGGCTTCATCGGTTGAGATTGTGCCTAGTGTAGCCTCAGATTCCTAGATGGAACCGAGATAATTTTCTGCTCAGTCGTGGTAAAGAATCCTGCCATCTTAAACCAGTCTAGTCATTCTCCTCTTACCCCTCACCATTGCCTTTTTCCTAGGAGATCGTCAGTTTCTAAAATACTCAAATCAGCTTGTCTGGTTCCAACAATCATGCCACAATCAAGTCAGTAAGATCATATTAATTAATTACCCATTCTGATGATGAGAGCATTAACTCAAGCTTAAAATAACAAAAGATGTAAAACCACCTGTTTCAGCGATAAGGATTTATTAAAATAATTCAATTGGAATTCCTTTTGCTGTGATAAAAGCTGACAAAAAAAAAGCATACTAATAAATCTCATTAATATTAGCACAAGTAAGAGTTTTTGACTAAAGTTTCTGACAACGGTCAGTGTTAATCCAGTGCTGTACACATGAGACTGTCACACTTGCATGTTTTCAATATCATTTTTTATTAAAAATTGCATTAAAATACAAATTTTTGCCTCTTACATAGTCAAAAGCAATGGGCTTCATTTTAATATGCATATGTACAAATAAAACAAATATTACAGAAATGTAAAAAGTAAAAATCTTTAGATGAAATAAAACAAAAACGATATTGTATGCTTGAATTACAAGATTGAGAAATGTACGTTCACACAGGTAACATGAGAAATGTTAGAATTCAATCATTTAGCTTCACTCAATCAAATGCTTATTGATTTCAGTCGAGTTGATGTTGTGCTTAGAAATGTATCCCGAAGCTCAGCTTTAACATGCATTAAGTATTAAAATCCAGCAACTGCACTGAACACAGAAACATCGATAAGACGTGAAAGAGCCACAACATAATACAAAAATAACTTTCAAAATCCCATACTTACATTTTAAACCTTAGATCTCAAGACTTTTCATGATGTCAAATTTATGACAACAATCTTGTACATGTAACTTGTTTGCAGAAATGATCTAGCATTTTTCTCTATGTATATGAAGCTAGCAAATCTTTTATTGTATGCCTTTATCATAGAGGTGTAGTAGTTATATTAGCACCATGTTATTTTTAAATATATAATCTATCGTATGTTATCCAGCAACCAAGTTCTAACATCCCCTCACATCAACTGACTTCGTTGCATGGCTTTTTGTTTTAATATGTACTTTAACATCCAAAGCTTGCTTTTCAAGACCTGTGCCAAATGTTTGTGCTATAAAAAACTCCAAAATGCAGGAACCCACCCATATCTTTTCTTAATAATGCTTCAAAACCAAAAATCAGGCCTTATCGATGTTTAAAACTATTGCATGTACCATCATATATCACTTCTGGTGGAATTCAGGCTTTCAGATGATCCAAACCGATTGGTCCATGTCTGGCTTAATTCCGTGGCTGTGAGTTAAACTCGTTGCAGATGTTTTGTATGATCTTGGGCACATACTTGTAGAGGTTGTCGAACTCATCCACAAAGAAGGAGTGATCTTTGTCTGGGTCTGTGGCAATGTACTCAAGCTCATCCTGTGCAGCCCAGGCAATGCCGATGGAGTAAGCAATTACACCTGATCAAAGAGTTACAGCATGCTTAATGTTTAGATATTATTAAGAAAAGCCTTTCAGACAAATTCGGATTGAACGTTGGCTTGATATGTGCGAATAAATACCACTGACAAAATCAATGACATATCATATCAGTTTCATGTACAGAATCTTCCAATATAGTAAAGTAAAGTGTATAGTAAAGATCAGGAGATTCACAGAATATGCTGGAATTTCTACCTCTTGGTGTTTTGTTAATTATTACATTTAAAAAGACATCATAAAAATGGAAAACCTTCTAGCTTATTCCTGCCCACTATGGGATTAAGTTATGGATAACTGGATAAAAAATTTGGGAATTAAATTAAGAAATCTTGACTAACCTAAATTTAAGGAATTGTGACTAACCTTCAGTGGGTTTTTGAGAAATTTCCCAGGTTCTAAATCTTACAGTGTTGTTTAACGCTTACCTGAGCGGTGTACTGCCAGAGCAGGTCCACGCACATCGTCGTAGGAACGCCCGTCCGTGATGACAATCATGATCTTACGCTTGTTTGGCTTGGACTTGCTGAAGAGCTTCTCAGCAGCATAAGTGATGGCAGCACCCGTACTCGTACCACCACTCCAGTAATTAATATGACGAATGGCATTTAGGACATCAGCCTTGGTGTTATGCTGGCCAAAGGCAAACTCGAGTCGCTGCTCATAAGTGTACTGCACAGCACCAATGCGTGTATCCGTGTCGGAGATCTCGAACTCACGAGTCACGTTGGCCACGAACTGCAGCACCGTACGGAAGTTGCCGGTACCTACGCTGCTCGAACCGTCGATGATGAAAGCTATGTCGTTGGCATTCAGGCATGTCTTACTGCACACAAGCCGGTCTGTGTCACACACACGTTTCACCAGAGGCTGTGCTGCCTTACGCAGAGCAAACCAGCTGCTCACAGGTAGAGAGAAAAATCCATTGGTCCTGCACACAGCCTGTTAGAATAAATTTACACATAAAAATAATGACATTAGCAATTTGTGGTTTAATGACAAAGTTTAATGACAAAGTGCTGAATAAGACTCACATGAAAATTTATACTGTGCTACGATAGAATTGCATTGAAAAGTGTATACCAAGAAAAACCCACAATGATATCGGGGCAAAAATTGGATCCTTATTTGAGATTTCATAATTTTAATATGGTCAGTTTCAGTCTAGTTTGATTTTGATTCTAATATGGAACCAAATTGAGATAAATATATTGTTTAATTGGCTTTTGTATATGTAGGTGTAAAATCTATCTATCTATCTATCTATCTATCTATCTATCTATCTATCTATCTATCTATCTATCTATCTATCTGTGATAATGTTATTTTGCAAATGTCAACAGGATGATTAAAACAAATTGTGCACCGTAAAGAGACATGCAATAATCTATAACTGTAGCATACAACTACAATGTGGTCTATCAAATAAGGTTTGACTTATTAAAAAGGCCAGTAAATGTATGCAGTGTTAAAACCCTCAGTTAAACTGATATGCCTGCTAGCACAACACACACTACTGCTGGGGTGAGAATGGCTCGAATATAATCTGATCAGCAGTCGTGTGGTAAATTATTAACCCTGAAGTGCACTTAGTACCTGTTAAAATGTCCAGGGAATGTAGCTACAAATTAAGTTCACTTAATAAAGTAGCTAATAAGAAGATATATAAATGAGAGATGTAACACTATATGACAAAATATTTGTGGTCACCTGACCATCACAACTATATGTGCTTTCTGAACATCATATTCAATACCTTTTGTATTATATTATAATAAAATCTGCTCTTTTTTTGGAAGGCTTTCCTCCAGATGTTGGAAATGCATATAAAGATATGAATAAGAGTCACACTTCTTTTTGTTTTGAAAGCTTGCCAGAAATATTTACATGGACTCTGGTTTAGACCAGGAGTGTGCATCAAGCACATCAAGTACCATCAAGAAGGTACAAACAAAAATACCTTCTAAAGATGATTAAGAAAAGTGGTTCATGTTCTCTGGATGAGAACAATTACGAGCTGATGTGGCTACGATTCATGTTTCGGGGATTAAAACTTAATAGAAACAGATATTACACTAATTAATAGAGATGTAGATTACCTTATCCACAAAATTGGCCTCAACCACATTGTGCTTCTCGCTATCATCTGGACCCTCAATGGTAACAAAAAAGATGTTGATGCCTGATTCCCTTGCTAGTCTTGAAGCCTCCTCTACTTTGTCTGTAGGCCAGCCATCCACCAGCACCACAGCAACATTAGGCGCCCCACCTCGGTTTCCATTAGCATCACTGAAGAAATGCTTGTTGATGTAAGAGAGGGCTTTCCCTAAATCACCACGAGGGGGCAGCAAAGATCCAGTTAATACAATACTAGACAGAATACACAGACCTCCTTTTTCAAATCTAGTCACATTATGAAGGTTTTTGGTTTTTTTCCCCCCCTGGGATTGTTTGGAGATCCATAGCTCTGGAAAAATGAACTCAAACAGAGAGTGAACACAAGCAGAAAAGCACTGAATCAGAAGTAGCAAAGGATTTTTATTTCGCAGTAAGATATATTGAAATGTGTAAAGATTCTGAAGATGCAATTCAGTTACAAAATATATGAAAGAAATCTTAGTATTTTCTTTTATTTAAAGGTAGTTTCCACTATGTGTAATATATTCATATTCATCTTCAGGGGATTCTGAGCCTATCCTATGATCACTGGCTGAAGCATGAGCATACTGTGAATTTGATGCCAGTCCATCACAGGACACCATACACACACATTTACACACTCAGTCACAGCTAGGGGCAATTTAGAGTGGCTTAGTGGTTAGTTTGCCCCAGACCACCTGGTTTTGGGGTTTAATTCCTGCCTCCACACTGTGTGTGTAGTTTGCATGTTCTATCATCCTTCCTCTGCAGTCCAAACAATTCTAAAAATCTCTAAACCGAGTGTGTCTGATTGTACCCTGTAATGGGCTCCCAGTTCCTTGCAACCCTGAGCAGCATAAGCATATGACACTTACAGTGCCTTGCAAAAGTATTCACACCCACTGAACTTTTCCACATTTTGACATGTTACAACCACAAAGAAAAAATGTATTTTATTGGGATTTTATGAAATAGACCGAAAGAAACTGGCACATAATTGTGAAGTGGCATGAAAATTTTAAATGGTGTCCAATTTTTTTTTTTTTTACAAATAAATATCTGAAAAGTGTGGTGTGCATTTGTATTCAGCCCTCTTTACTCTGATACCCCTAACTAAAATCCAGTGAAACCAACTGCCTTCAGAAATCACCTAATTAGTAAATAGAGTGCAACTGTGTGTAATTTAATCTCAGTATAAATACAGCTGTGCTGTGAAGCCCCTAGAAGTGTGTTAGAGAACAAACAGCATCATGAAGACCAAAGAACACACCAGACAGGTCAGGGATAAAGTTGTGGAGAAGTTTAAAGCAGGGTTAGGTTATAAATTAATATCCCAAGCCTTGAACATCTCACGGAGCATTTGTACAATCCATCATCCGGAAATGGAAAGAGTATGGCACAACTGCAAGCCTACCAAGACATGGCCGTCCACCTAAACTGACAGGCCGTGCAAGGAGAGCATTAATCAACTCTGGAGGAGCTTTAGAGATCCACAGCTCAGGTGGGAGAATCTGTCCACAGGACAATTATTAGTCGTGTACTCCACAATAGTAAATAGAGTGCAACTGTATGTAATTTAATCTCAGTATAAATACAGCTGTTCTGTGAAGCCCTCAGAAGTGTGTTAGAGAACATTAGTGAACAAACAGCATCATGAAGACCAAAGAACACACCAGACAGGTCAGGGATAAAGTTGTGGAGAAGTTTAAAGCAGGGTTAGGTTATAAATTAATATCCCAAGCCTTGAACATCTCAGGGAGCATTTGTACAATCCATCATCCGGAAAGAGTAAAGAGTATGGCACAACTGCAAGCCTACCAAGACATGGCCGTCCACCTAAACTGACAGGCCGTGCAAGGAGAGCATTAATCAGAGAAGCAGCCAAGAGCCCCATGGTAACTCTGGAGGAGCTGCGGAGATCCACAGCTCAGGTGGGAGAATCTGTCCACAGGACAATTATTAGTCGTGTACTCCACAAATCTGGTCTTTATGGAAGAGTGGCAAGAAGAAAGCCATTGTTGAAAGAAAGCCATAAGAAATCCCGTTTGTAGTTTGCGACAAGCCATGTGGGGGGACAGCAAGCATGTGGAAGAAGGTGCTCTGTTCAGATGAGACCAAAATTAAACTTTTTGGCCAAAAAACATTAAGTTTCAAAATGTTGTGTGTGGCAGAAACCTAACACTGCACATCACCCTGAACACACCATCCCCAGGGGGATGGTCAGAAGCTGGTCAGAGTTGATGTGAAGATGGATGGAGCCAAATACAGGGCAATCTTAGTTAAAACCTGTTAGAGTCTGCAATAGACTTGAGATTGGGGCAGAGGTTCAAATTCCAGCAAGACAATGACCCTAAACATACAGCCAGAGCTACAATGGAGTGGTTTAAATCAAAGCATATTCATGTGTTAGAATTGCTCAGTCAAAGTCAAGACCTAAATCCAATTGAGAATCTGTGGCGAGACTTGAACATCGCTGTTCACAGACGCTCGCCATCCAATCTGACTGAGCTTGAGCTATTTTGCAAAGAAGAATGGGCAAAAATTTCACTCTCTAGATGTACAGAGCTGGTCGAGACATACCCCAAAAGACTTGCAGCTGTAATTGCAGCAAAATGTGGTTCTACAAAGTATTGACTCAGTGGGGCTAATACAAATGCATGCCACACTTTTTAGATATTTATTTGTAAAAAAAATTTGGACACCATTTATCATTTTCCATTCATCATGTTGGTCTATCACGTAAAATCCTAATAAAATACATTTTTGTTTGTGGTTGTTACGTGTTGTAATGCGAAAAAGTTCAGTGGGTATGAATACTTTTGCAAGGCACTGTATGTTGTCAGCAGCTATTGAGAATAATATTTGTAGTTGGCTTTATTTACAAGCCCCTTTATAATAGCTATGCATGAATGCATTAGTTTATAAAAACAAACAACATTATTCATGGTCTTATAAAAGCGTAAAGTTCAAGCTATTTGTTAACTGAAGCAAACATATATAATATTCCACTCCTGGGCATTTATTAGACTGCAGTTTCAGGTTTTCTCTCCTTCTGACTGATTCCTATTTATCATTTGTTAATCGTTTAGAGCGGACCTTATATACAGGTCATTGCAGGAGAAACAATTGGCTCGCATGAAGGTGAGATTTAATGTCTGAAACAGTGTCAGACGTAAGTGGAAAAATCTGCATTCAGTCAACAGAAACAAAATCACCAGTGTGTAGCGGCAGCCCTGTAATTTACTTAACAGTTCACATTTCAATTTTAGATTTAATGTCAACCTTGCATATGTAGATATGGGCAGTGTCGTAGAAATCCAAGTGATAATTGTGGCTTTTTTACATTCAGAGAGAGAGAGAGAGAGAGAGAGAGAGAGAGAGAGAGAGAGAGAGAGAGAGAGAGAGAGAGAGAGAGAGAGAGAGAGAGAGAGAGAGAGAGAGAGAGAGAGAGAGAGAGAGAGAGAGAGAGAGAGAGAGAGAGAGAGAGAGAGAGAGAGAGAGAGAGAGAGAGGGAGAGATGCTTAAATAAGCAACTGCACACATTCTTTGTTTGGGTCCAAGAATGCAATGGTTCTTCATTCATTCATTCATTTTCTACCGCTTATCCGAACTACCTCGGGTCACGGGGAGCCTGTGCCTATCTCAGGCGTCATCGGGCATCAAGGCAGGATACACCCTGGATCGAGTGCCAACCCATCGCAGGGCACACACACACTCATTCACTCACGCAATCACACACTAGGGACAATTTTCCAGAGATGCCAATCAACCTACCATGCATGTCTTTGGACCGGGGGAGGAAACCGGAGTACCCGGAGGAAACCCCCGAGGCACGGGGAGAACATGCAAACTCCACACACACAAGGTGGAGGCGGGAATCGAACCCCGACCCTGCAATGGTTCTGCAATGATTAAATATCTAATCCCTGTTGAGTTAAGAGAAGATGAACCAAACTGAACTAATGAACTGACTCACTGGAAATAGCTAGCTCTCATATTTAAATCCTAGAGGACCATGACACTTTTTGTGTGAAACATCATAAATGTCACAAGGCATTATTCCCACAAGGCAGCAATTGCATGATTAAATCCTGTTCTCCAAATTGCTGATGTCTAACCAAAGATAGAGAGACTGTGTTGTATCACAGCCAGGAACCAATTTCAGAAGGATGAGGAAAATATATGCAAAATAAACTCACTGTTTGAGCTGTACAATTATGATGATAAATATGCACTTTGGGGGGGGAAGTCAAACAGATGATAGCTTACATTTATGTAACCGTTTAAGATACCATCTACTATCAAGTCAACTATGTGGATTTATTCTTGGTAAATAATTATGTTTTGCAGTGATTCCTTTGGTTACCTCCTGCTTTTTAGTCACATTAGTGCTTGCTATGTGATGTGAGAACTAGCAAGGTTTATTACAATTGGAATCGGACATGTTTCACTTACCCACATTGGACAGCCCGCCTTTCTGAGCAATCTTGTCAATGGCAGGCTTGAGTTCTTTGGAGTTGTGGAATTGGCGCAAACTGAACTCTGTCACTGGCTCATCCCTTGTGACCCGAAAAGAAAATGGAACTCATATACTGTATGTCACTGTTCCTTTGTCACTAACTTTCTAGACAAAATGACGGTGGCTTACCCGTACTGGATAATCCCCATCATTGGACCATTTATGCCTGCATTGATGACTTGGGAAACCTCAGCCAGGAAGTCTTTCTGGATCTTAAAACGACGTTTTCCGATGCTCCAGCTGCCATCCATGAGGAATGCGATGTCAACTTTACAGTCTGCAGTGAAAGATACATGCATATCCATATACATGATACAATTCAGCCAATGGAGCAGTTTTTATCTTTAGATTAACCTTAAATTTATAAATATAGCAAAAAGTAATGAAAATGGATGTATGTATGGATGGATGGTTGGATGGATGGATGGATGGATTTTTGGCTTTCAGAGTACTACAGACTGTTTTGTTAATACATAACTCCAATTATACAGTGTCTCTTTGTAGTGTTCGATATTTTATTGCTCTTGAAACTGAAGGTCAACATCAAGGACATTTCATGTAAGTATGCATGTATTAAAGAAATTTAGAGATACTGAAAAAAACTAGATTGAACCTACTCGGGTCTCCCTGAATATCTGGAACTCTGGGGGAGGAGTCTAGAAAGGAGGAGAAATGTTAAGGGATTGACCACAAACCTATGAAATCCCTGGAATCAGCTCTGGGTGTTTCCAGAAATAAAAGGCTTCAATAGCAGAGTGAGAAAAAGAGAGCAAACCAAACAAACTGCCTCACCTGAATCAAAAGGCTTCCCTTCTGGCTTCCGCACTTCCTTCGGCTCTACTGTGAAATTAACATCACACAGATCACATCATAGCACCAAGCATCCAAGCGAGAGTATTATCACTGAGCTCTCAATAGCTCAACAAAATCGAGTGTAGGATGATTTCTGACTAAGCTGCAAAAAAATTTACCCTACAGCAAGTTAAGCCTACTCATTCACTTTAAAAGAGGTTTTCCCAGCCCATTTACTTTACAGGAGCTTATCCCTGCCCATCCATCTTTTCTGGAGGTTAGCTTCCCTCATTCACTTTACAGGAGGTTTGCCTCACTCATTCACTTTACAGGAGGTTAGCTTCCCTCATTCACTTTACAGGAGGTTAGCTTCCCTCATTCACTTTACATTAGGTTTGCCTCACTCATTCACTTTATAGAAGGTTTGCCTCACTCATGCACTTTACAGGAGGTTTGCCTCACTCATGCACTTTACAGGAGGTTTGCCTCACTCATTCACTTTACAGGAGGTTTGCCTCACTCATGCACTTTACAGGAGGTTTGCCTCACTCATTCACTTTACAGGAGGTTTGCCTCACTCATGCACTTTACAGGAGGTTTGCCTCACTCATTCACTTTACAGGAGGTTTGCCTCACTCATTCACTTTACAGGAGGTTGTCATAAGGTCATTCACTTTACAGGAGGTTTGCCTCACTCATTCACTTTACAGGAGGTTTGCCTCACTCATTCACTTTACAGGAGGTTTGCCTCACTCATTCACTTTACAGGAGGTTTGCCTCACTCATTCACTTTACAGGAGGTTAGCCCCACTCACTTGCAAGTTGTACATGAGTAATGAAACCAGTTTTATAAATTTGGGTGACACAATCGCATACCTCTTGTGTGGGGGGTTTCGGGGAGGTAGCTGGAAACACTGTCTGTATCTGATGGTCGAGGAGCTGAGAATAGAAATGGCAGCATAAGGAACATGCCAGGTGTTACATGGTTCTGGTCTTGTTTCTTGAACGGAAACAAGATAGCTATTTCTCTGCTTTTTATTATACATTTAACAGATGATGTTGAGGGGCGTGTGCACAAAAACAGCACCAGTGTTTACTATTCCAAAACCTAGATCCTGGTAGCTTAGAGATGGCTTGGCAGTATCGCAAAGCCTGCACATCATGCCCTTTAATTTAGAAAAACTAAACACTACGAGGTTTTACCAATGCCTTTTGGTGCCACTGTGCGTTCATGGTTTGTTTATTGTTTATAGCGTGTTTACTAAGTGCTAAGCAATCAGTGCTGGAAAAAAACAGATCAAAATATAGATATGGCTGGGTGGGTATTTACGCACCATTTAATTTAAAGTCAGTATCAAAGAAAACATTGGATCAAAGATTCCAAGCAAACACTGTTTTTATGTTGACAGGATAAGTTTAAGCCTGTACAAAAATGTACCTCATTATGACCTTTTCAGTACATGGAAGTTGCTCCAACACCATCAATCCAAAATGGATTTCATGATCAATATGGCTTAAATAAATGTTTTCAAAATTCAAATATGAAAGATCACTTACGAGTCTGTTCAAAGTACCAGGACTCATATTTTGAAATATCTGATCTTAGGTCTGGAGCTGTAAGGAAAGAGCCAGGTATTTCAGACACAGTAAATTCAACCTTGTGCAATAGGGGAAATATACACAAAAATGCAACATCTATGATTGATCTGTACTGAACTTAATATAGATTACCAAACAACACTGTTAAACATGTTTCAAAGTGTAAGTTGATTTGTGACTAATCTGCAAAAACATTTACCCTACTGCAAGTTATCCCCACTCATTCACTTTACAGGAGGTTTTCACTGCCCATTTTCTTTATAAGAGGTTATAGCATCTCTCATTTACTTTAAAGGAGGTTAGCACCACCTATTCTCTTTACAGGAGATTAGCCCCACTCACATGCAAGTTATTCACACCCCATGACTCACCTTCAGATTAGCTCCACCCATTCCCTTTACAAGAGATTTACCCATTTACACTAAACAAGTTCGTTCCACCTATCAACACTTTGGCAGGACAGCCCCACACATTCAATTTATAAACACTCACTCACTCATTTTCTACCGCTTATCCAAACTACCTCGGGTCACGGGGAGCCTGTGCCTATCTCAGGCGTCATTGGGCATCAAGGCAGGATACACCCTGGACGGAGTGCCAACCCACACACTCTCATTCACTCACGCAATCACACACTACGGACAATTTTCCAGAGATGCCAATCAACCTACCATGCATGACTCCGGGAGGAAACCGGAGTACCCGGAGGAAACCCCTGAGGCACGGGGAGAACATGCAAACTCCACACACACAAGGTGGAGGTGGGAATCGAATCCCCAACCCCGGAGGTGTGAGGCGAACGTGCTAACCACTAAGCCACCGTGCCCCCAATGTATAAACAGTTTGACCAAATTATTTTTCATCAGGTTATTGCCTCCCATTTACATTTTCAAAAATTTTATCCTGTCCAGCTGCTTCTTCAGCATTTACATCCTACCTGTTCACTATTTTTCTGCTGGTTAGCAGGTTATAGCCTCCCAGTCTATTTACAGCAGGTTAGTCTCACCACTTTAGAGCAGTTTAATCCCGGCCAGTCACTTTGACACTTGTAGCAGTTATTGGAGAGTATGATGTATGATAGAGTATTGTAATGACCGCCCCCTTTTCTCTCTTTAATCCATCACTAGAGGGCAATATAACAATGTTGGGGAAAATGAGGTCAGAGGTCAATGTTTGTAGCAAATTGGTCACATGTCACATGTTAGCTCAAACTGCAGAGACGATAGAGAAGTTCATATAATGGTTTAGTTTCCCCTTAGGAGTGCGGAACGAGGTATGTTTTGTTATATTTTACGTTTATGTATATGTATACTTATTTGTGACGTTAAAGTCTGGTTATTATGTTTTATGTCAATGTGCTTATGGTTATTTATTTTCTGTTATTTGTTTTTCTGTATAGTTTTACGGTGTCTTGAACGGTGTTTTTGAACGTTGCATTGGACGGTGCTATTGAACCGTGCATTGAAAGGATAATACAGACCGACGCAAGGAAAGGGTTTTGCGTCAAAATAAACGTTCAAACATCAGTGAAAGCTCTCTGTCTTATTCTTTGGGACTAAGGGGCCGCTACAAGTATGATATTGGAGAGTATGGGTACAACATTGTTGTTCCTTTGTTGTTGCCTGTCAGCAAACTTGTCTTTGTATAAACCTCCAGAGGATCAAGACACTTAAAAGAAGTGTCTGAATACAAATTTTGGGGCACAATACAACTGCATTTTGGGCTACAGTACAAGGAAGGATAGGGAAATTACAACAATATTTTTCAGAAGTAGTATTCAGGCATTTAATTCTCATAGTCGTTCTGTTTATGACTATTCATTTTGACAACTGACTAGTAGGCTGCTTTAGTAAGTATTCTGATGTGCTAATGTAGCTAGTAAGTCATCAAGCCAATAATGGGACAATTACCATGACCCTATTTTAACATCTTTTTATATTTTTAATATCTTCAAGCTTTCAGATGCCATTCTTTATTTCCCACACAGTTGTATACATGATTGGCAAAGGGATAGTCAACAAATAGTCAAGTAAAATGAGACTTTTTATTGTAAATAATTACAATAAAACGATTAAAAATAATAATAAATAAATAATAACAATCACTAGAAAAATCCCTTGAAAATGGATTTCAAATTATTTTTTTACATGCTCCTATTACATGGATCATCAATCAGCCCATATGGCTCAAGTTATATAGAAGCATGAAATATGAGCTGCACATTAGCAGAGCTATGACTGTCCAAATGAACAACTGATCTGCATGGATTAAGTCTGACCAAAGTGACATACAATGTTGATTTTAATGCCTCTTATCCCAATTCCCTGAATAACGTTCCTTACCTGGAGTATCACCAGTGTCCCTGTTGCCCCACGTGTAGCCCGTATCTGGCTCAGAGTTACTACTATCTGAACACAGAGAGTTAACATCATAATCTGCAACTACAGAGTGTCTCTTCCTGGCATTCAGGAACATGACATACTGTTATAGAATGACATTCAGAGATGTGCTGTATAAAGAAATTGAGAACTTGCAAGCACTATGCAAGATACCTGTTGGTCTCCTTGGACCAGAAAACCAATCGGGTTGGGCGTAGGCAGGATGTGTCCATTTTCTACGAGCAAGAACTGAATGGAAAGATTGTAGAGATACTCACAATGTATAATGTTCCCAGGTGACTGTGACAGTCTTCTGACTGTGTGTGATAATTTTAAATCAACAATAAAACAAATTCCTCAAATGCATACCCAATGAACCAGACTGATCTGTAACAATGTCTCTTATACCAACTCAGCCCAGTCTGGTTCATCCAATCCTGCAAAAAACAACCCAAACTACCCTTCTGATCCCTCTATAGTGGGCAAATTAGTGAACCTTAATACAATGGAATCATGGAGGTCTGCCCAAAGGCAGATTAGCAATTCATTCTTGTGTTGACTGCACACTAAACTACTGAGCTTCACTGGCGCCATTCCAATTCTGAGGGCCTCAGCTTAGTGCTACAGATAGTTTCTGTGCCACCGCACACATGAGAACAGATCTGAGCTGCTTGGGCAGAGCTTGGTATTGCCATGGCTAAGGACATGGGGAATCTTAAACTGTTGTGTCAGCTTAAAAAAGCTTCCCAGCATGCTTTACAGATGCACACATTCTTGCATGTCTCTCAGTTTATATAGTTTCAGTAAAGGTTTGTAGCTATTTTCTGAAAGCATGAATCTGGGGAACCGCTGGTTGCTGGTCCATTTCCAACCAAGTGTGGTTGAAACCGCTAAATCTAAAATGGGCTGCGGATATTGTTGGACACCGGTTAATTTCCACGTGTAAGTAGCTGCTTGAATTTATGTACTGTTCCTGAAGAGAGACGGACCATGGTCAGGGCAGATAAAGCATATATATATATATATATATATATATATATATATATATATATATCACACAAATGTTTTTTTCAGCATAACACACATGCTTTACATTCTTAACTTTAGGTTATGGTCCAAACAATAAACCTAAAGCTCACATCATTTGAATTTTTTTGGCATTTCATAAAGAGTTGGCTATTTTAAGTAGGAAATAAGCTGAAATCACACACCAGTAAGGCATGTTAGTTGTGCTACACAGGCGTTTAACTTCCTTCTAGAAATCTCTATCAGTTGTTGCATTTAAATGCATACAAATCTAGCAATAGTAAATGCATAGTGCTAGTGGCCCTGGATTTACATTAAAATTCAATGTAACTGAAAACGAATGAGACACGCTTCTGTTTTAAGGCAAATTCAGCACAATGGTTCAAAACAAGTTGGGAAGAGAGGGAGCACAATTTGGCATGATCCTATTTTAATAATGCGCATTTTCATTTTCAAGTTCATTTTAATTCACATAAATGTTTTAGTATTGAGGAATACAGTATATGATCTAAAGTTTGGCATCAAACACAGAACTTTTAGTCATCAAAGTCATGAGTCTAATCCAGGACAGAGAATATTTGCAGAGAATATTCATTTTGTAAGTCTTTGTACAAGGTGTAAAAGGGATTACTGTATTAAATTAGTTCAGCTGTATCTAGTCTTTTTAGACACTCACAGACATTTAAATATACAACATGTACTGCTTGACATAGCGCAGTCAACAGGGAAACAACACAAAGAGATACACACTTTCACACACAAACACACACTCAGGGCTGCCGATGCTTACCAGGATTGGTGTTGACAGTATGCTGGTTCCTATCCGGCTGGACCGGCTGGACCCGACTGAAAGCTGCACATCAAGAGAAAGGAGGACAGAAAAAGGATAAAAGTGGAAATTCAGAGCTGTGCAGCAGCTGTTGTTTTTGCGGCCGTTGAAAGCCAAAGAGAAACTCAGTAGCAGACAGGCAGGACAGATGCTAAGTGGAGGCCTTAGAACAAGGCTCTGAAAATTCCTCACTGTTTTCATTCTCTAAAAAGAATAAATAGAAACTGAGAATGAAAACAGGACATATCACACAGACATTCCGAGCCATTCCGAAGTTATAGTAGGGTAAAAGAATATACTTCTGTATCAATAATAAACTGATTACCATTCCAGTAGGACTGTGACCTTCTGCCGCATCAGTAGGTTTAATGAGTCACTTTTCCTGTGCTAATTTTCATGCTCAGAGTGTACACATTTTAATGCATAAAAAAAATGTACGCATAAAAAAAATTCTCAAGTGGATAAGCTCTGTAATGCGTTTGAGAAACCGAGTTTGACCAATCTGTATTAACATTTTTGGTTATACGTGAAAAACTGGGTTCAAGCTACAGTCATATGCAAAAGTTTAGGAACCCCTGACAATTTCCATGATTTTCATTTATAAATATTTCATTTATAAATGTTTGGATCAGCAATTTCATTTTGATCTATCAAATAACTGAAGGACACAGTAATAGTTTAGTAGTGAAATTAGGTTTATTGGATTAACAGAAAATGTGCAATATGCATCAAAACGAAATTAGACAGGTGCATAAATTTGGGCACCCTTGCCATTTTGTTGATTTGAATAGCTGTAACTACTTAGCACTGATTAATTGGAACACACAATTGGTTTGGTGGCTCATTAAGCCTTGATCTTGATAGACAAGTTGTTGTTCTCTTTGACTCTCCTCTGAAGAGTGGCAACATGGAGGCCTCAAAACAACTCTCAAATGACCTGAAAACAAAGATTGTTCAACATTATGCTTTAGGGGAAGGCTACAAAAAGTTATCGCAGAGATATAAGCTGTCAGTGTCCACTGTGAGGAACATAGTGAGGAAATGGAAGACTACAGGCACAGTTCTTGTTAAGGCCAGAAGTGGCAAGCCACATAAAATATTGGAGAGGCAAAGGCGAAGGAAGGTGAGAACGGTCAAGAACAGCCCACAGACCACCTCCAAAGACCTCCCACAGACCACCTCACAAACGATTGAGTTATTTGGTCATAACAAGGGGTGTTATGCATGGCGGCAGAAGAACACAGCATTCCTTCCAAGAAAAACACTTGCTACCCACAGTAAAATTTGGTGGAGGTTCCATCATGCTGTGGGGCTGTGTGGCCAGTGCCGGTACTGGGAATCTAATTAAAGTTGAGGTTCGCATAGATTCCACTCAATATCAGCCGATTCTTGAGAATAATGTTGAGGAATCAGTCACAAAGTTGAAGTTACGCCAGGGCTAGATATTTCAACAAGACAACGACCTAAAACACTACTCAAAATCTACTCAGGCATTTATGCAGAGGAACAAGTACATGTTCCGTTATTTCTGCTAAAGAAGGCTCTACGAAATACTGATGTGATTTTTCTGTTGGGGTGCCCAAATTTATGCACCTGTCTAATTTCGTTTTGATGCATATTGCACATTTTCTGTTAATCCAATAAATCTCATTTCACTACTGAAATATTACTGTGTCCTTCAGTTATTTGATAGACCAAAATGAAATTGCTGATCCAAAGACCCAAATATTTATAAATGAAAATCATGGAAATTGTCAGGGGTTCCTAAACTATTGCGTACGACTGTAAATACTTGCATTAGAAAATGTAAAAAAAAAAAAAAAATATATATATATATATATATATATATATATATATATATATATATATATATATATATATATATATAAGTGAACTGACAAATGTTTTTAAAATCTAGATCTAATTGCGAATAACTGATCTTAATCACATTAATCCTGTACATGCACACATCATGTATTTGTCTTACAGCTGATACTAACACAAATCCAGTCTGTATCCAGTACCTATAATCCAGTAATCCAGTACCTTCTTCATCAAACAAGAACACTTGTTTTTATTAAAACTCATTTAGAGTCCCATTAGAATCTAAGATCGGATGAAGGATTATTTCCATAAATATAACAATTTACGTTTAGGTATTTTATGGAACACATGTTTTCCCCCTAAATAATCACCGGTACTGGAAAATAAAAAGAAACTCTACGTGTTCAAAACACATTTGGCCCTAAAATTAATGATACATAATGATACAGAAAGATACATAGGAATGGGTTTGGTGCTTTATGCGTTCATAAATATTGTTTCTTTCACTAATTGAGAAAGTACTGTTTGTGTATTGATTTTTTATTATTTATTGATGTAAATGTATTTTGTATTCATTGTTAATACTGACAAGCGCCGTTTGACAAAGGTGCAAACCTGAGTTAGTAGGAACTGATGGCTGTCTCCTAATACTGGGACTTGACCCTGGTCTTTGTAAACCTACAGCCAAAACAAAACATTATGTTAAACACAGGGGGTTTTGGATTAAAGGTATTGGGCATACTTACTGTAACTTTTAAGTATACATAACTAGTATGTGTGTACATCTTCATAGACAAGACACATTTATGCTCTGATTAAACTAAAGGGGAATGTTTGACTAAAAGTAAAAATGTTTGCTTATTTGTTTGGCTAATTAGTTTGAGCTTCCAAACCACTTTTGATCAAATAAAATCCCACCTCACTGTTACAAGTGCACCAATAAAGTCCTCTAATCGTGATTTCCACATTACAATTTCAACAACATGAGGTATAGCCACTCAGGGAGCGTTACAGCACTGTATGCATGTGGCCTTTTACTGCTTCTTCGTTGTGACCGGCAATTTCGCAAGATGCTTTGGACAGACAACAAACTAGGACAAACTATTAAAGTATTAAAAGTACATAACATAAAATCAAGATTAGCAATCTTGATAGACCAAATCAAATATGGTAGAACCTTCCAGAAAAGGATTTCAAGCAAAGTGGCTGGTTGTTATAACAGGGAGCAGATAAAGGGTTGGAATACATATTCATTTACAGCTTTGGGCAGGTATACTTATCCAGAGCAAGGTACATTATACAACTCAGTGTTTAAATGCCCAGCAGAAGCAACTTGGATGTGAACGTGGAACATGAACTTATGACCGTCACATCAGTAGTCCATTGTTTTAACCACAGAGCCAGTAAACCTCTCGTTTTTAGGCTCATGGTGAATGTGGACCTTTAATGTAGTCTATGTGAGTAGCCATTTATTGCTTCCTCTGTGTGGTTTGGAGGGATTTGGAAAACTTGCTTTGGAAGGCACACACAGGAAGGATTGGTGGAAGGATTAAAACTATGTACAGTATGAATGAACTGCAAGGTGATAAAGCCAACTCACAATACATATAACTATAATAAATATAGGAAAAATATGCTTTAGGTAGTGCAACAGAATGTAATGATTTAGCAAGGCACAGAAAAAACTAATTCTGTAAAGAAAGGAAAAATAATCACACTTCAACTACAATACTAATTAAATAGGAAAACAGAATGTTGTACCAGTACAGTACAGTACAGTACAGTACAGTACCAGTACAGTACCAGTACACTGGTGTTCATTTTGCTGATGGAATGGAAATCAACTTATATCAGACATGTTCAGTCAGTATACGAAAAATTAATTATTATATCGCTGCAAGTCACAGCACTGTTGGCTTTCAGTGTGAGACATTTTTACATTTATTTGGTTAACCTTAAGCAGAAGCAGATAACTTCATATTTGTTCGATAACAACGAAAAAAATTATGAAAATCTAGCAATTCTTAAATCACTGTCAACTTTCTTATGAGTCATTAACCACCACTGTGGAAAGTGACGTGAAAAAGAAATTCAAGGCTGAACATAGACACCAAATCAGATGCAAATCTCTTTTTGTCTTCTGTAAATAACGTAGCATTTTGTTTGAAGCAATCATTAAAATAAAATAAAAAAATCATACAAGAGAATGAAACAGAATGTCTTTTACCTGGATTGGTACGAGGTGAGAATCTACCTGCAAAGGCCGAGCCACCTCTGAATGCTTTGGAGAAATGTAACATTCAGAGTTCATTGTGATTGTAAACAGGAAACTCATTATGTGATTGAATGAATCTACTTACCTTGAGAAAGCACCTTTGCTTGGGCATTCTGTGTTTGTCCTATAGCCAATGTTGAGACAGAATGATTCATGTTGTTTAACATGAGCATTCAGGCAGCATTGGATAGAAGCAATAAATTACTTTATTCTATTTCTTATTCTCTATGCTGGACTAAGATATTTAGCATTTTACAATAAACAAACTTTCCTTAAAGGTTCTTTGGATGAGTCAAGAAATGTCCTATAAAAGTTTCTGCTTCAGATTTTTTCTTGAAAAGTGTAGTTCTTTACATGTTCATAATTAGGACCTATTCTTTTAAAGCAGTTGTAACAATAGTAATATAATTGGATGCCTTTTGTTGAAATACAACACTCCCAAAGTGTATATTGAAGTCCTCAATAATGCCTTGTTAAAATAACTTTTAAAAACTCCAGCATTTACAGTGTTTTAGACATGGTTTTCCATCAAACAATAGACCTAGGATGACCCAAACAAACATGGTTGAAACTTCCAGAAAAGGGCTGGTGGGTATAACATGGCATAGATATATGATAAAGAACAGACAATTATTTTTAGCATTTGGCAGCTTCAGGAACAACTTCCAGTCACTAGTCCTGTGTCTTAACCAATAAGCCACACGGTTTAATGGTTAAGACAACAGTAAACACACTAAACCCTCATGGTTTGTATCTGGTTTATCTTGTGGATATGGAGCCATTCTCAGAAAACACCGGATGAATACCAGTCCATTGCATGGCATTTTCTACACTTACATCCATTCATGCACACCTGAAGTGAGGTAAAAGTGCCAATATGTTGGCATGATTATTTCTTATAAAAAAAAGTAGTTTACATTTTTTTATAAAGAAAATTAACAGAGCTCAAAGCACTACTGAACCTAAACATCATGGCTACTGGACTTACGTGCACCAGCTGCTGCAGCAAGGTATGGGTGACTGTTGCCTGGATTAGAGAGAAAGTGATACTTTAGAGGAAAAGAAAGAGAGACAGAGTAACAGGCTGATCTAATTTTTTTTTTTAGAAAATATAAATGAGTTTAAAATGATCATCTCAAAGGCCCAATGATATGGCCAAAGATAACCATGCAAGCACATGCGTCTAACGTATAAGCACAAGAGAAGCTTTTAAAAAGTGATCATTTTAAAAGGTGAAGGGTTGAGAGGTTGAGAGTACTGTACCTTTATAAAAAAATAGATCAATGTTTGCTGTTACTTTCAGGAAAAAGATCCACAATCGTCCAATACAGTAATTCAACAATTCATCAATGTGAATAGGAATGTTATAAGTCCTTTGTATTTTGTGGTTAAAAGTCACTTTAGGACTTTTGAAGGCATGTCGGTGCCAGGGGCGTGAGGAACTGTGTTGGGTTGCATAAAGATATACATATTGGTACCACCTGGGCGGAATGATGTTTTTCCTTAATTTCTAGAGTGATTCTGTATCATTTAGGTTGTACCTTTATGGAATTTGAAAGCAAAATCCATCACAATATTGGGCTGAATCGGAATGATACAGTTTACCGTTACAATGATACAATGATACTGTTTACCGTTCTTTACCATACCTTTTTAAACAGACATACACAAGCCTACCTGCATCTCTGACTTTATATACTGGCCGTGGCTTAGCAGTGGTGGTGGTCGTAGTTGTGGTGGTGGTGGTTGGAGATGGAGTTGTGGTTGTGGTAGTGGTGGTTGGCTCGAGAGTGGTTGTCGTTGGCTCCGGAGCTGCTGTCTGACCTTTAGAGGGACAGATGGGCGAGAGTGGAAAAACAATTTGTACAGTAACAGTAGTGTTTAACTGCATTCCAATGTCAGCCCAACGCAGCCTGAGGCAAAGGTTTATGAACCTACGCTTAGGCATTAGTCACTCTGTACAATATACAAATATACTTTGGTGACATTTGGGATACTGTACTGCCAGAACTGCCAATAAATCCACTTCCAGCCTTTTTGCTCTAAAGACCCTTTATGTAGTCTACAATCCTCTCTTCTGCATTTCATACTAGCCAGAGGTGACAATTTTGCACAGTTTCAATATAACTATAATGTATTTAAACCAAAAGACAACTATTAAATCTGTTAACACATACTTTGTGTTATTCAGTAACTGCAGTACGACTAACATAGTTGAGACAGTGTGGAACGGACGCATGCATCTGGCAACAGTTTAAAATCTTTTGCTATAAATATTCTCATTTTTGTAAAGATGACAAAACACTTACTGTTTATTAGTGTGGAAGATTTTGAAGAAGAATATTCCAGGGTAGAAGGGTAGATCACACCTTTCTGTGGTTTGCCCACTGAAATGAAACCAGAAGCTTGAAAATATTTCAAATACTTCAAATGAGTTATTTTCAGACAAGGACAGAAACATCAGTCCTACATTAATTTTTGTTGAAATTGTTACCTGAAACAGTGAAAGACTCTCTCCAGGTGGGGAGCGACAGTGAACGGATACCATTTGCAAAACTGCCTTTATACTGCGCTTGTCCTGCCATCTTCTTTACGATCACCTTTCCTCCAGAATTCGTAATAACCCCACTGGAGTTCAACAATCAGAGTTGGACGATAAACTGCTTACCAGGAAGTACCTGGAAATCTTTCGCTTGGCCACTACAACATTGAATTTAACTGTTTCAAAATTATAAACAGACATTTTAGAGCTGTGTTCATTCCTACTTGTGAATAGCGGCATTGCAGATGCTGGATATGGAGGCAAAGACACTTGTCCCATAAACCTTCTCCTTGGTCTCACGGCAACTGGAAGGGCACCGAACAATGAATTCTGGAAACGTGATCTTCCCTGCACGGACATCGCATTCTATATCTGGCACAACTATAGAAATGCAGACATGAAGCACAAAACATAGACTTTTAAAGAGTTATCTTTAGTAGAAATAATATCTCTGAAACAGCAGACATAATGTTGATCCATGTGTGTACCTTGTTTTGCCTTCTTGTCTTTGCCATTTGGCTTAGCCTTGCTGCTAAAAATAAAAAGGAGTCCTAGTAGAAGAAAACAAATAAGCAGATTATATCATTTTGGAATTATCTATCGTTAACTGACGATTTGTTCAATAGTAACATTTATTATATCATGCGTGCTCTATATATAAGTATTGACGTTGAACCGACATGTACACAATTCTATCCTCAAAATCTGAATCCTTCACGCAAAATAAACAAAAATTTAAAAACAACATGCGTACCAACACAAACTGTGATGAATGGAGCTCTGAACATCTTGGAGGACAGAATGGCGAGGAGGAAGTATGCTGGTCAGTTGTTTACTTAACCTAAAAGGAATATATACAGGTATATTTCACAGGCAGTTTTGACCTTGATTCTTATTCTTTTTAGTCTCACATGTTTAAAAATTCAAGAGGCTATAAAGGCCTTTCCAAAACATGCAGCTTACAGTTCTTCTGGTAGTTAAAGTAGATTTTAAGGTATGTTTTGGATCATTGTCCTGTTGTGTAAGTCTACCTCTATCTTATCTTGATTTACGTCCAGAATTTGCTGATGTTTACTTTAGTCTGTTCTTTCGAACAGCGCTAACAAACTGCTGACAAGTCAAAACCTATTTGAAATTCATACACAAAGTTTATGGAGTACAAACACATTCTCTAAATCTGAAGCATCTGACTTGTGATATCTTTAGGGAACTATGTAGTTATCTGATTCTGAAATATTTTCCACTGACAATACCTTTAAACAATGGAGTTTCCTACTTTATTGTCCTAATTAAAAACATCAGCTTGTCTGGATGATTATAAAAAAATCTGGCACCTGAAAATAGGAGATAAATCACATTTATCGGAATCAGAAATTTGTAGAGAAAGAAAGTGTAGATAATGTATGCAGCTGTTTAGCTGTTTGTTGTTTTACTAATGCTGAAAAATGCTAAATGCTAAATGCTAAAAAATCACACTCCCAGAAAACACAACAGGATTAAATCCAAGACAAAATCCTTACTTCTGGTTGCATTTCATAAAGTAAACACCAAGTAGCTAGTCTTACTTCCTTCACAATAGTAAACAGTGAAAATTCCCTTTTTCCCATGTAAAAATATGAAATGTAAGACAAGATCAACCTGATAACACATACCCCGAAGACACTGGAGTCTATCTGTATGGTATCTTTACACTTCAGCTATTAGAAATTAGTCACAGATAGATGAACAGGTAGACAAATTAGATAATAACATGTCAGGTCTGTGTTGTCAAAACCGTCAGCAATTTCAGTTTTCCGATTCATTACTTCCTGCTTGTCTTTTTACAAAAATCCTTACATTTTGTTTTCAGTTATACTTGAAGGTAATACTTGAAGTAAACCGTATTAAATTCGAGCTAATGACGAGTTACTGTACTAATCAAAATAACGACTGTTATAAGTACATGTGTGTTATTTAAAGTATTAATTAACACTGAATGAATGAATGAATGAATGAATGAATGAATGAATGAATGAGTTTATTTGTGCTTAATCAGGGTCAATGCACAGAGAACATTAGTCTAAGAAAGAAGAAATGTCATGTGCCAGGTTATAGCAAAAAAATGCTAATTTCCACCTGCAGTCCCTAGAGAGATGTTACATTTGCACTGAGTTCTAAACTACATCAAATATATGAATATGAATGAAACATGCATATTTTCAAATGATGTAATGGTTTGCCATTTTCAGCTATGCACACAAACATCATTTGGATGACGTATGATCACGTTTTTTATCTACAATGATCTTTCTTATACAGAAAGTTCCATCCATCCATTTCTCTTCAGATCCTATTGTAGCACTAGTTCATGCTCTGGGTGACTCAGGCCCAAGGCTTTGCTCCTAACATTTATTTATCAGATTCTATTATCTATTAACATTTCAAACCTTAGGGTCTTTGAATTGGCAGATATCCTTTTCCAAGGCGAGACTTACATTTATCTCATTTCTGTAAAGAAGAGGTTGATAGCTAAGGGTGGGACTTGAACGCACAACCATTCAAGCATTAGATCAACATCTTAAACACTGATCTAGTACTTCCCTAATGCCCAAGCAATAACTAAATGCCCATTACAATAACTAAACATATACTAACATTTAATTAAGAATTAAATTCATAAGACTCATGTCGGGGGGGCACGGTGGCTTAGTGGGTAGCACGTTCGCCTCATACCTCCAGGGTTGGGGGTTCGATTCCCGCCTCTGCCTTGTGTGTGTGTGGAGTTTGCATGTTCTCCCCGTGCCCCGGGGTTTCCTCCGGGTACTCCGGTTTCCTCCCCCGGTCCAAAGACATGCATGGTAGGTTGATTGGCATCTCTGGAAAAATTGTCCGTAGTGTGTGATTGCGTGAGTGAATGAGAGTGTGTGTGTGTGTGTGCCCTGTGATGGGTTGGCACTCCGTCCAGGGTGTATCCTGCCTTGATGCTTGATGACGCCTGAGATAGGCACAGGCTCCCCGTGACCCGAGGTAGTTCGGATAAGCGGTAGAAAATGAGTGAGTGAGTGAGAGAGACTCATGTCGAAGTAAGGGTTAATTGTTCATTAGTTTGTCTTAAATCTGAAACATTGATGAGTTATTTTAAGTAATAATTCAGGAATCAGTCCAGTTTACAATGTCACTTTAAAGTGTTTCCTTTTATTTATGTATAATTTATAGAGTGGAAAACTGGAATATGGCATCTTCTCTCTTTCTCTCTCTCTCTCTCTCTCTTACTCACTCTCTTTCCCTCTCTCTCTTCTATTAAACAATTTTGCACCATAAATTATCACAAAAAAAAAAAAAAGAATATTGCTAATTATTTTCTTGTTCCCAAACATCAAACAAAGGTTAGAGCCTGTTGCACTACAGGGATAAAAGACCTTCATATTGGGTTCTTGTTACTACAGTTACGCAAACTAAAGGCCTTTTTTGTACTGTCTCTCGGTCATCTGATGGTCAGATTTGATAAGCTGTGATCTCAAGCCAAATAAAATAAAGCAGCCTGTTGTTTAAGACCAAAATGTTAACCCTTATTGTCTGTGAGACTAAAATGGCCCAGAAAAGATTTTATTTATTCTATATTAATTTGTTTGCATGGCTTGTTTATGAAAAAAAAAACATGCATAAATGAATGAATATTAAAAACAGTTATATAATAGAAGGCACAGGCTCCCCGTGACCCGAGGTAGTTCGGATAAGCAGTAGAAAATGAGTGAGTGAGTGAGTGAGTGAGTGAGTTATATAATAGAGATTATATCCAGGTCATCATATACAGTATGGTGACAAATGGACAAACTGCTGGTTCTGTTTTGCTGTGAGAGGAAATTTTGCTGGCATGCCTTTGGGTTCATTTGTTCCCTTAGAAAAAAGAAGAAAAACAGTGTTCATCCCTCCAGTAGAGTTTCAGAGATTTAATAATCAAATCTATGCCAAGAAACACCGAAGCTTCTCTGGTGGCTTGTCATGTCCTATCAACTTATTAAGATACTTTATGTTGTTTTTTTCCTTCAATTTGTCATCATTTATATATTTCACAATTTATTCACACCTGTGTTGCCATCCGGATGATTCTCCAGCATTTTACTGACTTTTTCCATCCCTATTGTTTATACTCATAATAACTGCAGGGTGAATTATGTAATTTACAATATATTTTACAATATAAAGACCTGCTAAGTTGAAAACAAGTCTTAATATAAGGGGAATGGTTTATTCAGAAAATAGGCACATTACATATTATAATGATAACAGAATCCTGGCAAAGGATGTATTGTCACTCTGTTTGTCATATATAGTTATAAGGCATAAAAAACAGCAATAGAAATACAGCATGATGAGAAACACCCAAACATGCCTGATTGTAGATAAGACTACCAAACTGGGTCCCAGTTTGTGGAAAAGGAAATCTGGGTCATTTGCTGTTCACTTTTTATTACATCACCAAAAATAAAATCATATAGTGTGATCACTGTAGTTAGATTCTCCTCTAACTATGAATCTGGAATCAGAGCTAGCTGAGTGGAGATCAGAGAGTTTCTACCCATTGCTGTAAAATAGTTAAAGCACTGTAAGGGATTAATAAAAAGCAGGACTGGTGTGAGTCAGTGTGTGTGGTAGAGAAACAAAAAATTAAACCGAACCCAGGGCTTGTGAGGACCTGCATCTCTCTTAGCCTGCAAGATTCTATATAAGATTAAATAAACCTCCCCAGATATTAAAACACACATACACACACACACACACACACACACACACACACACACACACACACAAATCTGAACTGTTTTCTCTTGTTGGACTGGAGGAGTAGGTGTGAAATGCATCTGCAGGTAATTACACCTGTGAGAGATGCACGTTAGCCACGAATACTGAAGTAAGATCGTATCTGAAGATTTATTTGATCTTATGCTCAGCCTGAAACCCCTTAAAGTGTAAGAAATATTTAACAGATCCCATTATATCTGTAGCACAGATACAATTACATGCAAAAGTTGTATGCAAAAGTTTCGGCACCCCTGGCCAAATTGCATATTTTAGTCAGTACTTAGCAATATGGCACAATAAGTACTTACCCTTTGGCAGCTTGCACATGCTTTTAGCAGCCAGCTTGGAGCCTTGCTATTCTTGTTTTAATGATTTTTCACCCACTCTTCCTTGCAGAACACTTCGAGCTCAGAGATATTCTTGGGCTGTCTTGCATGTTTAAAAAGTCAAAAGGCTATAAAGGCCATTCCAAAACTTGCAGCTTGCAGTTCTTTTGGTAGTTAAAGTGAATTTTATGTTTTGAAACATTTTCCTGTTGTGGAAGTCTACCTTTATTTATCTTCATTTTCTAGACTGACTGTGTCTTGTGTCCAGAATTTGCTGATGTTTATTTTAGTATGTTTACTGCCTGTACACATCCAGTGCCACAGTCTGCCACACAACCCCAAAGCATAAAAGATCCATTTACAGTAGATCCAGGTATATCATTCAGCGCTAACAAACCTTTGACAAGTCATAACCTATTTAAAGTTCATACAAAAAGCTTATGGAGTACAAAAACATTCTCTAAATCTGAAGCATTTCACAGGTCATATCGTGGTCACTGGCTTGTGATATCTTTATGGAACTACGCATTGTGGATCAACATATCAGAGTTAGACACAGTCCTGGATGACACTCCAAGATTCAATCCTTACTTCTGTTTGCACTTTATTTCATATAGCTTATATCGCCTGAGTACATGCTAAACATACAGACTGTTTGTAGAAGAGTGACGTTTATACACTCACTCTCTGGTGTAACCTAAAACAACCAAGTTCTCCTTTTGACTCTGGTTTCCTACTTCATGTCAAAACAGCTATAAAGAGTTCACTTGTTAATAAAAATAATACTGCTTCTCCTGTTAATGCGAAAAAATAAAGCCTTTAATCATTCATATTTTCCTATCATGGAAAATTTCATAAAAATCCTAAATAAACTGTCACCTCATCAAAAACCTATGAACAATTTCAGACAACTGTAATCCGTTTTTGCAGTGTCCACCAATTCAATTCAATTTTAACAATGGAGAGCAGAAAAAAGGTTCGATATCTTCATTTACTATCAAGATAGAAACAGTTGTGTCGAAAAAACCCAAACCATTGTTAGTTGTAAATAAACTTACAGAAAACTTCAAACTTTCAAAGTTCTAATTGTCTACTTTCATATGAGCCATTAACCACCACTGTGGCGTGTAACATGAAAAAATTTCAATGCTGAATATTTACATTTTCATTTACAGCATTTGGCAGACGTCCTTATCCAGCACGACGTACAAAAGTGCTTTCAAATCTCTATCATTGAACACATTAACTCTGGTTCACTAGGATACAGACTTAAGATACCATGAACCTAAAACACTGTTAAAATTTTCATTTTTTATTTTTTAATCAGATAAATATTATAGAAAATTAATTCACAGCTTTTGATCCATATGGACTCAGCAATAGTGCTGTGCTATAAATCTACAATTACATGTTATATCATTATTATGGTGAATGGCATTAATGGTTTATACAAATGTATATTTGATATGATTTAAGCTGTTACACTTTTCCAACACCTAACAATGGTATTTATTTATAGAACAAGCTGATTTCAGCACCATGGACAGACTTTGCTTTAAAAAGGAAGTAAGAAATCATTGTTTTTGGCACTAGCGTGTGTTTGTCTTCAGTTACAAGATAAAAAAAAAATGAACAGTATATGAACATAAAATATACTGCATATACACCAAACCTCCAGATTATTAATGGTGCTTGCAAAGCAACATTCTTACTATTGTGCCGGACAAAACTTCGGCGCGTAACTTGTCCCGCAGCTATTGTCCTAGACCCATGAATGACGCGTCAAATCGACCGGCTCATTGAGGAGAGGTGTGCTATGACTTTTATAAGCGATCCGAGTACCGGTACTTCCGGTACTGGGTCTCAAATTTGCCTTTCGAACTATCTATTCAAGCTTTCAAACTATCTACACCAAACTCGGCCAGCTCCTTTAGGGTGATACTCTGAACAAATTTTTAAATTGGTGTAAAGACTGGCCTTCTGGTTGTGCCGCAGCCCCGCCCCCAATATATGCAAAATCAAAAAACATTTTACAACATTGACATGTGACATATCAAAACACTCACAACAATGAGGGGAATTTCCTCACGTGTATTTTGATGATGTCACGTGAAAATAAAAAATTAGCACAACATGGACATGTGACATATCAAAACACACAGCACAATGAGAAAAACTTCCTCAAGAGTATTCAGATGACTTCACATGCTCGTCTCGACTAGCCTCCGGGATTTGCCATGTGCAAGCACCATTCACATTTTCTTCAGGAAATGTACGTTCTAGTTAAATATACTCATCTAGGATGATCTCCTTTGAATGTAGTAAATATTTGGCAATTTAAAATGGCTGTGGAATATTTTTATTCACCATACTCCATTTTGGGGAGCGATCATACTAAAAAAACTACAAGGAATACTCCATTTCCTGTCTTCCTCATTTAGACAAAACACCTGATTAAACATTGTTCTAATTCCAGATAAGGTCTTTGCTCCCCAAGCTCTCTTAGTATTAGACATGTGCTGTAAAGTATCAAGTGTTGCCCATAAAACTACTTTTACGTATGCATAGCCAACCACAGTGTTATACAGAGCTTATAAACTTTTTTGGAAAATGCAAGTCTACATCTACAGTCAACAAAATCCTAAATGGCTAGTGCACAGGTTCCAGATAGGACCGGACCATTAAAGCTGAAAATTACCAACCAGTCCCAAGCAGTAATTACTGAAAAGGTGTCCCAGCTGCCCTGAGACAAAAACTCTGGTTCTTAGAGACTGTGTTGTACATATTGTCCATACACAACACATCTTGTGGTATCTCTTGCTGTTTTGATAATAAACAGTGGCTCAGTTGGGCCTGTAAAGCAACAACAAAATAAATATTTGGCGATTTTTGTTTTTAATTTTGTATAAGGATAACTGTTATATTGTATACCTATTAAGTCTGATTTGTGATGTTAAACAGAATAAGGTCTTTGAGTATTTATATTTTTGTGTGCATTTTAAGAGCTGCATAACCTGAATGCATGTGGCCACTTACAATAGAGTCACAGTGCACTAATCTCCTAATCCTAAATAATATTTCGAAAGCATGCCCCTTGTGAAGCCTGGCCTAAATGGAGGCAATCATTCATTTTCCGTTTCTATTTTATAGCATGTTTACTTATTTAATGGTCTGTTAAACAGGATTAGACACCTGAAAATTGTGAGTTAGGGAACAACCCACTGTCATTTACAGGTAACATGGTGAATATGGTTATACAACAAAGAACAGCTGCAAAAGTTAAAAGTGGGGAAAGAAATGAACAAGTCTCTGCAAGGCCACTTTTTCCTTCTACATACAGTATATGGAACTTCACATACTGCAACATCTTTTTGTTGACAAGCCGTCTCACAAGATATGCTAAGCTTTGGCAGTGACAAGCAATACAAGTCTCATCAGGTTCACTGCTAACACAGCTGACTGATGCTGAGAGAGTCCCAATCCTTTTATCTATCTATCAATCTTTTTTAATCTTTTATCTTTTATCTATCAATCAATCAATCAATCAATCAATCAATCAATCAATCTATCTATCAATCTATCTATCTATCTATCTATCTATCTATCTATCTATCTATCTATCTCAAATCAAATCAAATTTTATTTGTCACGTACACATACATACAGAGTACGACATGCAGTGAGATGCTTTTTATGTCTGTCCGGTATTCAAGCATAAAAAGGAATGAAATTAAGAATAATAATAAAGCCAGAAGGAGGTAGATAAATAAAAAGTATAAACTATATAAAATATATGAAAATATATGTGCAAAAATATATGTATATACATAAATGCGTATGGTTTTAATGATTGCTCATCTATATGTCTGTCTGTCTGTTTAGACTGTTCATTCAAATATATACCCCATTCTTCTATCTATCTATCTATCTATCTATCTATCTATCTATCTATCTATCTATCTATCTATCTATCTATTTGTCTGTCTGTCTGTCTGTCTAGACTGTCCATTCAAATACAGTATATAACCCCACATCCTTCTATCTATCTATCTATCTATCTATCTATCTATCTATCTATCTGTCTGTCTGTCTGTCTGTCTGTGTATCTGTCTGTCTGTCTGTCTGTCTATCTATCTATCTATCTATCTATCTATCTATCTATCTATCTATCTATCTGTCTGTCTGTCTGTCTCTCTGTCTGTCTGTACTGTATGTCTGTCTGTATGTGTATCTGTATACCTATCTTAGATATACCACTCATACATCTCAGTATATATGTGAGATACATTTTGGTTTATCACTTAGAAAAGCACTTGAATCTGTTTATTAAACGTAACTGTCCAGAGTTAAAACAGATTTTGTAACCACATGTTGCGTTTCAACATCCAGATTTTTAAAAATACCGTGCAATAATTACATCAACACTGTAGGTGTTATTTTTACACCAGGGTATTTGAGCCACTGTAGAAAAGGCAGGGAAAGTTTTCAGCAGAACAGCTCGAGGCGAGTGGGTCAAGTCCATACTAGCACATCATCATTCCCAACACAGCCAGAGTTTATGACTTAAGTCCGCAAATGATCACCAGGTCCATGCGCATATTCTAGTGTATTTCTATTTAGACGAGTAGGAATGCATAATTACGCATAATTCTAATTAGATACAGATGATCAGACTGACTAAGGTTCAAAAAGTGCATCTAGATTCACAATAAAAAAAAAAAAAATAGACCATATAATTAAGTAGAAATGAAGTCGAGATAACTTACCCTTAGAGGCAATAATATTCCTATAAAGAGAATTATCTCAAAGGGAAACCACGCGTAGGAGCATGACTGTAAATATCCCGACCTGAGCGTGTCCTGCTGCTCAGCTCCTGTTCTGCGTCCCGACTGTGTGTGTGTGTGTGCGCAAGAAAAGGAGTACAGCTCATTAAAGAGAGAGAGAGTTCTGAGAGTGTTCACTCCCTCCCTCCTAACACACACACACACACACACACATACACACACACACACAACACACACACACACAGTCGTTTTACTATCCTTGTTAAGTCAGCTAATCCATGTGAGGTCAGGAACTCACCTAACTCTAACTCTAACACTAACACTAACCCCAGAAACCAAAAAGAAATCTTTTAGCTCTTTTAGTTTTAAAATAATAAAAAAAAAAATAAATCATAATTTGGACCAGCCAAATGTAGGGTTAAATATGTCAGATATTCCTTTCTCTGTGTGTCTCCATCAAAATACTAGTAAGTATATATCATGCCCAGATGCACAATTCTATGCTTAAAAGGAAACCTCTCTCTTAGCAACAAGAGAGATAAAGATAGCGTCTCTTTCTTTAATTAGCTTTCTTTAGATACTTACGTTAATTTCTTTTTGACATTGTGCATTAGGATTTTTGTCCTCTATCAGTCACAGTGGAGAAGTATCCCTGCAGTAGCACCCTGCAGCTTCAAAAAAGTACCATGTGGGTGTACATGCAAATGTCAGATAGAAAGCTTTGGTCTTCTCCCCTGACAACACAATGAGAAAAGGTGGCTCATTAGTGAATGAAGCCAAGGGCCATTACACAACTAAATCACATCCCCAGGTGACTATTCGGGTCTTGGGCTTGTCAATATTTCACTCCACACCACACTTCTAGGACAAACAGGGGTTCTTATAGGAGTGCTAGGAGTTCCTCTGAGGATGTGGTGTGGGTGGCTGCAAAACAGTTTGATTTAATGGTCTTGAGACCATTAAATGGGTTCATTGTGTAGGTGATTATGGCAATAGCAGACGGCAGGAAGCTCCAAAAGAAATTGAGGTGGGTTAATATTTATAATAAAGGTAATTGTGCACAGTTCACTGGTGACAGTAAAGGGCATGTGTGACTTTAGGAGCTAAGTTGGTATAAAGTGCCTCCAGGTTACAGTAATTACTTTCTCATGCTCCATGTACTGGAGTAAGTGAGACAAGTCAACATGTGGCTCAAATCTTCTAAGCACAGAAGCAATGGGTGATATTTTGGGTGTAGATTATTTTATAAAACAGTGTAATGACTGTTTGCTTGGGTGTGTTGGTCATTTAAGGGGTGAAAAAAAGATCACGTTCACACCATCAGCAGAAAACTTTCAGTAATAGTACAGATATCACTTATTATAATTATATTTTTGGTAGTTGTTAAAAGGATCAGAGCTTTAAATTGGTTTCTTAAAACTTCCAGTTAGATTTGCATGGTCTTTATTTCATACAAATGATTCTTCATGATGGGGTGTTTTCAAGAACCCCAGGTCGAGTACAGGTGGGTCTAAGTTTAAAGACAGCTGTTAATCCTCGAATATTTGTCTTCAAGTAGAAGCTTAAGCTTAGTTTAGTTTTTTTTTCTCTTGAAAACCAAGTTTGTTTAACCAAGTCAAACACCAAAAAAAAAAAAAAAAAACACAAGCCAGTGACATCCATGAAGAGCCTGAGGATGATGCTGTATTGACTGGAGTTAGATCTAATTTCTGGGGTTAGATCTAATTCAATTATGATATGTTTAAATTACTTCAGTCAGCTGGACAGCATTTCACCAGGCCATGCCATGCCATTTGTGGAGATTGCCCGTTACCGATTCATTCATTCATTCATTCATTCATTCATTCATCTTCTACCGCTTATCCGAACTACCTCTACCTGTGCCTATCTCAGGCGTCATTGGGCATCAAGGCAGGATACACCCTGGACGGAGTGCCAACCCATCACAGGGCGCACACACACACACACACACTCATTCACTCATGCAATCACACACTAGGGACAATTTTTATGCCAATCAACCTACCATGCATGTCTTTGGACCGAGGGAGGAAACTGGAGTACCTGGAGGAAACCCCCGAGGCACGGGGAGAACATGCAAACTCCACACACACAAGGTGGAGGCGGGAATCGAACGTGCTAACCACTAAGCCACCGTGCCCCCCGTTACTGATACATGATTTATGAACAGTTAATTACTGTAGATTTGTTTAAATACTTTTCCCCACCAAATCATTAATTCACAGACAAATGAGACATAACAGTACACGTATTACTATATACAAGTGAAATCTGCTTTATCACACTATTAGAGCTATGGTGACTATTTTCAACCAAACGCACTTGCTGTGTGTTTCTTCAGTTAAAGGTTTTGCTTTAATACATGCAGCTGTAAGGTCATAAAGGGTTGTTTACACTGCCTCCCATGACCACCAGTGCAATCCAGAACAAGCCCCTGGTGTTTTCACCACATGACGTCAGATCTACGAGTTCCCAAACAATTTAAAATTCAAGGCTATGTGGGTTGGAAAAAAGGATTCTTTTTGTTTTACAACATCTCCTTTATATGCTTTGATGCGAGAGCTTGTGATTAGTCTTTGGTTTGGTAAGCACTTATATTTTGTGAACTGTATTTAAGATGCCATGGTTTGAAATTGAGACTTGTGATGACCAAGTTACAGCTCTACTCCAGGAAATGATAGCCCTGACTCGAAGTCCCACCCAGCTTTGTTTAAGGGATTTGATCAGTCACGAATGATGCCATGTTATAATAAATGGCTGTAATTCTATAGTAGCCAATCTTTATAAGGGAAACTCTTGCGTAGCTCTGTATAACTGAGTAATAATTGTCTTCATGGTTCTCCACATACTGCCTTTTGTACCTGTTTGTACAAGCGCACAACAAAACCAGTCGATATTAAATTCCCACCAGCAGGCAGTCCAATTGAGTAGACGTTACTCTGTGTGAAGTAGGTGTGTGACAGTATGATGCAATTTAAAACTTCAGGTGTGGTGATTCTCTTGAAAACACAATAGATTTTTTAGATAACAAAATATCCATACAAAATAAAACCTTAGAAAATAATATTTGAATTACAACAATGCAGAAAAGTCACATAAATGGATTGTGATACCCATATTTTTTATTTTCACTTTCTCATAATTATTAATTGAATTTTACATGTAATGAAAGTGTCTGTGTTTTCACAAGTGATTTCATTTCATAATCACAATTACCACTCCAGCATGAACATGGCAGGGACTTTGCATGTATAAGGAAAGCAAGGAAACAGTAAAGGAATTGCATGGACTATTTCACCTCATATCTAGTCCTCTGATACTGTTAGGATCCAGCCCGGACTTTAGCCATGTGCGGTTGTTTATGTTCGGTGTTTACGTGTCTGCCCCACCCTTGTTTACTCCTCCCCGCCTCTGCACACCTGTTCCTCATGTGTTAATTGTCTTGTGTATTTAACCGTGCTGCGTTGCCTATGGCGGTGCGGAATCCTTGTCGTCGTTTGTCGTCCTTGGTCTCGTCTCTTGTTGTGTCTTTGTCCCTGTTTTGTGTTTTTTAGTTAATAAATCCAGTTTATTTTAGCTATGCTGCATTTGGGTCTGTTTTTATCTCCGCATCGCTGACAGGCAGATTCCGCCATTTAAAGACCCAGCAGGATAGCGTCAGCCTGTACCGGCTCTGTGGGAGTATTTTTTTTTCAGACTGTTTTTCTGCCCGGTTTCCCGCAGACGACGCCGCCTTACTTCCTGCCTGCAGAGGATGTCACAGCCCGGTTTTGCTTTGTTTTTTTCCGGTGCCCTGCGACATCGTCCCGCACCTGTCCGGTGGGGGACGTCGCTTCACTTCCTGGTTTCCCGTGGAGGATGCCGACCCACTTCCTGTCCGCGGGGGTGTTGCAGGCCCGTATGTTTTTTCCCCAAGGATATTTTTGTTTATTTTTTGCTCCGTAGCAGAGAATTTTTCTTGCCCTCCCTCCCATTCTGGTTTTCGAGACTGGCCGTGGTGTGTTGTGGGGTTGTGCTCGGCCCTTCTGCTTGGCTGTGGACATCCCTTGGCCCTTCTGCTTGGTTGTGGACGTCGCTCGGCCCTTCTGCTCGGCTCGAGGGGGGTGGTACTGTCAGGATCCAGCCCGGACTTTTGCCATGTGCGGTTGTTTATGTTCGGTGTTCACGTGTCTGCCCCGCCCTTGTCAGATCCTCCCTGCCTCTGCGCACCTGTTCCTCATGTGTTAATTGTCTTGTGTATTTAACCGTGAATCCTTGTCGTTTGTCATCCTTGGTCTCGTCTCTTGTCGTGTCTTTGTCCCTGTTTTGTGTTTTTTAGTTAATAAATCCGGTTTATTTTAGCTATCCTGCATTTAGGTCTGTTTTTATCCCTGCATCGCTGACAGATAAGTCCAATTCAAATTTCAACCATACCTTTTAGGAAAGGTAGGAAATGAATGCATGTACATGTATAACTCCTCCAGCCTAGAGACCAGAAGAGTCTGAGACCAGAAGAACATTCCTAAGCTAAAGCTGATGATGGATATAGAGATTTATCCCATTATCCCATGAGATAAATAATAAACATATAGTATTTGAGAATCTTTCATAATCTGGCTGATGAACCAATGTTTGCTCAGCAATTAGGCCTTGAGGGAAATATGAACCATATCCTCTAAATTTAATTGAAAATGTCTGTGGGTGAAATCCCCAATGCCATTATATGTCAAAGCACAGTGAGGTACATCTACTGAGAAAACGTTAGTTAGTTAGTTATGAATGCTCTTTTCTTTGCCTGTCTAAAAAGAAGGATTGTTCACACAGCACATATTGCTCCGAGGTAAAGGGCCAGGAAAAATCAACTTGTGTTTATTTGCTCTTCGTGCAGGAATTAATCAGTCATTTATTTGATATAGTTCTCTACTATACTGTACATTTGGTAATGAATAATCTTTGAAAGCTGCTAAAAGCAAAACTTGGCACAATACAACCACATTTTGATTTATAGACTAATTACACAGTACTACTGTATGCAATCATAAAGTAATAAGGAAATGGGATTCCAAGCTGCTGGCTTTTCGATAGAGTCTTCATTTCAAAATTCTTCAGTACAGGTAAATATTGTATTAGATCAATAAGCAGTAAACTTTATTTCCTTGCAAGTTGGTATTCACTTTAGTCTAAAGTGGCTATAGAGCTCTAATGGCTCCTTGTGTTGTTCTAGTGATACTCTTATGTCTCTGGTACCACGTTTTATGATCATAAATTCTCATCACTGACTGCATTGTTATATTATAGTTGTTCTGGTAATAGTCTTATGTGTCTGGTACCACTTTTTATGATCACAAACTTTCATCACTTATATAAAAAAATGACAAATCTACTGCTATACTATATATATATATATATATATATATATATATATATATATATATATATATATATATATATATATATAGAGAGAGAGAGAGAGAGAGAGAGAGAGAGAGAGAGAATTATAAAAACAAATACCACCAACAGAAACAACATTTTTAGTAATACAAATTATCTCCATCCACATGAAAATACAAATTGAATTGAAAAATCTGAATCTCATTAGGCAACAGTTAGTCATGATCATCACAGCAAGCGCCTTTTCATTTACAGGTGATATATACAAAATACTGTCATTAATCAGTCACCTAGGTCCTTGTGATGCTTATTCCCAAGTACAGATTGTTTTTGGCTCTGGCATATATTCTAAACTTCTTCCTGTGTGAGTCATGTGAGCGAGTGAGTGAGTGTACAGTATGAGTGTGTGTGTGTGTGTGTGTGTGTGTGTGTTGCTGTCTTAGCTGCATTATTGCAAAGCTTCACTTGAAAGCATTGAAAGCTTTACATTTTAGCACCTACAGTAAATCAGCGTTGTCCAATCTTATCCACAAAGGGCCGGTGTGGATGCAGGTTTTCATTCCAACCAAGCAGAAGCCACACCTGATTCCACCAGTTTAATCAGTTGTTCTTGGCTTTTAGTAAACTCTGGTGTGGCTTCTGCCTCTTACCCACACCTGGATAAGATTGGACACCGCTGATTTAAGACATCATCCAATCCCCCAAATTACCAACTCTCACTACTCACAATGAACTACATTCTCATAGGTGTCTAAAGACCGTATGTGATGTTTGGGACACCACATACTATACTATGTAGTATATTAACATTTGCAAGATAATATTAAAATATACTGGTCCTGTTGTGGATTCCACAATGTTCCATAAAGGATCTTCCTTCTGAGACTTTAAGTATAAAATACAATTTTCTTAAAAAGCTAAAGCAGGTTCAATGTATGACACAGAAGACAAAGGATTCCCTAGAATTGCTTTCAGACAGAGTGAATTGAGTTTTCTCAACTGTTAACTATAAATAGCCTTCCTGCATGTATAAAAATACATTGCTAAACATTTTTGATTAATTCTCTCTTGTCTGTCCTGCTGGAGTGCATGGAGCTACAGGCGGAATCTGGAATTTGTCTGTTCCACTTGTAGCTACACATGTCCCATCATGCTGATGCAGTAATCTGTTAATGCTTCTCACATGCCTGAGTTGATAGCTCAGCTAACTTTTTTTTTCCTACCTGCCTCTCATATATTCACTCCATGTAGCTCCATCCTTTATTCTCACTTTCACCTTCGCCTTTTCCTATCATTTCTTAAAGGGATGTACAGTTTGTGACTTCACTTAAAGGTGTTTCTGATTCTGACCCCACGATTCCGCAAACACATCGAAGACCTAAAGTGGGTTTCAACAAATGAGAGATGACTTAATGGCATGAGTAATGGCTGTCAAGGACATGTTCAAATTTGCATTTAAATAAAGAGAAAATATTGCAAGGATTTTTTTTTTATCTTCCCAACATCTTTTTTTTTTTTTTAAGGCAGTACATTTCTTACTGCCAACTAGCCTAGAGCATAAAAAATAGGTGTAAATTCCAGTTGAAGTATACAAACAAAAAGTGTTTCATAACATGCCGAATATTATAAAACTAAAATTACATTTGTGGTTTAATTCAAATTTACTGTACAGTATAATTTGAAATAGATTTAGAAATTATTCAGGATATAATCTGTCAAAATGAAGTTTACAAAAAAAAAAAAAAATAGCTTAAGGAATAAATGCCAGACCCTTTGTATGGGAGGAACTATAAATATTATTTAAAACGCCTATTTCTTGTCACGATGCAGGACAAAGGTGAGTGAGGATCCAAATGCAGATTTTAAAGTTTAATAGTCCAAAACCACAAGAAACAGCTAAACAGACAGAACAGAACACAGAGCTTACAGGAAACAGGAAACAGGAACAGGCACACCGACATCCAACATCTAGCATACAGACAAGCACACTGAAATAACGACCAACAAAAGGGAAGTGAACACACAGAGTATAAATAACAGACAAGAACCAATCACAGAGCAGAACCAATTAGAGACAAAGACAAGACACCTGAAGGAGAGAAGGAGTACAATTAATGTCCATGGGAACAAAAGAGTGGGCGGAGCAAACAATTAACAACCGGGAAAGACAGCAGACAGAAACAGGACAGAAACACAGACAGACTCATTACAGAGCCCCCCCCCTAGGAGTGGATTCCAGACACTCCAACGCAGAACCGGAGGGTGGCGGAGCGGAGGCGGAACAGGGGGCAGGAAGGCGGGCCAGGTCCATGTGGCGGTAGAGGGCAGGGCAGAGCTGGCGAAGCTGGAGGCCAGGGCGGAGCCGGCGAAGCCGGAGGCCAGGGCGGAGCCGGCGAAGCCGGAGGCCAGGGCGGAGCCGGCAGAGCAGGAGGCCAGGGCGGAGCCGGCAGAGCAGGAGGCCAGGGCGGAGCCGGCAGAGCAGGAGGCCAAGGCGGAGCCGGAAACCAGGGTGGCGCCGCAGGCAGGGTCAGCGACCAGAGCAGGACCGGAGACCAGGGTGGCGCCACAGGCAGAGTCAGCGACCAAGGCAGGACCGGAGGCCAGGGTGGCGCCGCAGGCAGAGTCAGCGACCAGAGCAGGACCGGAGGCCAGGGTGGCGCCGCAGGCAGAGTCAGCGACCAGAGCAGGACCAGAGACCAGGGTGGCGCCGCAGGCAGAGCCAGCGACCAGAGCAGGACCAGAGACCAGGGTGGCGCCGCAGGCAGAGCCAGCGACCAGAGCAGGACCGGAGACCAGGGTGGCGCTGCAGGTCGGGCCAGAGACCATAACGGCGTTGGCGGCCAGGGTGGTGCTGGAGGCGCTTTGAACCTGTAAAGATGGACAGGAAAGGGAGAGACTGACAGAGACAGGGAGACAAAGCTGGGGACCACTGGTTCCGTCGACCCGGTCGGTTCGGCTGGTTCTGTCGACCTGGTAGACCCGGCTGGTTCTGTTGACCCGGTCGGTTCCATTGACCCGGTCGGTCCGGCTGGCTCGGTTGACCCGGACGGTCCCATTGACCCGGTCAGTTCGGCTGGTTCTGTCGACCTGGTTGGTTCCGTCGACCCGGTCGGCCCGGTCGGATCCGGTGTCTCAGCGGGTTCGGGCGCTTCGGCAGGTTCGGGCGCTTCGGCAGGTTCGGGCGCTTCGGCAGGTTCGGGCGCCTCAACAGGTTCATGTGCTTCAGCAGGTTCATGTGCTTCAGCAGGTTCGGGCGCTTCGGCAGGTTCGGGCGCTTCAGCGGGTTCGGGCGCCTCAACAGGTTCATGTTCTTCAGCAGGTTCATGTGCTTCAGCAGGTTCGGGCGCTTCAGCAGGTTCGGGCGCTTCAGCAGGTTCGGGCGCTTCAGCCGGTTCAGGTGCTTCAGCAGGTTCATGTGCGTTGGCAGGTTCAGGCGTTTCAGCAGGTTCAGGTGCGTCGGCGGGTTCGGATGCTTCAGGTGCCTTAGGTGCTCGAGCCGGTGCCGTAGGGATGCCGGCCGCCCGGACCGACGCCATCGGGGTGTCCGCCAGCTTGGCGATCAGCCGGTTCCCCCGGGCCTCGCCCGAGCTTTCCGGTCTGGCACCCATGTGGACGGGTTCGGTCACTGGTGTGCACAGGTCTGGGTCGGACCGAGGTACTGTAGGGGCCTCAGGCGTCCGTGGCTGGCCTGGCTCCGCAGCCCACGGACCCCGATGCCTACTGCCCCCCCCCAAAAAATATTTAGGGCCGGTGTCCGACTCTGTCCTGTGCACGGTTAGGGAGGACCCGCCCAGGAGCAACGCTATGTTGGCCAGGTCCGTGAAAGGCCCCACCTCTTGGCCCAATGGCACTAGGTAGCGCAGCCCGTCCTTCAATCCATGCCGGAAGATGTCCTTAAGGGCCCTCTCCCCAAAATCCACCTGATTGCATAAGTCCAGGAATACCTCCGTATACTCCTCAATTGGGGAATCCCCCTGATACAAACAAAACAAAATGTCTGCTGGATCCATGTGGTTGGTCGTTCTGTCACGATGCAGGACAAAGGCGAGTGAGGATCCAAATGCAGATTTTAAAGTTTAATAGTCCAAAACCACAAGAAACAGCTAAACAGACAGAACAGAACAGGGCAGAACACAGAGCTTACAGGAAACAGGAAACAGGCACACCGACATCCAACATCTAGCATACAGACAAGCACACTGAAATAACGACCAACAAAAGGGAAGTGAACACACAGAGTATAAATAACAGACAAGAACCAATCACAGAGCAGAACCAATTAGAGACAAAGACAAGACACCTGAAGGAGAGAAGGAGTACAATTAATGTCCATGGGAACAAAAGAGTGGGCGGAGCAAACAATTAACAACCGGGAAAGACAGCAGACAGAAACAGGACAGAAACACAGACAGACTCATTACATTTCTAATGATCATTTTATCATCTAGCAATCAGTTGTCACAAGCCAGTATTTTCTAAATGGACTTGTAACCTAAACCTAAACAGCTTTAATTGATTAATATATTAAATTAGAATTAATACAATTGTTGTGGTAGATACAGCTTATCTTGGAAACACTTAGCGTGAGGTGAGAATACACACTGGAAGGGTAACAGGGTTCAATCCAGAGACCTGGAACTGTGACACAACATATGAATGCTAGCTGCTCATCAATCATCCTGCCCTTGATTTTTATTTCAGAGTAACTTAATTAATTATAATATTCTTTTATGACAGCGATCACATAAAGTAGTTCAGTAAGTTATGCTATATAACCAGTGTAAATGTGTAACCAGTGTAAACTAATGTTACGTAATATTTCAGTATTTTTAAACTGAAAAAAAATGTAATATAATATAATTACTCACTCACTCACTCTCACTCACTCATTTTCTACCGCTTATCCGAACTACCCCGGGTCACGGGGAGCCTGTGCCTATCTCAGGCGTCATCGGGCATCAAGGCAGGATACACCCTGGATGGAGTGCCAACCCATCACAGGGCACACACACACTCTCATTCACTCACACACGCACACACTTCACACACACAAGGCAGAAACAGGAATCGAACCCCCAACCCTGGAGGTGTGAGGCGAACGTGCTAACCACTAAGCCACCGTGCCCCCTTATAATATAATTCATATAATTAAAAGGGGGCACGGTGGCTTAGTGGTTAGCATGTTCGCCTCACACCTCCAGGGTTGGGGGTTCGATTTTTGGGTGTATCCTGCCTTGATGCCCGATGACGCTTGAGATAGGCACAGGCTCCCCGTGACCCGAGGTAGTTCGGATAAGCGGTAGAAAATGAGTGAGTGAGAGTAATATAATATAATAAATAATTTGCTACAGGCCACAACACTTACTGTAACTGTAATCTCATGACTCATGATTCTTAATTTTTTACCTATTTTTGAGAAAATACTCAAATAGATGCTTCAAACCTGTATCATCATAACTGGAGATTTTAACTCAATTATTTTTTAAATGCTATTTTCATGTATAATGCCAAAAATCAATTGGAGGATTCACTTCCACTCCACCCAAGGAAAAATACCAGCTTAGAAATTTGGCTCGAAAATGTGAACAAATCAGTATTTGGAAAAGTACTGAGTGCTGAGTTACATTTTTTCCAGTACAGAAAATATCAGTTCAATATTGTGGAAACTAAAAAAAGAGAGTCAATGTTTGCTTGTACACAATATAGAGGAAATTGAACCAAGCAAAATGAACAGGAAACCCTTTTTACTTCAATGCCACATCCACACTTGATTTCTTACATAAAATCAGGAAGTTTTATCTGTCCCTAATTCAAATATTTAATGTTTCCCTTCAATACTTAAAAGAAATGTACTGAATGGCAGTTATATTTACCAGCCAAGTACTCTTAACTCTTGGCTAGGAGTATCACTTCTTGCACAGAGAAGCTACTTGAAATGCCCCTTCTGAACATTTGGCAAAAGCCACCACCAGCTTAAAAATGCAGATAAGCCACACATAAGTCAAATCTTCTCAATGTTGTCAGGTAAATTAAAATAAATAAAATAAGGTAATGAAAATAGATATTCTGCAAGTTCACAACCCCATTTGTTAGGATACGAAACTGTGTTGTATCTCATTCAGTGTAATTATTTGGCATCATCGGAGTAAAAGAGTAGTTTAAATAAAAGTGGCATGGATGAATCTGCTCAACAACTGCTTATTTGCCCACTAAAAGCCTTACAGGGAAAAGGAATTGGGATAAGAGTTTGATCTTGTGACAAATGATCATGTGACAGTGTTGCCTTCAGGGGATTTTAGAAATCTGAGTCCAAAACACCAGAGTCGCAGACACTCCAGATGCTAACTGAGGTTTGTTTTTACTGGACAGTCCGAATGGTATGAGTGAAAACATGTGACGCAGGTATCAAAGACATCTTGTGTAGGAAATGTTCTCCTTGACATCTCCTCAAAACTAAATGACTGATTTCTTGATTTGTCCATGATTTCTCTCCAGTTGTCCATTTTCTTCTGAATGATAGTCAGTGGTCAAGCTACTGACACTCTAAAAGTTGGGCTTAAGGTTTAACATACACCTAAACGTTTAATCTCAGTTTTTTCAAACATTTCATGTTACCATACATTTATACATTTATGCAGGTCAATTAGGGCATCTACTTTTCATAGCTGTTTAAAACCTTTAAAACCTTCTGTGATGAAGGAAATCTGAAACCTAACAAATATTTTTGGACTACACTGAAAAAGAGAAAGAAGTCTTCCAACACAGTATTCTGAGAAGTTTGTGGATGGCTACCCAAGGCACTTGATTCATGTTTTAGCAATTAATAATAATAATAATAATAATAATAATAATAATAATAATAATAATAATAATAATAATAATAATAATGCATTTTATTTCATGGCGCCTTTCAGAACACCCAAGGTCACCTTACAAGCAATATACAGGTCATTGCATAAGACAAAACACATAAACAAACAGCATATAAATATATATAAAGTGCATTTAAGTCTCAATAAAACATGTTATAAGAAAGCCTGTATAAAAAGATAAGTCTTAAGACGTGTTTTAAAAGTCAGCAAGCACTCGCTATTGCGAACATTGAGGGGAAGAGAATTCCATAGGCGGGGTTTACATAACTAAAAGATCTGGCACCCATAGTAGTAAGTTGAATCCGAGGTACCACAAGAGAAATTGAAGATGAATTAAATATCAACTGAACAATTGATGGTTGAGGGCCTTGCTCAGGGGCCCAGCAGAGGCATCTTGGTGGACCTGGCATTCAAACTCACAAATTCTGATCATTATTCCTCCCATTAACCACTACCACGTAGGTACTGTACCACATACTGCCACCAATACTACCAAAGTGTATGTAAATGAGTGAAACACTGGAAATCTGCAACAGTAAATAAAAGCTGAAATTAACTTTCTATTTGCTTAAGTCTTAAGTCACTTTGTATGGATTTGTGAATTTCGGCCTCCATAAATGCTTTCCAGACCTGGTATGTGACCTTTAGTCCCCTGCCTGACATGATGTTGTCTGGGATTAAAAGACATGTTGAAACAAATGTTTTAAAGGTTATTGGATATGAAGTGTAATGAGCTGGTTGGACTTCTAGAATCTTTATGTGGCTAGTAGAGTAGGATGTCTTGCTTTGCAAAGGATGGCAGATCTTTGATGAAATGTATTGCAAGTTGAGACAATGGATATGTGTAGAACTGGAAATGGGAGGAATTTGCCTGATGGGAGAGTATGGCAGATCTGCTTGGGGGTTAGACAAGAGTTTATTTGATCCTCCCTTTAAAAGTTATGTGAAGGCTGTTATGGAGCTGACATTGCAGATGAAAAATCAGTCTTTAACAAAAAGAAAATTGAGAAAATTTATGTTTTTTTTTTTTTTTGCTTTTATGTTATTCTGAAGAAACATTTGTAGGACGTTTTTGACATGATGAATGTCTTGGATTAGGGAAATATCCTTTATAGGTGATCATGACCTTCCCAGAATGTCCCTGAGCAAATCTCTAACAAATACTTGTTAGGCAGAGAAAGCACATGACCACATGACAACATATTATTTTATTATTTTACTTTATTACAACATATTTACAGTGCTTTTACTCATCATCTGATCAGATTAGGATTATAAATAAAAATGCTTCAGATAACAAACAAAGAAGCTTGATGCATCCTTACTAAAAAGTGTGTCTATGTAATTAACCATAACTAGCTAATATATAGATGCTAATATATAGAAAGTGATATAGTTCTTGAGAGCAGGTTGATCACACAATCATAGAGACTAAACACCTTGAACTTATCCAGAATAGCACTGACATGAAGGCAGTTATTAGCGTTGAACACGACAGACTCTTTTTCAAGAAGAGTAATAAGATTATTATTATTATTATTATTATTATTATTATTATTATTATTATTATTATTACACTTAGAGACAGGAAAAATAATTTTCAAGTATAAAATTGCATCAGTATAAATTTAGAAGATAGAATCAACAAAACCAGCTAAGAAAAAATGTTAAAGATGAGTTTTAGGTTGCAGGTTTCAAAGGAGGTCATATGTTGCTACTCTGCTGGCTAAACTAAAAGCAGCACCAAACCTGACTTAATCACCTCCCTGTCAACATTTCTGCCCCCCTATTCTCAAAACTCAAAACAACACTTCTCTACGAATCCCTCCCCATACCCCCAAGGTAATTAGAATCCAGCAGCAGGCTTGGAACTTACAGTGTACACCTTGTTTCAGACCAGCTACCCGGACCTTCCGGATATGGCAGGCAAGGTTCCTTGCTGTTTCAGTTCCTCTTTATCAACCCATCTCTTGAGCTCTGCATAAGGAGTGCACGAGAGAGAAATAAAGAGAGAGAGAGAGAGAGAAAGAGAGAGAGAGAGAGATATGTAGAGATACTGTTGAGATGAAGTCTTAGTTCACGCAGACATTTGGTTCAGTTAGCAGTCCCCTGAATAGCTTCTAATAGTGCCTCAATCAATGGTGTGTTCTGAACAATTTTAAATAGGGCACAAATAGTACCACAGAATTAAGCACTGGGATAATTGTGAATACAAGTCTACCCTAATATTACAGGATTGGTACCTGGGCCTCAGTGTTAACTGTGCATGTATGCATTCTGTTTTAATTTGTAATGATAACCATTCATGTAATTTATCTTAACTAATAATTTAATCACATATAGTTTTAACAATGCAAAGAATTCTATTTCAGTGCTATATTCCATGTACTAATTTGCCTTATAATTATAATATAGAGCTATATTTCACAGTATTGGCAAATTTTACTGACTGTAAATTGATTGAGTTTCCAGTTTCACACTTAACACTCTGTCAGACACAGTCTTCACCTTTAATACACTCTTAAAATGCTCAAAAATACTCTTCAACAGCATGGTAGAACACTCACTCACTCACTCTCACTCATTTTCTACCGCTTATCCGAACTACCTCGGGTCACGGGGAGCCTGTGCCTATCTCAGGCGTCATCGGGCAACAAGGCAGGATACACCCTGGACGGAGTGCCAGGACGCAGGGCACACACACACTCTCATTCACTCACGCAATCACACACTACGGACAATTTTCCAGAGATGCCAATCAATCTACCATGCATGTCTTTGGACCGGGGGAGGAAACCGGAGTACCCGGAGGAAACCCCAGGGGCACGGGGAGAACATGCAAACTCCACACACACAAGGCGGAGGCAGGAATCGAACCACCACCACTACTGGTGGTGGTTGTAAGTACCCCAGGTGTTCAATCTGGTTTGTTTCACAAATTTTATTCGGCACATGTTTTATGCTGGATGTCCTTAATAATGAAAGGCCTCCCATTTTATCCAGATTTGGGATTGGCACTAAGAGTGCACTGGGTACTACATCATTATAATGTAACTATTTTGACCTGATTTTGCATTCATGAACCAGAGGGTCATGGGAAAGCTAATTCAATTCAGTTCAATTTACATTTATTTGTTTAGCACTTTTAAAAATGGACATTGTCTCAAAGCAGCTTTACAGAACATAAGAAACAACACAAAAAGGTTAGTATTATACAGAAATTAATATAATACAAAAATTCAAGATTAATATTAGACTTTTATTAGTCTAATATTTTAATGTGTTTGTACAGTATTTATCCCCATGTTCAAGCCTGAGGTGACTGAAGCGACTGTGGTGAGGTAAAGACGGAAGAGGAAGAAACCTTGAGAGGAACCAGATTCAAAAGGGAACCTCATCCTTACTTGGGTGACACTGGTGTGATTATAAATATGCAGTCCGATAATTGTGTATTGATGAGGACGCTGTTGTCCTTAAAGACCACATCTAGTTGGCGTCTCCTCTTTGAACGTCCGAATACTTCATAAAAAAAAAAACAACTAGAGCTTGTACAATCTCTAGATGCCTCAGGATCCTCACACAGTTGGCTTCATCTCAATGAAGGTCCAAAATCTTCATGACACAGAACACAACCTGAGCTGGTACAATCTCTTGATGCCTCGGGATGGGTAGAAAAAGAGAAGCAGTGGAGAGAAATTAGCATAGCTGTTGCTCATAATATTAGCAAGCAAAAGGTGATAATGTGCATTTGATCAGATCTACTACAGCACAAGGTTATGGGAAATATTATGTATATGCCTGACAAAAGAAATAGGTCTTTAATCTACATTTACAAAAATGCTCTACCGCCTTTAGTAAACTTTGATATTCTGGGAACTACCAGAAGTCCTGAGTTTTGTGATCTTAAAGAGTATGACAGCTTGTAGTGTGTTAGATGAAATCTATTAGATACATCCATTAGACGACATGGTTAGATACATCCATTTAGACATTTGTACTTAAGCAGCAGCAGTTTATAATTAATTTTAAAATTAACAGGTAGCCATTGAAGAGATGATAAAATTGGGGTTATATGATCACATATAGGGGGCACGGTGGCTTAGTGGTTAGCACGTTCGCCTCACACCTCCAGGGTTGGGGGTTCGATTCCCGCCTCCACCTTGTGTGTGTGGAGTTTGCATGTTCTCCCCGTGATCATATATTTTCGACCTGGTAAGAACTATTAAAATTAACCAATACGTCTGAAAGAAAAACTGTACAAAACAGTATAAGGCCCTGGGGGTCTCTACACAGATGTCAGAGCAAGAGATAGTAGGGATTTTTTCTTCTGTATGTCTGCAACTTTATTAACATTCGCTTCAAAGGAGTTAAACCTAGATCCTTTTCTCTGAGTAACAGTAAGAAAATAGCTAAAAATAGTGGCGACACCACCATAGTGTTGAAACTTAGGCCAACATCAATGAGGCATCCACTGTTCCAATCTCAATGCCAAATATCTACAGCCAGACAGATTCTCTAGTTTCTATCAGTATCTTCTTGGAAAACAGTACACAGTCCATATTCCTGCACTGGTATTTTTAGAAGTAATCAGCACCTCAGTAGCACCTCAGCAATTTCAGCTTGGTCTCAGCCCGGTTCCTAGCCATGCCTTGGCAAATAAGGATTTCAGAAAATAAAAAATGTGCCTTTGTTTAAATGTTTGCAAGTGTTTTTAATAACATATAAATATTTCTGCATAATTACTATAGGGTCTAAAGAGCTAATTTAATTTTTAATTAATCCCCTTTACCTTTTCACATGTTCTCATATATTACATTTTAGTTTTAATGTAATGATTATTTTATGTTTTTAGCCAATTTAATATAATAGATTTTTTTAATCTAGCTTTCAAAATCAAAACTTTTATTTAAAAATATGTTTTCACAAAGTTTATTAAAGTTATTTTTTTAGTAAAAAATAAAAACTGAAATATAACATTTCCTAAAGTAATTGGCTTCCCTACTAAGTATTTTGTGAAAGCATAGTGGAAGTGACTGACTGCCTTAATTCTTCCTGGACATGATGCTAAAAGCTTGGTGTATGTTGATTTTGGAATCTTCTGTATTACACTACACTCTGTCTACACTGATATACAATTGGCTCTAACTGGGATATTTAAGGACATTTTTTTCTCCGTGTTGTGTTGGGAAGTTACTCTTCAGCCCAGGGTGAAGTCATCAGTACTCTTGAACAGAGGTTTCTAAATGATGTTTCTGAAATTAAAAACTTGAAATAAAAAATTTTGAAAAAACATCCACACAGCAGGATGCTGCCACTGCTACAAGCACTGATCAGTGCCATGTTTCCTCTTAATGAAATGCTTGGTTTTATCAGACCAGAAGAATCTTGTTTCTGACCCATAACAAGATGGCATTTAGGTTTATTTTTCTTTCAGTAAGCTCTAAGCAAGCTGTTCCATCCATTTTCATGAGGAGTGACTTCAGTCTGGCCCACATACAGTAAGGGCATGATTGTTGCTCTGTTGTCCCTCTGGCAAGTTCTCCCATCTTTACATAGAACTGCTGGAGTTATGTCAGAGTGATCTTTGGTTTGTTGCTTCCCTTTCTGAATATTCCCTTATGTTGCATGTATGAGTATTGACATGCATATTTCCTTGTTTGCTCAATGTCTTGTTTTGTATCTTTCTCTCATTTTCTATCAAAGGGATCTCCACCTGGTAGTCGGACAAAGTTGTTAGAGTTCATTGCTCATGCCACAAAGCTAGGCCAGTAGTATAATAGCAGGGCTTTTCCTTAAAAACCAGCAAAGTTGGCAAAGAGAGACACACAGAAGGCACACACCTCAACTGGGTGGGGGATTGACGAGGGGTGGGATCAAAATTCACAAAATAAATATTTAGAAGACTGCATTAGCCTGGCTTTATGCATTTTGCTCAGCATTTTAACTTCAGTAAATCCTGGAACATACACCAAAAACTGCCAAAAGAGCAGTCTTTTAAAATAACGACAGCAAACTAACCTATTTTTGTTAAGTCTTTGGACTTTCCGATTTTAATTGACACTCTGCTGAAAAACTGATTTTGACAAAGCCAAATAAATGTTGACTGATAAAAGTTTAAATAGACCTACAATAAAGTTATAAATTAAACATATTTAAAAAATGTAAATGTGAATTGGTCAGCGAATAAAAATTGAGTTTGTTTAATTGGCTCTGCTGTGCTGGTTGGAGTGCATTGCCAAGACACAGCCTGATTTACTTTGGAACAGGAACAGAGCATGGTTGTAATCACAGTGTGGTCATTTGTCATACGCTGATCCATGATCCATGGAGTGCCTGGCATGTCTAAAACATATAGACCAGATTATTATACTATGTCAAAACATGACTTTCCATTTGAGAGGCACTTAATATGAGTTTTCATGAAGGATTTTGGGTGCTCATGCTTTACAAAGTCTCCATTCATAGGGGACATAGACCATGTTGGGGAACATACACAAATGAAATGTAATCCTAACCCTAAGCTTGGTATTGGGATACAGGAGCTGTTTGTGTGAAGCGTTGCAGAATGAACCATCTGTGTATAAGTTGGAATTAATAACAAATTGTAAATAACAAACTGTATATTTCTTTTAAATAAATGCACACAAATGGGAGATAAATGCACGCAGATACAAAGAATTGTTAAAAAACCTCAATATAGTCATTACAAGAGATCAATTCTATAGAGGTATCTTATTAAACTTTGATCAAAACTAACTTTTTTCAGCACTCAATCATTTTTATTTTCTAAACACAATGCTGCCCAAGACGCTCTGTGGTTTATTCCGTGTCCAGAATATTACATAGAAGGTTATTTAGGTGATAACATTCTAGGCAATATTTTTTTAATACTGCATATAGATGCAGCATGTTGTAGAGACTGTATATTCTTCTGCCACTGCATGACTTAAACCCAGTCCAGCACTTACTGGATTAAGTAAAGACTAAAACCTGCAGTTCATGTTTCAGGGGCTTTCTACCACAAGACTAAATGACTCTCTTTCTCTCTCTCTCTCTCTCTCTCTCTCTCTCTCTCTCTCTCTCTCTCTCTCTCTCTCTGTATGCGTGTGTGTGTTGCAGTCTGACCCTCGCTCTGAAAATGAGCCAGCAATTTATTTTAATCCAGGAATCAAGTCAGAATGTTGATATTTCATGTGTTGACTTATCAGGCAAGAAGCAATTCCTGACTAAGCATACCACAATTTAGTACAAACTTTACATCTACTTAAATGCATTTGGAACATACACCTTAAAAAAGAGGGAAATTGTTAATAAAAACTGTTATGTTAAGTCCCTTTGACTCTATTAAAATCCTTTGTCACAGGCTTTAAATAATATATTGATGTGGTGAAGGATAATAAATAGATACTGTGATCGGTGTCACAAAGAGAAATCTTATGATAAAATGGTTTTCCTCCATGCCATAAAATTATTGTGTACTCAGAAATCACCTGCTGGCCATGTCAGGTTAGATAATGTGTTGAACGTACTAGTGTGCCATTTCTCCTTTGAGGAAATTTTTGCGGTTGCAAACTACATTGCATGCAGTTTAAGTTAATGTTAAATTAAATGCTAAATGGTGGTACGCCTGTATTTACTTTCACTAATTGCATCTAATTATAGATCATGAACATAATTGTGTGCTCCTAGAGCACCCCATCAGATTAACAATCACTGAATAACTAGACATAAATGTAATAAGTCTAATTACTAGTTGTAAGGCTGTAAATTCAATAAACAAACATTCATTTTGGTACATGGTAAGTTTCACTGGATCTGTTATATATAAAAGACGGTACCCTTATAATGCATGATTTTATGAGCTGCAGCTTCTTTTTTGCTGTTACTCAAACACACACACACACACACACACACACACACACACACACACACACACACACACACACACACTCAAGAAAAGGAGTGCTGTGTTTATGTGTTATGATCACCCTGCTCTGCGTTAGTGTTTCTGACAGCCTTGACAGGAAAAACCAAGTCTCAGCCATAGCATCACTCCAAAAAGAGCAGGGCATTGTGGACCTACCAGACACCACTGCTGGAAATGCTTAACAGTTTATTTGTCTGCCAAGGGAAGTAGTTAAATCAGATTCATTCCAGGGGTTAAAACGGGATTTAGAAGGGAGAGTCCTATTTTGTGATAGATTCCAATAATTATGGAACAATGAACACCGAATTTATGTTTAATTATTTGGAGTTCTTACTTTTATTATAAAGAACTGTGACCAGACAGACAGACAGACAGACAGACTTATAGATAGACAGACAGATAGAGAGAGAGAGACAGACAGACAGACAGACAGACAGACAGACAGACAGACTTATAGATAGACAGACAGACAGACGTATAGACAGACAGACAGACAGACAGAGAAAAACAGACAGATAGATCTGTCTACCAGAAGTGAAAATCAAAAGAATTCTTAGAAAGAACGTCTTAGTCCTACCTCTTGCTCTTTTATTGTAGCTGTTGTGACACACATACACTTTTTTAAAATTTACTCTACTCTACATTATGAGGAAGTTTTGTCAAGAGCCTAACAGAAAATTGAGGAATGTGCCAAGGGCCTGCTGTGTCCCCAGTCCTAACATGCCCCAAACACACTATGCTCATTTCCAGCAATCTCCTGCATGAGCACTAAAGTAAAAAAATGTAAACTTCCCAATTTAGGGCAAACTTTATAGCTCTCTCAATTCAATCCAAATAATTCTGAGACCATAAGATTCCATTCTCAGAAATACAGATTTCTAGGGGAAATCTGTATACACCCACATATAAATACACAAATATCTTGTCATTTTGAGAACAATAAATTATTATAAAATAATTTTATCACAGTGGTGTTAAAATTTTGAAGAAAAAAAAAAAAAAAACTTATTCTGATATATTGTTCCTTGGACATTCCAAGGAACAATAATTGTTGGACACTCACAATTGTTTAATAAATGGAAAATGTTGCAAGTTTTGGTTCCTTCACTTGTACTCCTATGACACAATCCACTCAAATCTGTAGTTCCCTGCCTTATAGAGACTGGACTCTGCAACACTCCTGGCAGGTCTTTCACTGTGTACCATCAGTCCTTCTAACTGATCCAGAATATAGCTGCACAACCTGTTCCCAACCCTTTCATTAGCATTAAAACACGGATAAGACCTAATGCCTGCATTAGGATTAAAACACTGATGCTTGCTTGTAAAGCCATAAAACAAACCAGGCCTTTAATCAATCATCAATTTTCACTCAGTGTCACATTCCCTTCTTGAGCTTGAGCATCATCCTTGTGAATAATAATATCAGGTCCAAGACACTCTATTCCCCACACTCAGGATCTTGTCTGTCGTAGCATCTGGTTGTCTTTACTAAACACTTAACTGAGCACTAAATATACACAGTTTACTGTTTTTATGTTTCTGTAAATGTCGGATTTTATTTTATTAGGCCTAATACCTAATAAACAGGTTTTGGGATTACACCTCTGAGGGTTTGATTCCTGCCTCCACCCTGTGTGAGAATGTGTGAGTTTGCATGTTCTTCCTGTGCTTTTGGGGTTTTTCTCAGTGTACTCCAGTTTGCTTCCCTCATCTAAATACATGCATTGTAATCTGATTGTCATAGCTAAATTGTTTGTAGTGTGAGTGTGGGTGTGTATGTGTATGTGGTTATCAGCAAATGTCCCCTGGGATAGACTCTAGGCTCCCTGTGACTGTGTGTAGGAAAAGTGGTACAGAAAATCAATGGATAAATGGATCTTCAACGGCTTCATTCATCGTATCATCAGGGTCTTTAATTGAACAATTTAATTGAACAGGAACATGACACATCTAGTAAATAGAGTAGGCAATGAGATCGCAGGACGCAGAAGCTGGAGAGAGCAGAGTTTTACACTTAATTTCAGATCAGCTCAGTATTGTGGAAGTATTGGCTCAGTATTGTATTGTACAGTATTGTGGAAGAAAAAAGCACCTAAATATGCAGTCGTAACCACACACAGGTGTACAAAAATCACTTGTTACCTGCTATTTTTCAGGATTTATCCTTCATTGAATAGCAAGTGCTTAACCATTACAACGTGCCACAGACGTTAATTGTAATTTCAAGGTTGGAATATAAGAACTGAAATAATTAAATATTGGTTCTACTAAGAGCTGAAAAATAATAGATTTTTATTCTTTGTTATCACAGTGTTGATTTTGTTCAGCCACAAAATGGAGAAGTAGCCTGTGTCCCAGTACATCCAAAAATTACACAACTGGCTAATCACTTGCATCTGTTTAGTCTTTTCCCTTATTAATCACTCTGTTTAAGACCTTGTGTTTTCTTCCCTAACTTTGGCCATCTGTTCTTGCCGATGCATGTGCATGTTTCTTGCCTCATATTCCTACTTATGTTTAAAATACTTTTTCTGCTGTTTTCTTTGTGTATGTTTTCTTTAATAAACTGCCTGCTTTTGCACCCACTTCCTAAATCTATTATATATTTTTTTAAGATTTATTAAAATTTTGAAGAATTTATTGAAATAAAATATTCTGAGTGGTGTATACTTAACCGTGTTGGATAAAAGATGAGTAGTGATCACCATATTTTGCACGCTTGCCCATTTGGGAATAGTGAACAGGACATGAATTTACCTACAGCTCTGTTGCTAATTATCTCTCCAGGATTTTCTGGTAATTTTCTAAGCTTTTAGACAAGAACCCTGTCTGAATGTTAAAGGTCTAGGCTTATTTCCATATCTAGCACTGAATGGACTCACACTATATTGTCTACAAGACAAGAATCAGTACTTAGTATTAGCATAGTATTTTTGAAAGTCCACAACTCTTTGGTCCATTGTAAATAATAAACCGTAATTTTTACTGTAAAAAAATATTTTGGCAAAGTTTTTGGATATACAGGATTGCAACCTCTCTGCTGTATATTTTATAGTTTTTTTTAAATGTCTTTTTTACGGTTCACAACGGTCTAATTTACATTCTTATGTTATTCTAAATACAGTTTATACCAGTCAAACATCAGATTTTACATTGTAATAATTACTGCTAATAACCATCTTAGCACAATTACTGCTAATAACCAACCCACTCAGAGCGGTCTAATTTAAAGGTTTATGTCGTAATTATTTTGATTAAAAATTATAATTACTTCACAAAACAGACAGAAAACCATTCAAACTACAGGAAACAACGTAAAATATGTTCAGTTCAGTTATCTTTTTTTTTTTAAATAGCCACTATGAATTTCTGTGAAACCATTATCTTATCACACAAGCTGGGAGCTGTATGTTTAAGAAATATCCGATTCAATTCAATTCAAATTTATTTACAAATTTATTTGTATAGTGCTTTTAACAATGGACATTGTCTCAAAGCTGAACATAAGTAACATAATACAAAAAGTTCAACTATACAAAGATTAATAAGAAATATAAGTTACCTTGTACGGTTTATAAACATTCACATTCTTTCTTTAAGAAACTATTAAGAGTTCTGTTAATAATAATTGATAAATAGCTTTAACTTGAAAACCTAAATCAAAAAATCTAAACCATCAAAACCATCAAGACTTAGACATCTGTGTGGTCCTAAGAATTTTTAATAAAGACTAGCAAGCATTTAATTACAGGTTTATACCATAAATTCTATGGTTATTACAGATTTTGTGAAATACGGTTTTACACTGTAGCATTTCTACGGTATGTTATCGTTAAATTCACAGACATTTTTTACAGTGTGGTGTTAAATAGGAAGTTAAGCAACTGACAACGATGAAAACAAGTCAGAACCTTGCTGATAACATTACTTACTGGATAGTCTAAACCTTACCATTAAATAACCACAATAACTAGCCACTTTTCCCATGAAGGAACAACTGTGAAACCTCAAATCCATATTTTAGTGCCATACTGTTGGTTACTTGTTTACATTTTCACACCTCGGGGCATACCACTTCACTAAGGAATCCACTAAATATAAGTATGATGAATAGTGTTCATCGAGCAGAGGTTTACAGGGAAAATTAGTATTTAAGTTTCGAAACTACATTTTGCCAACAGGCATGGACAGAAATACACTTTATTTTTAAATATATTGTGTACCTCAGAACAAAAATGTCAGGAAAGTCTTGATTCACACATCTTTTGACTTATGTATTATTATAATTTTGATATAACCATGGTAGTGTACTGTTGTTATTATAGTCTATGTGAATATGTCTGTTTAAATAATATATTTGGTAAATCTGCTGATTTGAATGATTAGGTATGAACCCAGCTACTAAGAGAGAATGTTAGCAGTATGTGTATTGACATACTCTAAGATGTTTAGACTGTAACATCATTTTTTTAACACTCTGTTGTAATGATGTTTTTTAATGGTCCAAATAACTTTCAGACAGTGTTCTTGTCTATAAGATTGGAAAATTACTTGAAAATACTGGAAGGCAATATTTATTCTGGTAAACTCTTGACTTTATGTATTATGTATAGTTCACTATTTCCAAATGGGCAAGTGTGCTAAATATAGTGGTCACTATTCATCTTGTAACCAACATGGTGACATAAACAGAGACAGTTTTGTTTCCTTCCTTCATTCACCCTTTATTTATTGTGTCACCTCTCAGAATGGGCTTTTTATTAAAAGCAAACTAACTCGAAGGTCCTAACAAAATGAGGGGACCTGAAATCTACTTTACACTGTGAAAGCAGCCTACTAGGAAAATAATGAAAAAAAAAAAAAAATTAAATAAACAGTATCACCCCTAAGTACATTATAATCTGATCTCACGTTATGGTCTAATTTAAGCATGCTGGAAGAAAAGGCTATACTGCCTACATTATTTCTCAAATCAAGACCCATGGGCCACAGGAATACGAACAAGCAAGACTTGTAGTTTACATAGTGAGGTATTCTATTTCTACATTGGGGTCAGAATAGAAAGATGATTTTCTGTTTACTGTGGCCCAGTGTGCATATTTGTGCAATAGCATTTATGGGTAGTTTGTTGTAAAGGCTCAGTAATTTTCTTACATCCTTTAAGGATGTCTATTTTATTGTTATTATCCATTCATTTGTTCATTTTCAGTAACTGTTTTATCCTGAACAGGGTCGATATGGATCTGGAGACTATCTTGGGAACACTGTGGGTGGAAGGCATGAAAACACCCTGAATGGCATGGCAGTCTATTGCTGGGTGTCCTGCAGAAACATTTACATACTCATTCACAGCTAGAAGTAATTTAAAGTCACCAATCCACCTATCAGGGAATTTTTGAGAAGCAGGGGGAGACCAGACAACTTAGAGGAAAGAACAGGCAACAGGTGAATTCTTAAATGCTATGATATTGAATCTAACAACAGGTATTGGTCAAATTATTATGGGCTTCACATTACAAGAATAAGTCAACTGTTGTTTACTTACTGTATTAGTGAAAAATAATGGATTCTTTTATACCAGCGGTATACTGTAAAAAATAAATCGTAATTTCTATGGTAAAAAACTGGCAGCTCTGGTTGTAAGAACTTTACCGTTCAAATATTTTTGCCCAGAACTGACTAAAGGTTTAAGTTGTAATATTTATGATAAAAAAACTAATTTCTTCACAAAACAGATATGAAACGATATAAACTACAGGAAAAAAACATGTTAAATATGTGTGAGAATAATTGTATAAAATACTTTTCTGATAATGTTGCAGACTTTCTGTACAAAGCACAATGTTCTTTTCTTACATACACACACATACTCTCTCTCTCTCTCTCTCTCTCTCTGTCTCTCTCTCTCTCTCTCTCTCTCTCTCTCTCTCTCTCTCTCTCTCATACACACACACACACAAAAAAAAAACACACACAGATACCTTGACCTCAGCATAACCTCCTCTCCTTAGCACATCGCCTATGAAAGAAGTTATGAAAAACATGATACTGCAGCTGGGAGGTTTCCTGCTTCATGATAACGGTCAAGGTATCTTCTGCAGATACTAGCATTAAGCTCCACACACATTATGTCCTTCCTTTTTTGTACTACTATATATATTCATGTTTGACATAATAAAGTTTGGACTTCTCTTTGAAAGACTGACTGGCGTGTTTCATTGAGACTTCCCCAAAGCCTTGTGGAGAACAGAAACCGAGCAGAGGGAAAGGGGCTCAGAAATCCTGTCCAAGCGGCAGATGATAGAGATCCTGCCCAAGCGGCAGATGAGAGAAATAATTCCTTACAATATGTTAAAAATACATTTTGTATTTTAAATAGCTACTAAGAATTCATTAAGCTGAGAGCTGTAGGCGCAAAAAAATATGTTGTACAGTTTATAAACATTCACATTTTTCCTTTTAGAAACTACGTATTAAGAGTACTGTTACGCAACTTGATAAATAGCTTAAATCCATTTAATACAGACATCGGTATTGTTCCAAGAATATTCAATAAAAACTGGCAAGCATTTAAGAAGACAAAACATATTACTGTTTTCCTGTTCTTATATTTCAACAGAAGTATGCAGTGTTTAATTAAAACCAGTCAGTCCAAAGCATACAGACGACAGAATTTAAAACATTTCTGCTACCCTATTGCCACATTAAGCTGAGGTTGGGAAGTAAAGCTCAAGATGAACATTTACACTGCTAAAGCAGAATGAGGCACAACATCAGTGCATACAGAATATAGTGCAGTATATCATTATCACTGGACCTGTGTTTACATCACAACTCATTAACATTTCTGTGTTACAAGTATAGACTTGGAAATAATCTGCAGGCCACTTTTACAAAGTGTCTTGCCACTCATGGTCAGAAAGGTCAAAGATTAGGGTAAAGACTCTTGGGTTCACTAGGAGTCGCTTTTTGTTCTTTTCATTGACTTTTGTGCCCTTCTCAGATTGATGATGAAAAACACCTTGAAAAGAAAAATGAAATGAACAAGACTGTAAATGAAGCTATTTAGTACACTACTTAGTGCTACTGTTTTAAACACCTATATTCTGTTGTATATCCCAGAACTTTTTATAGCTTTTATGCGACTACATGTGCTGCCTGTATGTTTCTGCGTTGTGAAAGCGGGGGTACATGTGACGGGGGTACATGTGACGGGGGTACATGTGACCACACACGGCTCAGACGGTTTAATCTTACTTACCAATGTGCTCCTTTTTTTCACAGTACATCTTTCAACTGATTTGGAGTTCAGATCTGATGAATCACCATACTTTTGAAATGCGGGAAAACAAATGCTACTGTGTTCTAGGCGGCAATCAGTATATTCAACCAATCATATTCTTTGCCCACTTGAGCCAAGGCACACCATGTATCTTGAATTCAATTCAATTCAATTCAATTGTATAGCGCTTTTAACGATGGACATTGTCTCTAAGCAGCTTTACAGAACATAAGAAACATAATGCAAAAGATGTAATATTATTACAAAGATTACTATGATAGAAAAATTTAAGATTAATATAAGACTCATATTTAAATGTATTTGTATTTATCCCCAATGAGCAAGCCTGAGGTGAATGAGGCTTCTGTTGGAAAGGAAAAGAGATGCTGTTAATAAAATGGGAGACAAGTTTGGTATGGTTATACACTCCAGTGGAACAGCATTTTTATGGAATTAACATTTACGGTATTTAGCAGACACTCTTATCCAAAGTGACTTACATTATTGTATTTTTATACAACTGAGCAATTGAGGGTTAAAGGCCTTGCTCAGGGGCCCAACAGTGGCAGCTTGGTGGACCTGGGATTGAACTCACAACCTTCCGATTGGTAGCCCAACACCTTAACCACTAGGCTACCACATGCCCAACATTGTCCAACATTGTCCAACATTGTCCAACATTGTACTCTATACTCACCACTTTATTGTGAACACCTACTGTAATCATCTTCACGTCTAACATGAGAATGTAGAAAAATATCAGTGACCATAACTGTGGCAATGTTTTCAGAAACATCACTGGCTGATTAAATGACCGTGAATAATAAAGTGGACGGTGTATATGATGAAGTCGCTGGAAGTCGATCCTCAGGGGAATGTTTGATTTCTCATCTTCAGCTTACAGAGGATGGACCTATGCAGCACATCTCTGTTATGTGGTGGCGCAAGTGGATCTGGAATCACACCTGAGATTTATAGTGATTGGATGTAACAGGTATTTGTTGTCTGTGTTTCTTTATTTGAACCAGATTTATTTATTTTTCTTCATACCAGTTTACTGGAAAAAAATCAGCCATGAGAGAGATGATTGAGAAAACTGAAGTCTACAATTATGTCCTGTCTCTGACCTCAGGGTTCGGCCAGAACTACTTCCAGCTTGGAAATTCTCTTCTCTGGTTCAGGGCAAAGAAAGCATCAAATGAGAAAACATGGAACTGACAATGAATAGCTCTCTGTGTTTCTTAAGAATTCAAGTACATTCACGCCTGCAAGTTAGCCGGTGCTGAATTACTGCAAAAACATTGCTATGGCAGTCTTCAATTTCCTTGATCGTGTCCTGACCAGTTTAATGGAATTGGTATATGTCGGTAAGTAAGATGAGTTTGATTAGTGAAATGCCACCCAGGTGTGGCTTGCAGCTTTCTGAGGAACTGCTTTGAAGGAGAGAACAAGAAGAACCAGAGTGGCTGACAAAACTTTGGCAGCTCCTGGAAGACAGAACAGCTCAATGTAGCTCTTCTGATGACCAGAAGAAGTTTGTGCAAGAAGAGTCGAGGCCCGTCTCCTCCCCTGATCCGGAACCGATGCAGCTGGGTACGCAGAGGTTGTCCCGTAGGGAGAGTTATGGCAGCCAGACAGCTGGACGATGCCGGTATTGCAGGAGGCCAGGCCACTCCCTCTCGAGTTGCCCTGCTCGTCCTTCACGTCCAGCGGTGAGTACAGTCAAGCTCACAGCCGACATCTCGCCTCTATCCCAACTCACCATAACCCTCATAACCCCCGCTCTCTCTATCTCCGTGTGTGCTCTAGTCGACTCTGGATCAGCAGGGAACTTCATCTCACAGGCCTGCCTCGACCGGGTACGGCTCCCCAGAGAGAGGAGCGCCCAGGACCTAGTGGTCCAAACCATCCAGGGGCATCCACTGGGCCGGGGTTGGGTGAAGCACTGTGCACCCATCATCACGCTGCAGGTGGTATTGTTTCATCAAGAGGAGATCCGATTCTTGGTGCTAGAGAGCCCCACGGTCAGCGTGATCCTAGGGAGGCCGTGGCTACAACAACACGCCCCGAGGTGTTCCTGGGACCCCTGCGACATCTACCTCCTACCCCCTCACCGGCCCTGGGACTGCAGCATCGACCTGGTTCCTAACGCTAGGCTGCCCAAGGGTCGGGTGTATCCCCTGTTGGCACCTGAACACCGTGCGATGGAGGAATATATCCAGCAGGCACTCCACCAGGGGTTTATCACACACTCCTCCTCCCCGGCTGCCTCCGGCTTCTTTTTCGTAGGGAAGAAGGACGGCGGGCTTCGGCCCTGTATTGACTACAGGCAGCTGAACACGCAGGTCGTTCCTCTCCCTTACCCCCTCCCGCTGGTGCCATCTGCGCTGGAGGACCTAAGGGAGGCGAGGGTGTTCACAAAGCTCGACCTCCGTAGCGCATACAACCTGGTGCGTATCAGAAAGGGAGACGAGTGGAAGACCGCCTTCATCACGCCGTCAGGGCACTACCAGTACCGGGTTATGCCGTACGGGCTCTCCATCTCTCCAGCAGTCTTCCAGGGCTTCATGAATGAGGTGTTTCGGCCATACCTCCAGAGGTACGTCATTGATGACATCCTGATCTACTCAAGGAACCTGGAGGAGCACCGGAGGCACGTTCAAGATGTCCTGGAGGTACTGCGCTCCCACCGGCTATACCTCAACAGCTCCAAATGCGAATTCCACCGCTCTAAGATCCACTTCCTGGGGTACGTCATCAGTGCGGGGGGCATCCAGATGGATGAGGGGAAGGTGAAAGCCGTAAGTGACTGGCCGGTCCCTGAGTCCGTCAAGGCGCTCCAGCGGTTCCTGGGCTTCGCCAACTTCTACCGCCGGTTCATCAAGGGGTACAGCCAAGTCACCGCTCCCCTCACGTCTCTCCTCCGGGGGAAGGTGAAGACCCTGGGATGGACCCCAGAGGCCCAGGAGGCCTTTTCCGAGCTCCGCCAGCGCTTCTGTCAGGCTCCCGTGCTGCGCCACCCGGATCCTCGGAAGCCATTTGTGGTGGAGGTGGACACATCCTCGACCGGCGTCGGCGACGCTCTCTCGCAGTGGTCAGGAACCCCTCGACAGCTACACCCCTGCGCCTTCTACTCTCACAAGCTCTCCGCCGCTGAACGGAACTATGACATCGGCAACCGGGAGCTCCTGGCCATCAAACTGGCCCTAGGGGAGTGGAGACACTGGCTGGAGGGGGCCGAGCACCCGTTTACGGTGGTCACTGACCACAAGAACCTGCAGTACCTGCGGGAGGCCCGGAGGCTCAATCCCAGACAGGCTCGCTGGGCCCTCTTTTTCACCCGGTTCCTCTTCCACATCACGTTCCGGGCCGGAGCACAAAATGGCAAGGCCGATGCCCTCTCCGGGATGTTCGGACCCGAGGAGCCCAGTGACCCAGAACCCATCCTTCCCCCCGCACTCATTCTGGGTCCTATCCTCTGGGACCTAGACCAGGAGATCCGGGCGGCCACTCGCCAGGAGCCCGCTCCAAGGGGCTGCCCTGAGGGACGTGTCTACGTCCCCACCCCCTGTCGGCATGGGCTTATCCAGTCGGTTCACGAAGGTCCAGGATCAGGCCACCCGGGGGAGAAACGGACAGTCCAGCTCATGCAGACCCGTTACTGGTGGCCTGGATTGGTCCAGGAGGTGACCCACTACGTCCGAGGCTGCCCCACCTGTGCCGTGTCGAAGGTCCCCCGCCACTTGCCTGTGGGCAAGCTGAGGCCGCTTCCGGTCCCCCAACGTCCCTGGTCTCACTTGGGGTTGGACTTCGTTACCGACCTGCCCTGGTCAGAGGGGAACACCTGTATCCTGGTGGCAGTGGATCGGTTCTCCAAGGCCTGCCGCCTCGTGCCCTTGAAGGGCCTGCCAACCGCCCTCGAGACGGTGGAGACTCTCTTCCATCATGTCTTCCAGAACTTCGGCCTCCCGGAGGAGATCGTGTCGGATCGTGGGTCCCAGTTCACCTCAAGGGTCTGGCGGGCCTTCTTCCGGCTCCTGGGGGTTTCAGTGAACCTCTCGTCTGGCTATCACCCACAGTCCAACGGCCAGGCGGAGCGTAAGATCCAGGAGCTAAGCCGATCCTACTGCAGCCGGAGCCAGGAGGACTGGTGCCGTTTCCTGCCATGGGCCGAGTACGCCCAAAACTCGCTCCGCCAAGACTCCACGGGCCTCACCCCCTTCCAGTGTGTGTTGGGATTCCAGCCTCCTCTGTTCCCGTGGTCTGACGAGCCGTGCGACGTACCCTCTGTGGACTACTGGTTCAGGGAGAGCCACAGGGTTTGGGAGTCGGCGCACACTCAGCTCCGCAGGGCCGTCCGCGAGACCCGCCGGCATGCCGACGCTCGGCGACTGGAGGCGCCGCTTTATCACCCAGGGGATCTGGTGTGGCTGTCCACGAGGGACCTCAGGCTGAGGTTACCCTGCCGCAAGCTGAGCCCTCGGTTCATCGGGCCATTCAAGGTGCTCAGTCAGATCAGCGACGTGGCCTACCGGCTGGAGCTGCCACCCAGGTACCGCATTCACCCCACCTTTCATGTGTCTCTACTCAAACCCTGTGTTTCGCTGGTGTCTCTCCCCCCAGGTGACCCCACGGGGTCCGACCAGCCAGACGTCGTAGACCAGCCCGGGGTTTATGCGGTTCATGACATCCTGGACTCCCGTCGGTGCCGGGGTCGCCTCGAATACCTGGTGGACTGGGAGGGGTACGGCCCTGAGGAGCGTGCCTGGGTGGCCCGTCAAGACGTGCTGGACCCTGCGCTGCTGGCGGACTTCCAGCACCCCGTGCCAGGGGCAGGCCTCGTCACGGCTTTGGGGCGTCGGGTGCCACCCCTGGGAGAGGGGGTGGTGTCAGGGAGCACGCTGCTATGTCTCCCGTGTGTGCCCTGCCCACTAGAAGCTCCTCGCCAGCATACTAACTACACACATCGGACACTCATCTACGCACTCATTTCACCGCCTATATAAACACTCACGTCACACACGCTCCCCGTCCTTTATTGTCGGTCTAGCATCCGATGTTACGCCTAGTGGAGGACTTTATCCCGTATCCAGCCCAGCGCCGCGCTTCTCCTGAGCGCGCACTTTCCCTGGCTCTCACGAACTGCCTCCAGTCAGTTCCGGACATTGTGGCCCGCACCCCTAGAGCACACCACCGGATTTATTCTGAATTAAATGTAATCACATCTCAGCTTCAGATTTCATTACATTTCATTTACATTTACATTTCAGCATTTGGCAGACGTCCTTATCCAGAGCGATGTACAAAAGTGCTTTTGAATACATTAACTCTGGTTCACTAGGTTACAGACTCGAGATACCATAAAAGACTGTTCAAAGTGTTGTTTTTTTAAATCCATACAAAAAACTAATAGGGGAGAAAGTGCTAGTTCAAGTATTTCATGGAGAAGTAGGTCTTCAACCGTCATTTGAAGACAGCCAGTGACTCGGCCGTCCGGACCCTTAGGGGAAATTCATTCCACCACCTCAGTGCCAGAACAGAAAAGAGTCTTGTCGTATACCTACCTCTTACCCTGAGAGATGGTGGGACCAGTCAAGCAGTGCTGGCAGCTCTGAGGGTGCAAGATGCAGTGTGAGGAGTGATAAGGGCTTTGATGTAAAAGGGAGCTGGTCCATTTTTGCAATCATCATTGTTTTGAATCTGATTCGTGCAGCTACCAGAAGCCAATGGAGGGAGTGCATGAATGGGTTGGTATGTGAGAACCTAGGCAGGTTGGAAACAAGTTGTTCAGCTGCATTTTGGATCATTTACAGGGGACAAATTGTGTTTATAGGTAGACCTGCCAGCAGTGAGTTGCAGTAGTCCAGTCTTGAGATGACAAGAGACTGAACGAATACCTGAGCAGCCTATGTGTACAAAAATCGGCAAATACTTCTTATGTTGTAAAGAAGAAACCTACATGAGCATGTCACATTAGCAACATGTGAGGAAAAGGACAGTTGATTGTCAGTGGTTTTCCCAAGCTTGCAAGCTGCGACTGAAGGGGAGATCAGATCGTTATGCAGGGATATTGCAAGATCATGACCTGGGTATGAATCAGCTGGCTTGATCAGCAGGTCAGTTTTGCTGGGAATGAGCTTTAACTGATGAGACGTCATCCACAATGATATGTTTGCCAGACATGCTGAGATCCAAATAGAAGCTGTGGTATTTGAGGGCAGGAAGAAGAAGATACAGTAAGTTGAGTATCATCAGCATAGCAGTGGTCAGAGAACCTGTGTAAGGAAATAACCTTTCCAAGACAGTGACTATTCAAGAAGAAAATGAGAGGACCAAGTACTGAGCCCTGTGGGACACCAGTGGAGTGTCTGCATGGAGCAGATGTCACTCCCCTCCATGTTACCTGATATGAGTGACCTTCCAGTTAGGAAGCAAATCATTCCCATGCTGATCCAAAAATTTACATTTACATTTGCATTAAATTCCAAGACTCCTGAGGGTGGACAAGAAAGTCTTGTGGTTGACCGTATCAAACACTGCTTAAAGGTTGAGGAGGATGAGGACAGATGACAGCTTGGCTGATCTAGCAGCATCTAGGTTCTCAGAGACATCTAAAAGGGCTGTCTCTGTTGAATATGCTGCTTTAAAGCCAGACTGGTTGGGATCTTGGAGGTTGTTTTGTGAGAGATAGACAGACAGTTGATTATAGACAGTGTGTTCAACAATTTTTGAAAGAAAAGAGAGAAGCGATACCGGTCTGTAGTTACTGATGTCTAATGGATCCAGAGCAGATTTCTTCAGAACCCTTGCTCTCTTGAGGGTAGTTGGTACATGACTAGATGTTAGTGATCCATGGATGATCGTGGTGATGAAGGGCAGAAAGTCTTGCAAGATGTTCTGGAGCATAAGGGAAGGGAGTAGATCCAATAAGCAGGTGATATGATTGAAAGACCATATTATAAAAAGAAGAGTTATAAAATCTCTTCTGCTGCTACAGTTGGGAAATGCGACAACAAATGAGTAGGGGAGTCGTGACTGTGAAATGTAGGTGCATTCAGGGCAGAAGTGAAGGTCCTGCAGATCAGTAAAACAAACGTAATCTTCAGAAGTCAGGAAGGATGAAGCAGGTGGGGGGTTAAATAGAAAAGAGAAGATGATGTGGAACTTATAAGGGTTTTTTGCAGAAGCTTAAAGCTTTTCCTTGAAGAAGGAAGAGAACTTGGCCAGGAGTGTATGGTAAGAGTCAAGATCTACATCAAATTGTGAAATTTTCCACTTTCTCTCTGATGAGCTCAGCTCTCTTCAATTGGTGCGCAATACATCTGAAAGCCAAGGTGCAGAACAAGAAGTCTTCTTGGGTTTAGTGGAGAGAGAAAGTCCATTGTTGAGGAAAGAGAGAAGAGGAAATTGTCTGTGGCTGGTTAATTTTAGGTAGGATAGGGAGAGTGATGGTGAAGGATGCCAGGTGATGATCATAGATGTGATGTGGGGTAGCAGTCTGCATGTCTGTAGATGGGGAAGCACAGGTGAAGACCAGGTCCAGGGCATTTCCTCCTTTGTGTGTGAGGAGGCAGCTGTTGAGCGTCAGGTATAAATATTCCATAAGAGTCAGGAGGGAAGTAGATTAAAGCTTGTCAGAGTGAAGGTTGAAATCACCAAGCACTGTCAAAGGGGTGCTGTCGAAAGGGAAAGCACTGAGCAGTGTGCCCATTTCTTCCAGGAAGTCTCCAAGAGGACCGAGAGGGTGGTAGACAACAATAATGACAAGGTTGATTGGAGAATCATGTTTTAATGGCGAATTACTGTATGTCTGAATTTCAAGTTGAATTTTAATCTCATCACTGCTTACACAGAGTGCCAGATCTGATCGAGTGGTGCCCAAAACAAGACCATCGGGCCACTTTCAGGAATGTCCTGACCCACAAGTAGTTTACTGTGATGGACCAAAATGCTTTCAGGATCTGGTGAAAGAAGAAAGATGGAAGGAAGGAAGAAATCATTTTAAAATAGTTAATGAAAATAACTATAAATTTTCTTTATAAATTATAAAGTTTCATTTGTCCTTTATATTAACCTTTTCGTTACACACAATCCTTTATTAAAAATAAAAAAGCAGTGAAAGAAACAATGAAATTATCATTCTGTTCAAACATCTCATGCTTTGCCTCCTTTCCACCTGGTCTCCTGCACACACAGTTTTTCTACCTTTCTGCCCTTCCTGACGCAACTCTCTCTATTTATCCAGGTTTGGGACTGGCACAGAAGTCACTGTCTTGCAACCCTTGTGGCTATATTATATTATATTATATTATATTATATTATATTATATTATATTATATTATATTATATTATATTATATTTGTGTGTGTTTACCACAAGGTCCTCTGGAGAAATGTTTTTCTCATTTATATCTGATATCTGCATTCTTGTGAGCATCATCTGCAGGTTGTTAAAGACCTTCTCCACATTTTCACCACTGTGTACTTGAGAACAAGACTGCAGCACTAAATACAACCTCATCAATCTCTCTCAGTGTACTGGTGCATGCCATTAATCCAAAGAAATACATTGCCAGCTAGTAGTGTTTGTGAACACTGAAAAATAAATAATAATAAAACAAACTTGGGGGCACGGTGGCTTAGTGGTTAGCATGTTCGCCTCACACCTCCAGGGTCGGTGTTCGATTCCCGCCTCCGCCTTGTGTGTGTGGAGTTTGCATGTTCTCCCCGTGCCTCGGGGGTTTCCTCCCCCGGTCCAAAGACATGCATGGTAGGTTGATTGGCATCTCAATTGTCCGTAGTGTGTGATTGCGTGAGTAAATGAGAGTGTGTGTGTGCCCTGCGATGAGTTGGCACTCCGTCCAGGGTGTATCCTGCCTTGATGCCTGAGATAGGCACAGGCTCCCCGTGACCCAAGGTAGTTTGCATAAGCGGTAGAAAATGAGTGAGTGAGTAAAACAAACTTGTGTTTTATATTACTAAAAATGTCCATTATTAATTTTTCATGACATAACTAAGGCATTGATAAAGAGATTGGAATTCTAAAATGTTCACTATTGGTATAGACATAGGAGGTTATCCTGGGTCATTTAGCAAAATGTAAGGTACACTGATGGCATCAGCACAATGTATCCATCACATATAACCACAACTGGCCTTTAAGAAGTAATTCACTCATGCAGTTGTGTAGTCATAGTTTAGGAATGTTGCAACTCGGAGTGGGGATCCCCCTTTTAATGGATTTCTTACAACCATTTCATAAACATAAAAATGAGTTTCTGTTCCTTTTGCCATCTGAATGATGATCACACTTGCTTCCAAATAACGATTCTCCACTAATGTCTGCTGCTGATATATTTCTGTGTTTTTTTGAGACCGTAGCCTTACTGGTGTTAAATTATCTTCTGCAGCACGTCAAGATCAGTCCCTGCTTTCTTCTCTATCATTAGCTTCAGGCTCATCATTACATTCTCATGTTTTCGTTCTTTATTTCGGTACTGGCAAGAAATCACTTTTAAAACTCACGAACTTGGTGCTTGATCTCTGCAATCAGATTCCAAAACAGGTTCTGTCAATTTATATAAAGATTACAGATACAGTGTTCTGGGTTGTTTTCTGCTTAGGGTCATCCTTGCCACCGTTCAGCTCTAACTCTAACTGCAATTTAATTCCTCTGTACTGTGACACACAGCATCTCCCTGAAATGTAACCTGTAATCACTTTCAAAGGTGACTCATCTTTAATTGTAACTTCTGCACAAACCGGGCAGTGCTCAAAAACAGCAGGCCTAACAATGGAAGAGTGGTGTTTTTTGTTTCAAACCTACTGCCTTCACACTGTGGTGCTAGAATGCAAATAAACAGTATGGATGGACTGACTGAAGTCCCTTTGCTATTATGTTTTTCCATTAGAGGATTTTAGATCACAGGGCCCGGAGAAGATGCTGGTTGGCTACTATTTTCTGAAGTGCTAGGTCTGCTGGATTCAGTGATGGTGAAGTATCCTGTAAGGAAGAGTCTGTGGAATCCATTTGGAGAACAAACACAGCTTCATTAAAAGGGAAAAATAATCCAAATCGACAAGCAGAAAGCAAAACCACAGAAAACAGAGTTTGTTAACCAGTGTAGCACACAAAATAATATTAAACAATAAAAATAAACAAAACAGACAAGGGCAAGGCAAATATGTCAAACAAACTTAGGACAAAAGGTCATATACAAATCAGAAAAACTTCAAGAATAAATCAAACGGTATGGTATACAACGGTGTTGTCATTACTTCTCATTGTTAGCAGCATGCGGCTAGCTTTTATGCTAGCAAAAAAAGATGGAACAGATGGAAGGTGCACAGTCAGGTTGGAGAGGACAGGGTCTGGAGCTGTGGGGGTGGGGGGATTAAGTCTGTAAGCAGGCACGGGGTCTGCAAGGAGGTGCCGAGAATCAGTTGGCTGATGATGGTGGGCAGACAGAGGAGTCCTGGGGAATGGGTAGGAACATCATCAAATCAGTTGAAAAGCAGATTAATGGAGCATAGATTAGGTCAGTATAAAGTGAACTGATTCAGTTTTATCAACTAACAATTTGAAATGTACATTTTATCATGGATTGAATGTACAGATGCAGTGATTTTGAAGAACAAATATTAAAAAATTCCAAAATGATCATTATAGTGGCCTTAGAATAGACCATTATGAAATAATTTTACTTGGTTTGGTCAACTAACAGTTTAAAGCGTCCATTCAAAAATAAATCGAATTTGGAAATGAATTAAAATGTCAGTAATATTGAATCATAGTGACTTTGAATTTTGAAATTACTTTAAAATGTCCAGATATGGTGAATTTGAAAAGGAATTATTAACGAATTCTACAGTAAAAATGGTTGATCTTTATTTTCTCTGTATAGTAGGTCATACTCAAATAATCCAAAATAGTTTATCAACTAAACATTGGGTGTTACACACCATGTAATGAATTTGGCATTAATTTTACATTTTCTTTCTAAACCCCATTTTCAAAATGTAATGATTAACGTTAAGCCTTCATTCTCATAAATACTGTGAATTTTGTTTTCAGTTTGCACATTTATTACAAAAATATCGTTTACCTCTCCTCAGCACACTCAAACACAGACTGAGGATGCAGCGTGAGACGAACGGGAATGAAATCATGATGTCAGCACATTTAAAACATCAAAACACAACTAATATAATTCAAAACAAAATTAAAACTTTCACTTATGTAATTATACATAAAATTAAAAAAAAAAAACAAATAGAAGAGAGTTTTAGTGGAATGAATTCATTTACGGCACTATGGACCTTCATGAATGTTAATATCTGCTACATTAACAGAACAATGCTCATGACTAAGGACTAAATTTAAGAATAGTAACTAATTTAGTGGCTAAAAAAACCACTAATCTCGATGATCTAAAACAAAGGATGGATATTTTACTGATGATAAAGCGATTATTAAGATACTGCAAGTTTAATTGTGTGATTTTGATCTGCCGTTAAGGTATGCTGTTAAAATATGATGCATATTTTAACAAATCAGACTAATTAGCAGTACATATCACTTAGTGTGACGAATACTCAAAACAGAAACTCGCTGTCACGATGTTCGACAAAGGCGAATGAGGATCCAAGTGCAGTTTTAGGCTTTTACTAAACCAAGACAAACAAACAGGCAGGCAAAACAGAGCGGAATACAGAGCACACAGGAGACGGGAACATTAACACCAACATACAATAACGACCAACACCAGGGAAGTGAACAAACAGAGTATATATAGCTGACAGGAACCAATGACAAAGCGGAGACAATCAGAGACAAAGACAACACACCTGAGGGAATGAATGAGTTCAATTAATGTCCATGGAAACCAAAGAGTGGGCGGAGCAAACAATTAACAACCGGGAAAGACAGCAGACAGAAACAGGACAGAAACACAGACAGACTCATTACACTCGCTAAGATATACAGGGATGTTGATTTATAAAATAAGCAAACAGACAAACACTGGGCCGCTTTAATTTCTGAAGAGTACACATTTTTCAGACAAATTTTTAACAACTTTTATCACATCTCCTACGCACGCATGCGCTCTTATCTCGCAACTTCTCTCAATCTTAAACAACCTCTTCAGCACTGTGCCGGTTCAACCTTACAACAGGAGGTGGGAAAATGCACCTTGATTGGCTTAGTGAATTTTGATTGGCTAAGGATAAACATTAAATACACCCCCTCTATAATTCATGATTTTTCCAAACATTTTTACTTTGTTAACTGAGTTACATTGAACACACACAACTGGATGGATCAGAAAACAGCAAAACAGCAAACACCGTTAGTTCTGCATGTGGAAAAGGTCCCGTTGATGAGAGAGGTGACAGGAAGTCCACAGTTAGTCAAATGACCACTCTAAACATATGTGGTGAGCAGAAAATAATCTCTCAGGTCTCTGAGGCTTGAAATGTCAACAATCAAACTTTTACACTGCTCACGTGTCCAGTCTCAGACAACTGACCTGTGTGACCTGCAATGATCACATCACTCCAGTCTTGGAGTCCTTACATTGGCTCTCTGTCAGATTTTGGGTGGATTTTAAAGTTCTTATGCTTACAGTACCTACAAAGCTTTGAATGGTTTGACTCCTCACTACCTTACTGAGCTTTTAGCCCCTACACACCTGTGCGTGCTCTCCGCTGTTCGGAAACTGGCCTTTTAATCGTCCCACATACCCGTTTAAAATCTATGGGTGAAAGGGCATTTTCTTCTGTAGCTCCAAGACTCTGGAATTCCTTGCCTGTTCGGATTAGGCAAGCAGAATCCCTTGGTGTCTTTTAAATCCTCTCTCAAAGCTTATTTCTTTAGGGTAGCTTTTACTTGAAATAGATTTTTTTAACTTACTTGTTTTGATAGTATGTTCTTATTTGGTGTGTTTTTATATCTTACTTATTTTAATGTATTATTTATATACTTGTATGTTTCCTTTTTCTTCTGTGAAGCGCTTTGAGATGCTAGGTGCTATAGAAAATAAAGTTTATTATTATTATTATTATTTTTACATGTCAGACTGATGTGCAGGTGTTCCTAATAAAGTGGACAGTTAATACTGTATATACGTATATACATCGTCATATTCTCATATAGACTGGTCTCAGTTTGACTCATTTAAGAGTGACAGTGTCAGGTTGGATGTACAGTACAAATACAGCAGGGTCGAGACCAAGTTTGAGACCAAATTGAAAATCTGGAATTTTTTTATAACATTGCTATTAAAAAGAAAGTTTAAAAAATGTCTAACACAACATGTGCAAGAATTTCTCACTTCCCAATTTTAATATAAATAAATATGTGATACTGAGCATTTTATCTCTTGGGTACAAAAGGGCTGATCTTCCTTTCCACTGTAGCGTGCGATCAAACGAGATACAATGGGATTTGATCTCAAACACATCAGCATGTTTTATGTGGAGGCTGTGCACTCATTCAAGGGAGAAAAGAATACTAAGAAACTAAAAGAAATTCAACATATCAAGTTTACTTTTCTCTCAGGTTTTTGATGATAATACATTTAATAATGAAAAGCTTTGAGCTTTGTAAAAATGCGCTCTCATACTTTTGTTCCATAAGCTTTCAATCACAAATTCATACATTCATTCCATTCCATTTAAATAGTACATTTATATAATCACCTCTTTTAAGTGAAGAACAGTTTAATTGCAATTATTTGACAGAAATTCCGTTGATTCTATAGAAGCATGTCATGTGTTTTGTTGTCAGACTCGTAACTCGTAACAATCTGAACAGATAGATGGAGCGTTAAGGATTAGTTATTTAATCATTTATGGCACAATTTACTACCAAATCATCTTACATGAATCCCTGAATGACAGTTTTGCACTATTTGGCACCACATTAAAACCATGCATCCTTGCATCCCCAAAAACTATCATTACACTTCTGTATGTCCATCCATATTTATTCTGTTTATTCTTTGTATATATATATATATATATATATATATATATATATATATATATATATATATATATATATATATATATAAATATATGTATGTATTCATAATGGCATTCCTTTTGTACAGCTATACTTGTCATACCACTTCATACTGTATCATACTTATATAAAAACCACACTATATATACCCTTATTCAGTTATTATATTACTACACCTTCTGTATAACCTCACACCCTTATTTATTACACTGCCACTTGTAAATAAGCTATCTATGCACTTCTGGTTAGATGCTAACTGCATTTCATTGGCTCTGTACATGTACCTTGCACAATGACAATGAAGTTGAATCTAATCTAAATGAAAGAGATTAAAATGACACTTTCTAGTGTTAATCCTTTTAGTGTTAGTCTTGCTCATTGTGTATAAAGACAAACCTATTTTAATATAAGTCTAATATTACTCTTGAACCTTTTATATAATATTAAACTTTTTGTATTATATTTCTTATTTTCTGTAAATCTGCTTTCAGGCAATGTCCATTGTTAAAAGCGCTATACAAATAAAACTGAAATGAATTGAATCCTGATCTCTTGTTTTAAACTGCTTCAGCATTTCTGTGCTTATAGCGGAGCGCTGTGGTGAGGAGCTTTCTGACAGAAACAGGACAAATGTGTTGTTCTAACAGATGTGTTCGTTACTGTCATGATTCAGCCCGGACTTTTGGCCATGTGCTTTTGTTGTTCTTCGTCACGTGTCTGCCCCGCCTTTGTCTGCTCCTCCCTGTCACCACACCTGCTCCTAATGTTCCTAGATCTGAAGATTACTCTTTACTTGTTTCTCTAGAAACAAATGTATAGCTCTTATTAAGTACATTTTCTGTGCAAATGTAGTTGGTTCTTTTTCACAAGATATAAAGAAATGAGTTATTCAAACCGTCTCTGGAAAATTGTCCGTAGTGTGTGATTGTGTGAGTGAATGAGAGTGTGTGTGTGCCCTGCGATGGGTTGGCACTCCGTCCAGGGTGTATCCTGCCTTGATGCCCGATGATGCCTGAGATAGGCACAGGCTCCCCGTGACCCGAGGTAGTTCGGATAAGCGGTAGAATATGTGAGAGAGAGAGAGAGAGAGAGAGAGAGAGAGAGAGAGAGAGAGAGAGAGAGAGAGAGAGAGAGTTGTTCAAACCATGACTTTGACCAGAATAAAGCATTCATTGAAAGAATGCAAATAATAAATGTCACATAGTGCTGCATAGTACATCCCGTTATGCACAAAGGTTAATGAATGTGGCCATTCTCTGTTCTTTGACCTTCATATCTGGCTGCCTACTCTTCTCTGCATGACAGTAAAAAGTGCTTACTCCTGCCATTTTCTTGGTAGATCCCATGTGATCCAATCCTGTGAACAGAGCCTTACTCTCGCACCAATAACATTCATGTCCTCATTTAACACATTAATATATCTCCTCTTTCTCCTCTTGACCTCTTACCTGGCACCTCCATCTCCAACATCCTTCTACCAATATAACCATCTCCCTCCTCTGTACTGTACATGTCCAAACCATCTCAATCCGCCTCACTGACCTTGTCCATAACCTGAGCTGTCCCTCTGATGCGCTCGTTCCTAATCCCGTCCAACATCATCACTCCTAAATGGAACCTCAACATCTTCATCTCTGCCTCCTTCATCTCTGCCTCATGTCTTTTTCTCTCTGCTACAGTCTCTAACCTATACAGCAAACCTGCACTCACTACTCTCTTGTACACCTTTCCTTTGATTCTTGCTGACACTCTTCTGTCACACAAAACTACAGACACTTTTCTCCACCCACTCCAACCTGCCTGCATGCGCTTCTTCAACTCTTTTCCACACTCCCACTTCGCAATGAACAGTTGAACCCAAACACTTAAACTCCTGCACTTTCTTGACCTCAGCCCCTGGAACCTCACTGGTCTACTTCACTCTCTCTTGGTCATACATATGTATTCTGTCCAGGTGTTCCTTCACTTACTCTCTACACTCACTAAAGATCACAATGTCATCTGCAAACATCATTGTCCACTGAGATTCCTGTCTGACTTCATCTGTCAACCTGTCTATCACCAAAGCAAACACAAAGGGACTCAAAGAAGGGACTTCCTTATCCTTCCTTATCCCCACCTCCACCTTGAGGTCACTCCTCTGTCTGACCTACAGTACAGCACATTTTACTGCTGTCATACTCCTCTCATGCATAACCTGAACTACTCTGACGTACTTCTCTGCCACTCCTGACATCTTCATACAGTATCCTAGCTACTCTCTTGGCACACTGTCATACACTTTCTCTAAATTTACAAAGACGCAGACACAGATTTCCTCACCTCATCCTTTCTAATCTTTGCTATTTCCTGTTCTACAATATTCACCACTTCCTCTTGTCTTTCATTCATCAGCTCCTAAAAATATTCTTTCCATCTTCTCTGCACACTCTCCTCACCTGTTAGAACCTTTCCATCTCTATCTTCAATCACACTTATCTGTTGCACATCCTTTCCATCTCTATCTCTCTGCCTCGCTAATCTGTCCTTCTCACCATCCCTCGGGTCTACTTTGGCATACAACTCATCGTATGCTTTCTGTTTGGCCTTTGTCACGTCCCACTTCACTCTGTGCAGCAGTTCCTTGTAATCCCATCTATTTTCTTCTGTACTTCTTTTTAGCTAGCCTCTTCCTCTGAATGCTGTCCTGTACTTCCTCAGTCCACCACTATGTTTCCTTATCTTTTTTATTCTTCCAGATGACACACCTAGCACTCTACTACCTGTTTCCCTAATCACTTCTGCTGAAGTTTCCCAGTAATCTGGAAGCTCTTCCTGATCACCCAAAGCCTGTCTCAGCTTCTGTCTGAATTCCCCACAGCATTCTTCCTTTTTCAACTTCCACCACTTGGTCTTCTTTTCTATCTTCTTTTCTGTCTCCGACGGAGAAATCTTACACATCGCCATCCAATGTTGTCTGGCTACACTCTCTCCAACCACCACTTTGCAGTCACTAATCTCTCTCAGATTCCCTCGTCTACATAGAATGTAGTCTACCTGCGTACTCCTACCTCGACTCTTATATGCAATTCTATGTTTCTCTTTCTTCTGGAAATAAGTGTTAACTACAGCCATTTCCATCCGCTTAGCAAAGTCCACCACCATCTGCCCTTCTAGGTTCATTTTCTTAACACCAAACCTGCCCATCACCTTCTCATCACCTCTGCTCCCCTCCCCAACATGCCCGTTGAAATCTGCTCCAATCACTACTCTCTCCCATCTACAAATACTCTCCATCACCTCATCTAACTAACTCCAGAATCTCTCCTTCTCTTCTAACTCACACTCCTTTCACCTCTAAAACATTCCTCACAATCTCATTCTTGCTTTGCTCCCTTTCCACCTGGTCCCCTGCACACACAATATATCTATCTTCCTTCTCTCCATCATGTCCGCCAGCTCTCTACCTTTTCCTGTCATTGTACCAACGTTACGAGTCCCTATTCTCATACCTATACTCCTGCCTTTCCTCTTCTCTCTGTCTATAGACCCTTCTCCCTCCTCTCCTTCCTCGAACAACAGTAGTCCAATTTCCTTTGGCAGACTGTAGGTCGACAGTACCAGTGGCGGTCGTTGTTAACCCGGGCCTTGACAGATCTGGTATGGAATTCCCACTGACGATTCTCATGTTTAACATTGGCACATTTTACACCGGATGCCCTTCCTAACACAACCATCTCTATTTGTCTCCTGATCAGGATAATCTAACCTTTACCAAGGTCTGCCTATGTTCTTGAGCCTCAACAACTCGTCTCCAGCTCTTTTTGACACTCTAGTATTTTACTCAAACTCTGGTAATAACAATTTCTAGTCACAAACAACTTCTAGTCATGCACACAGAAGGTCAGACCCTTCAAACAGCTTCTTAGTAAAAATTTCCATTACACCCTTTAGAGCCCTGGAACATTATCACACTCCTTTGTAAATCTCTGAAAATTTCAGAATTGTAGAGTAATGATTATTGTGTAATCTACTGTTTAGTACAAAAATAACTTTCAACTGATTTTATTTTTATGCAAATTGACATGATCTCAAAACCATGTGACAGAAGTCATAATACTTAACCATTAATCAGCCAAGGACCATGGGGACAAAATAAGTACTGAAATGTACTGTTGAAATGTACTGAAATATTACAGTTCATAAAAGATGTGTTTTGTAAATAGTAAATAATTATTACACATAAGCAAAAGGGATATAAAGAAAAAAAATTATGTTAGTAATAATGTTCATGTATAATCAATAACATCATAGTTTTGGGATATTATTTATAAGCAAACACTGAGACATTTCTACTTACTGATAGCACCTTGATCTTCATGATGCTGTTTGTTCAAGTATGTTCAAGATTGTGGAAACTGCTGCATCTGATCCTCAAGATTCAAGAAAGTTTGTCTCATTAACTTTAAGAGAGCTGTTTTGTAAGATTTCCAAACAATGCATAAAGTAACATTTGCTAATAAAAAAAAAAATTCATTGATCAGTCTTTTGTATAACATAAAACACTGTGGGACATCATGTTCTTGGAAAATAATCCATTCCAACTCTGCTTAGTGCCTGTCCTGTATCACATGACTATAATAGCATAACCCCAGAGTGTTTCATGTTGGCAGGCACATCAACCAATATTTGTCGTACTAGTTCTGGTTTTGTGTTAATAATTAAAGGACCGCAAGCTCAAATTGTAAAAGTGCCAGAATGCCACTTCTTTGCCCTGAAAGAAGGACCTTATGTTCAACAGCGTTATGATGGTATTCAAAAGTTTTTATGGTTATACAGAATGACTGACAATTGTCATTACATTTTTTAATATATTAAAAATGTAATCTTTTTACTGTGGTAACAAGCATATCAGTAAACAATCAAATAACACTGTCTTACAATCTCTAACATTGCCCAATATAAATAACATTTCAGAAAACAAAGGGTTAAAAAAAAAACCATACAATGTATAGAAAAAAACAATTTGAGGAGGAAAAGCTGATAAAAGATCTAGAAACACAAATCCAGAAATTTAAAGTCCTTTAATGTCACCAAATGCATTGAGCAAATATTAACGCGTACACTTTTTTGTTTATTTTTATTATGCAGGATTTGCAACAGAAACATTGACACCACCAACTGTGATTATTCTTCATATTTTGCAAAATCAAAATCAAAACTATACACAAACCGTTTACACAGAGGAATGTAAAGTTTATTGCAGTATAAGAAATTACAAATGAAAAAAAAAATCACAGAGTAGAGAGAGCAGCTATCAGCCAAATCGGATTGGATTCGGATTGGATCCAGTTGGATTTGGCCTAGCGGCGTCCGTATTTGGCAGTCCAGTCTGTGCGGCCGTGAACGGGCTGCACTGAAGGCTGAGACGGCATGCCGTGTGTGCTCGTGTTGGGATACGGCACGTAGGGTGAAGTACCTATATGAGTATTTGACCTGCTTGATATCCACATTGCATAATCTGGGAAATGACAAAGTTCATATGCAAAGGAATTAAATACAGTTGGAGTCCTCCCAGGGGAAACATGAGACATTCAATGCATGGGAATAAATACAATAATGCAACGCAAAGACATTAATATAGACAAAGTGCAGAAACGCTAACTGAAATCCTGTAGTGTGGATTAATTTTGGACAAGAGCATGACTACACATTATTTAGATGACTCTAGTTTATATTTTAAAACAAAAACTAAACACTGCACAATTTATAAGTATTTAAATTTCTACAGCTGTTAATTAATTACATTTGAAGAAGCATTTATTTTTGTCACACACACACACACACACACACACACACACACACATATATATATATATACTGTATATATATACACACAGTATAGTGATATCCCAACTTTTTTTTTTTTTTTAAAGAGCACAGGGTCAGCCATGATGCAGTGCCCCTGGAGCACAAAGAGGGTTAAGGGCCTAGTTCAAGTAGCAGTTTGGCCATGCTGGGGCTCCGATCAAAAACCCAGACCCTTAAAATAAGAAAATGAGGTCTGCAGGCTAAAGTACCTTGATGATGAGAAAACAGAGCAGAACGACCAGACTAGTCGAATCCACTGCATGTTTTGTTCATGCTAAGATGCTTTTTGCTCACCACGCTTCATAAACAGTGATTATTTGAATTACCGTATCCTCCCTGACAGTGTGAAGAAATCTGTCCATTTTCCTCTGATCTCTCTTATCAACACTATGTTGCCACTCACAGAACTGAAGTTCGCTCAATGCTGTTTTTCACACCATCCTTTCTTTTCAAACCATTGAGACCGCTGCATGTGAGAAGATTAGCTGTTTCTGAAATACTCTAATCAGCCCATCTGGCACTAAACACTCCAGTCCCAGAGATCCCATTTTCCCCGTTCTGATGTTACGATGTTCTGATGTTGATGACGTGAACAATAAAGAAACTCTTCAGTATTAGAGTATTACTCTTCTCTATTAGCACGGGCGTAAATTTCATTTAACAGTAGGGGTGGACAATAAATCTAAAATTTCTCATGAGCAATTTTTGAAGGGGGACACAAATAATACAGTCTAATTGTACTTATAAAGATACAGTATGTCCCCACAGTGAAAAACTTTGCTTTTATCATTATTATTGTAGCATGGAGACTGTGTCATTATGGTTATTTTCAAAGTTTTTCTCGACGGCTTTGGCGTGTTAGTTGCAGTGCGCTATGCAACAAGCTATTGTAAACAAGCTAACGTTAACTAGATAAGTAATATTTTAATCGCTAATATAGCAAATTCATGGAAAATTACACCGGTAATCAGCATTTTTGACGCAACTAATTTATGAATGAATCTGCATCAACTACATTAAAGAGAATCACTTTATTTAAAGTGAATCCACTTAATGGAGTTCAACATTAATTGAGCCGCAGCCACACACCTGACTCGTGTGTGCAGAGTAGGTGAGATGAACTGGGAAAGCAGGCAGTGGGTCAAACCACTGTGAGGAAGGGGAGGGGGAACTCAACTGTTTCTAAATGCATTTTTTGTGTTTTTTTTTCTGTAGAATATACATATATTCTAGCATCTAGTTCTGAAACTCACTCAACATTGTTGATTCAACTGGTGTGAGATGGACTTTTTGGCTAGCTGAATCAGTCTCCTTCTTATTAGCTGAGGGCGCATATCCACCTACATGCGTACCTGCAATACATTTCACATTTACCACATAAAAAAGTTTAAGAAAAGCGTCATACTCCAAAAAAGTGAACTACTAACGATGCTGATGATGCTTTTATTTCACTATGTATGTTGTCTGATGTTATCTATTAACATCATGTTATGTTCACTGACATCAAGCGCCACAAAAATGCAGAATTTGTCTCTTACCACCGACAGGAACTCTGCTGCCCTCCCACAGGTTTCCACTGTAGTCCTTTGCTGCGTTTACTGCTACATTCTTCTTTATTCTTAACCCTTTCATGTGCAAACACATCATAGACAAGTTCATTACATAAAGCATGATCTGAGAATAAATTCATTTCAATCATAATTTGCTAATTCACGTTTGTGTAAATTTACTTGAATTAATGCTTATTTGTTCCTAGTTTTTTGCTATTTAATGAGCAAAACTGTGGAGACAGTGGCAAGGAAAAACTCTCTTAGATGATAGGAGGAAGAAACCTGGAGAGGAACCAGTCTCAAAAGGGAACCCATCATCATTTGGGTGACACCAGGGAGTGAGATTATAAATAAAAGGCTGGAAGAGGTCACAGATTTCTACTTACTTCTTTATTGTACAGAGATAATAAATGTATTTTATTTAGAGATATGTGAATTAATTCAGTTACTGTGGCTGGAGTGTGATAGAATAATGCTGTTGCTCCAATTGTGGTTCACTTAGTATGGAACCATAGCAGCAGTAAATACTGCACTTTCTAAATAGAGACTAAAATTACATTTTTTCCACCAAAATCCTAATCTAAAGGATTTTTCCCACCAAATCCTACCATGAACCATCCAACTGTTATGAAATCAGATGTGCAAATTCCCTAACAATTTAAAGATTTAAAGTCTTGAAGACGTTTTGTACCAATGTTTGGATTACTTTAAAACAATTTTGTTAACCATTTAATTTGACGAAATAAAAACAAACTATGTAAGCTTTTCTATAAAAACAATCACAATTGAATTCCAGAAACGTTGGGATGTTTTTAAAATTTATTCATTCATTCATTTTCTACCGCTTATCCGAACTACCTCGGGTCACGGGGAGCCTGTGCCTATCTCAGGCGTCATCGGGCATTAAGGCAGGATACACCCTGGACGGAGTGCCAACCCATCGCAGGGCACACACACTCTCATTCACTCACGCAATCACACACTACGGACAATTTTCCAGAGATGCCAATCAACCTACCATGCATGTCTTTGGACCGGGGGAGGAAACCGGAGTCCCCCGGAGGAAACCCCCGAGGCACGGGGAGAACATGCAAACTCCACACACACAAGGCGGAGGCGGGAATCGAACCCCGACCCTGGAGGTGTGAGGCGAACGTGCTAATCACTAAGCCACCGTGTCCCCCTGTTTTTAAAATTTAAATAAAATTAAAAAAAAACTAAAGACTTTCAAATCACATGAGCCAATATTTTATTCACAATAGAACATAGATAATATAACAAAAGTTTAAAATGAGAAATTTTATACTTTTATTCACTAAATGAGCTCATTTCAAATTTGATGCCTAGGATGCAGTGTCCTTCTGAAATACACCAGGCCTTCCCTATAAAATTGAGGTTGTCTGGAGGGGCACATGAGTTGCTTTAAAACTTTTATATACCTTGATTATTCATAATGCCTTTCAAAACATGAAAGTTACCCATACCACATGCACTTATGCACCCCATACAATGAGAGATGCTGGCTTTTGAACTGAACACTGAAAACATGCTGGAGCCCAGGGGGCATGGCGTCTGTTATTTCCAAAAAGAATGTTAAACTTGTACTCGTCTGACCATAAAACACATTTCCAATTTGAAACAGTTCATTTTAAACGAGTCTGGGTCCAAAGGACACGTCGGCGCTTCTGGACTATGTTCACATACGGCTTCCTTTTTGCATGATAGATCTTTAGTTGGCTTTATTAGTATCAGATAATCTCCCAGCCTTTTTTCAAAACCTCTTGCTTTTTAAGCCATTTATTGACCCAGTGCCATCTTTTTTAAGACCTGTAGCACTCATCAAATATGAAATGAGCTCATATAGTGGATTAAAATTTGGTGGTGTTTAAATATGCGTTATATTATCTAAGTTCTATGGTGAATAAAATATTGACTCACGTGACTTGAAAGCCTTTTAGTTTTCTTTTTTAGTTTTTATTTTATTAAAATTCAAAAAACATCTTAACATTTCCAGAATTTCAGATGTAGTCTATGTAAAAAAGAAATTACTACAAATTCTCAAAGATCTTTTTTGTTTTTGTTTTTGTTCTTTCAGCTGCTCCGTGTTTGGGGTCACCACAGCAGATCATGAGGTATTCGATCGGATGCAACCTTCCCATTTTATCTGGACTTGGGCCCGGCACTGAGAGTTAACTCTTCAGTGGTTGTGTTAGCGCCATGCCTGGAAATGAAACCCAGGCAATGGCAGTGAGAGGGATCCTGCTGCTCGACCAGCAGGAGGCTCAAAAATTCTTAAAGCTCTGAAGCTCCATTTTCATATGAACCATTAACCACCACTGTGGAGTGTGACATGACAATAAAAAAAGGGCATCACTGATACAGTCGCCAATTGGCCTCTGGTAAAACATTTATATTTTTCTCAACATGTAGCTTCCAAAAGCTTTGTCAGCATCGGCATACGACTGAGTTATATGATGAAATATTTCAAATATTTTTTTGCCATTTCCAGAAAGGTAAGTGTTTAATTTTGTAGTGCTTTAGCTTTGATGGCACATGTAAATACCTGTTAAATATCTTGACTGCTTTAAGTAATGCTGTTTGGCAAATGCTGTCCTGGATGACTCCTGGAAGGGCAGCGCTTTGTTTATATTTCTCTCCATCGCTTCATCCTTCCTGACGTTGGATAGACCTAAATCTAAAGCGTTTCCCTGCCTGCATAAAACGTATAAAAAAAGAAAAATTAGAATGCCAAGTAAACAAAACAAATCTGTCTGTAAACTGATCCATTATGTCGACTTTAGATTTTAAAGTGTCTGTAAGGACATTTTATGCAGTCCTTCACCAAAAATGAATGCAAGTCAAGTACATGAACACAAACTATCATGGTTTCAGATTTATCCGACTGCTGTTTTTAAAATGTCAAAAATTTTCTTTCAGAATGTTGCTGGAGACAAGAACCTAATCACCTGTTCACGCTGCTGTCACCCTGTAGCTGTTTTTCATTGCTGGTGAAAAAGAGTTTTTTCGGTGTGGTGTTTGTAGAGTCTGCGTCATCAGAATCATCACAGTCTTCACATTTTAAGACCCCCGCCACATTACCCCACCTCCTCCTGCCTCCTTTGGGCTTTGAAACACACACACACACACACACACACACACAATATGAATCTTTCATAGTGATATTTATATTGATTAGCATGTAATGTTACCTGGAACCGAAGTCATTTTATTTGCTCCACCAGGTGCAAATAAAACAAATTCATTAGTTAAGTGAAGTCAAAAACCTTTTATTGTCATTTCAACCATATGTAGCTGACGCAGTACATAGTGAAATGAGACAATGTTTCTCCATGAAGCTACATAAAACAAAGACAGAGCTACATAGAACAACATAGAGCTAAGGACTTGAAGTAAGTTAAAGTAACGTTAAAGTAAGTTAGTCCTAGCCACATAAAGTGCATCTGTGAAACCTGGTGCAAACAAACAATACAAAATAGTGCAAGACACAAAATACAATACGCAAAAGCAGTGCCGACTACTGTGTATACTATATGTTTTGCATTATATGTGCAAAAATAAAGGAATTAACAGTTTTGTAATGAGTTGTGCAATTGCTTTGGCTGAATGTGAAGATAGCAAAACCAGTGTGCAAAACAGCACGTAAAGAGTTTGATATGGATGGTGCTGTAGACATGGATGTATATTGGAAGAGTGTATAGTTGGTGCAGGTCAGTGCAGTTCACACAGTTGAGTGTGTGTGCTCGGTACACTTCAGTTCAGTTGTTGAGAAGTTTGATGGCTTGTGGAAAGAAACTGTTACACACTCTGGTCGTGAGGGCCCGAATGCGTCGGTACCCGTTTTCAGATGGCGGAAGGGTGAAGAGTGTGTGTGAGGGGTGTGTTTAGTCATCCACAATGCTGTTGGATTTGCGAATGCAGCATGTGGTGTAAATGTCCGTGATAGAGGGAAGAGAGACTCCAATGATCTTCTCAGCTGTCTTCATTATCCAGTATCTTGCGATCCAAGATGGTGCAATTGCTAAGATGCTCTCAATGGTCCCACTGCAAAAAGTAGTCAGGATGGGGCGAGGGAGATGGGCTTTCATCAGCCTTCGTAGGACGTAGAGATGCTGCTGGGCTTTCTTGGTGATGGATCTGGTGTTGAGTGAGTTTCCCCGCATTCAAGGAAAAACCTTAGTGTGCCTAGTGGCAGCTAACATAATGTAATAACATACGGCAAGCTTATTTTTGCTAACTAAGTACTAACTAATGTAGACAAAAGAGAACAAACAAATACATAACTGGTGTTATTTATCAAGGGTGCAAACACATTTGGGTTGTTCTCCACTGGCACTGAAAGTAAAAAGCTACTATTTACATGTTAAACCATGAGGTGACGGAGTGGTAAGCGATTATATGCACTGCACTATTTTGCTTGGTTTTGTCAGGGTTTCAACATACATGTAATTCTGAGAATATTGTCCTTCACTTTAAAAGCTGATTACATTTTTTTCATTTATTGTGGTTTAGCAGGTGCTGTGGATTTAGTTTGTAGCACAGACTACACTTAGAGCACTGAGGCATGTCACAGGGCCTGCATAACACATGAAAACCTATGTCATTGCAGATCAATAAGCAATACATTTATTTTCTTTGTCTGGTTGTTGAACCTATTATGAATAAGATGCTAACAGTCTGGACATGAATTCAGCTGTTTAACCATTATTCCTTAGTTACTATAACTGAAACAATTATATAATATACAATATAGTTTGATCATACACTATCTGATCAATGTATTTTAATGCATGCAATTATCCAATAAAGCAGTTGTGTAGCAACAGCAGCCCAAGTGCATAAAATCATGTAGACAAGCATCAGAGCTTCAGGCTTCAGAGATAACAGGCTCAATCAGGTAGCGTATGTAAATCTGGCTTAGGGGAAGTTTATAAAAAGGCCAGATGATGTATTTCCAATCTTCAACTGATCAGTTTCGCGTGAACCTGTGCCCAGTGCACCCTCAGATTCCTGTCCTTGGCTAAAGAGATTGGAACCCGATGTAATCTTTTGCCCGTCTGCCATAATGTTGGACAATGCTTTGTCCATGCTGAGATGCTTTTCTCGCCATGATTGTAAAGAGTTTTTATTTGAATTACTTTAGCCTGTCTTGTCAGTTTGCACCATTCTGACCATTTTCCTCTGATCCATCATCAACATGGCTTTACATAAAAAGTACAAGACACACACACACACATGCATGCACACACATACAAAAAGTACAAGACACAAACGTGTGTGCTCACACACACAAAATGTACTAGACACACACATATGCGCATGCGCACACACAAAAAGTACAAGACACACACATGCACATGCTTACACACACAAACACACACACACACACACAATTCAGAGCAAACTCTGGAAACTGTGAAAAATCTCATGAGGTGATGAGTTCGTATGATTGGAAAACTGAATAATACCGTACATATATGAGCAGGAGTATAGGTGTTCTTATTAAAATGACAATTGAGTGTAGAATGTGTTCAATTTTGAAAACAGATTTTTTTCACCTTTCCAACAACACAGTGGCAGTGCTCACCTTGCTCTGCAAGCCTTTGTCATGTATTTGAGGGAAGCGGTTGCGCACTGCTCTGTCTGTCCTGACCTCTGTCTTTCCTGGCCTTTTAGGTGGCTCTGGACGGTGTTGAGGTTGATAGGTTGTATCAGGTAAAGGGAGGGTTGGGATCTGAGGAGAAGGATTTGGCCTGAGTTGCGGAGGCTGTGTTTTTCCTTGGTCCTGAATCTGCTGTGGTGCACCAAGGACCTGACCCACATGAAAGTAGGGATAGCGCAGGGCCTGAGATTCAAAGAGTACCATGAGACGGGGTTAGAACATGAGGAATGGTGATTTTTAGTGTCTCATTTTGTCTTGGTGTTTTGCAGTATTATAACTCAGACCTGACAACCATGAAGAAGACGCACAAGCTGAAGAACCGGCTAAAACACCATTAATGTAAGACGGGGGAAGAGATGGATCTTCTGAAACTTCTTAAGGTTGCCAGGTTTGAATACTGTTTGTTTACACAAACTTTTTACATAGTTACAAGTATTTGTAACTTTGCGTTACCTGGCAGGCTGCTGGTCGTTTTATGGGGTCCCACTGCAGCAGGTCTCTCATCAGCTGAATGGCTTCGGAGCTAGCGTTGGGGATCAGGGAGGCTAGGTTCATGGGCACGCAGCGTGGCCAGCGGAAACCCATGGTAGCTGCCAGCAGGCATCCTTCTGGCCAGTCACTCTCCATGGTCCAGGAAAACAATCAAACATTCACAAAAATGCACAACTAAAAAATTTTTAACTTCAAGAAAAATAGACCATTTTATTTACTACCTGTTTTGGAGTTCCCAAAACATGGCAGATCTTTAAAATAGTGTCCACTTCACTGGAGCCAGGAAACAGAGGTCTGAGCTTGTAGAGTTCAGCCATGATACAGCCTATAGCCCAATGGTCTATAGGTGAGCTGTACCTTGTGGAATTAAGAAGCACTTCTGGAGCTCGGTACCTTTTATCATGGGGAAAAAGACATTTATGAGTGAAAAAAAAAATTCATCAATAGAAAAGAATTTGAAATTTGAAATGTATGTATTGGGCCAAAGTAATCGTGTCTTGAGTCAGCAATTCTGCATTGTATATTTTGTGTCATTACTTTTTCATAATATCATTCAAACAATCACAAGAGATTTCTAAAAGGAAGAAAGGAAACTTTACCATCTTGTCGACACATAGCCAGTGTAAGGAGGACAAGATCGGATCTCTCGTGCCAGTCCAAAGTCTGCAATTTTCACGAGATCAGGACCCATGCACAAAATATTCTCTGGCTTCATGTCTCTATGAAAAAAACCTAGAAGAAAGACAAAATTGTCAAACAGGAACTTCTGGATATTAAATGCAAAGCTACAAATAGCACACACAATCAGGGCCTGCCTGTATAAATAAAAATTCTATGAATGATTTCCTAATTTAGCTTAACTAGGAATCTTAGTTAAGAGTGATTCAGTCTCAGAGCAACTTAAAAAAAAAACAATTGAGCAAAATTCAAAAAAGAATGCTTTTAAAATCTGGTCTATTATAAGACTTCACTTTGTCTCTATGTTAAGATATTTGAGACAATATATCGTGTAGGGATTACATTTGTGACCGATCATATTAGAGATGCGCTAGCTGTATGTTACAAATGTAATAAACATAATCGTAAATGTAATCATCTCCGACACGGCACAGAAATGTCATAACGCCAAATTATACCATTTCTGCAGCTATGACAATTCGGCTCTGTTTCGTATATGTTAGCGTATCTCTAAATACCATAGCGTCAGAATATATACAGTACTGTGCAAAGGTTTTTGGCAGGTGTGAAAAAATGCTGTAAACAAAGAATGCTTTCAAAAATGGACGTGTTAAACATTTATTTTCATAAATAAACAAAATGCAGTGAATGAACAAAAGAGAAATCTAAATCAAATCAATATTTGGTGTGACCACCCTTTGCCTTCAAAACAGCAGCAATTCTTCTAGGTACACTCGCACACAGTTTTTGAAGGAACTCGGCTGGTAGGTTGTTCCAAACATCATGGTGAACTAACCACAGATCTTCTGTGGATGTAGGCTTTCTCACATCCTTCTGTCTCTTCATGTAATCCCAGACACACTAGATGGTGTTGAGATCAGGGCTCTGTGGGAGCCGTGCCATCGCTTCATGCTGGTTTGAAGGCAAAATGTAGTAACACCAAATATTGATTTGATTTAGATTTTTCTTTTGTTTGCTCACTTTGCATTTTGTAAATTGACAGAAATAAACACTCATTATTTATAATTATTTATTTATTTTTCACACCTGCCTAAAACTTTTGCACAGTACAATATATATATATATATATATATATATATATATATATATATATATATATATATATATATATATATATAATCCCTACACAAACTAATCTGTATCATTTTATTAACTCACTATCATTAATAAATATTGTATACAATACATTTCTTCTCCCTTTTCACATTTCAGCCACTTTCTCCCTACTAGTAACACTTTTTGACCTTAGAAGCTTTAAGATACTTTATGAATAACTTCTATCTTTACTAGAATCTTATCTTTTAAGTGGCAACTAAGAATTTTCATGAATACAGAACCAGCTCTTAGTATTAATTATCTGTTGGTATAATTCTGTTACCAAAATATAAGAGCACAAATGCTATGTTTATGAAAGATAGAAATATACCATGTTTGTGAATGAAAGCAAGTCCCTGTAGAATCTGATACATAATATTCCTCACTTCAGACTCTGGAAACATGTGTGTTCTGGAAAAATAAATGGAAAAAAATATACAGGTGTGTAGGACACTCTGAGGATGCGATAAAGCTCACAGTCTGTGGTCCACAGTACATTTTTCTTGGTTACCTTTCTTTCATTAGCTGGTAGAGGTTCTCCTTCATATACTCGAACACAAAGTACAGTTCATCGTTTTCCCGGATGACCTCCTTCAGCATGATCACGTTGGCATGTTTGAGTGTCTTCAGGGACTGGGAGTGAAAGAAATCACTGTTTTACTGACAGACAAACACTTTTAACAAACCCCTGAATTGGAAAATTTTAAATAAAAAAAAAAAAATAGGTTATTATAGGCAAAAAGAAAAACAACAGGATGCCGAAGATGCATTAGTGAACCGATTAACCACTTTTATCAAGCAGAAGTGTCCGTTGCAGCCTAAAACCAAAAGATTGAGACTTAAATTAAAGTAGGCAACATACAGGTGTCAGCCATTTTATTAGGAACATCACGCTAATGCTTGGTAGGATGCTGGAGCTGTACGAGTTCATGCACTGTGTTGCTTCCGCATGATTAGCTGAAAGAAAAACTGCACGAATGAACTGGTGTTCCTAATAAAGTGTGCAGGAAGATTATTGTTAGGGTAAAAGCACTATCTGTAAGAAGGCGTGTGCTAATTATACGACTATGCAGTATCCAGTGTGTGACACAATGTCGTGGAATTTTTTCTTTCGGTTCAGCTTTGAAGTTTAATGGAATGAAATTGAAAACCAATTTAAAAAAAACAGACATACATCATAAGAATCATACATTAGCACATGCCAATTTATACTGTAAGCTTTTTAATTCCATGCATTGGAAAGGATTCATCATCATCATCATCATCATCATCATCATCATTTAAATGTTCTTAATAAGCTGCCTGCTTGATAGCATGTTTTTATTAACCTACTATCTTCACTTTGGTGCTGCAGAAATTTTTTTTTTATGTGTGTGTGTGTTTAATAAAGTATTCCAGCAATTATGGACAAGAAAGTGACAATACGATCATAATTAATGTAAAGACCTGTTTCCCCCCCACACCTTCAGAGCAGCTGAAGCCAAACAAATTTTATAAGAAATGACTTGTATATGTGAGAGCATTAAGAGAGATGAAAGCATTATATTTTATGATTTTATGAAATCTTGACAGCAAAGTGCGTACCTTGACCTCTCGGAGATTCAAGCACTCCTCCCAGGAATAGAATTTCCTTTTCATTCTGCGTAAGAAAAAGAATCAAAATTTCTTAATTCAGTGAATTATTTATGAAATCAATTTATCTGATTAGAAGATTATTTATGAAAACACAGAAAGGTTTTAGAACAACTTCAAGTCAAGTCAAGTCAAGTCAAGAAGCTTTTATTGTCATTTCAAATATATATATATAGCTGTTGCAGTACACAGTTAAATGAGACAACGTTTCTCCAGGACCATGAAGCTACATAAAACAAAGACAGAGCTAAGGACTTAAGTAAGTATTCCTAGCCACATAAAGTGCATCTGTGCAACTGGACTCACTTCTTGACAGCGACAAGCTCACCAGAATCCAGGCAGCGTCTCAGTGTAACAGAACCAAAGGTGCCCTCGCCAAGGTACTGTAGTTCAACGTATCGGTTCATATTGCGTTTTTATTTCTTAGTATGAGTGGCCAGTGGCAGGCTGGGAAGTCATGATGTTTGTGTACATGCCACCACCTAGAAAGAACAGAATGACAGCATTAACAGATTATTAACAACTTCACACACAATGATGCTAGAATATGAAATCAAATGACCTTTTTTTTTTTAAAGTTTTAAACTGTGTAACTGGGGTGGATTGAAATTGAGACGATCCAAATGACAGACATACAATTTTAAAAAATGGATGCCAAAAGTCAGGACTTTTATTTTGAGTTACCTTTCTTTTTTCATTTCCACAAAGTATACAAACTTAATAAGAACAACAATAATAACAGCACATTATAATAAAATTGCAAAAATAAAGGTTTTCTATTTTAACTTTTACTTTATAGATAACATTCAGTGGCAGGCAAGGGGAAAGGACGTACGTGGGTCTCGGTGCATGCATGAACTAAACATCTCTCATGCGGTTTGTGTACTTGCAGTAATGTTTTCTTTTAATTATCCTGTATTTTAACTTTAATAACATTTAAGAAAAACCCTGCATTAATGACTTTATGTGATTGTGATGAAGCCACGATTCCACATGACTGCCCTATAATACTATTACCAGTAGGATTTATCCCTTGCCTAAACTTTACCTAAAAAGAAGAAAAGAGAAAAGAAGCTTGGGTGTCATGTTGGAGTTATATGATCACATGACCCTGATAAACTAATCTGGTCCTAATTGGGATAATGTAATGGCACTAGCCACGTCAGAGCAGCACACAACCTTCCTTCCTCCTACCATCTCATGGATATACTGCTAGCATTATAGGTAGGTAGCATATCATAGGTTTCAGGCTGAAGGTTTTCTGTATGTATGTATGTATGTATGTATGTGTGTGTGTGTGTGTGTGTGTGTGTGTGTATGTATGTATATATATATATAAATGTATGTGTATATATATATATATATATATATACACACGCACACACACACACACATACGTATAATATATATATATATATATATATATATATATATATATATATATATATATATATATATATATATATATATATATAAACTAAGGGGAATGTATAGAAGTGTATATACAGTATATACTAATATATAATATAAAAACATATATGTGATCGATTTCTGTATAACACCTTGGTGATGAACATCACTGCCCCAGAAGTGTCAAGAAGTGTCTCAGAAGTGATTTGGTCATACAACAAAAATAAAAATAAACAAACTGTTCTCTCGAACGTTATTGTTACAATCCCCGCCTCCTTCATCATGGTTGGGTAAACTTTACTATACGCTCTAACTATTAACCAATGTAAATAAAGTATATGATGGTACTGAATAATAACACATTAGAATTTGTACACATTTGCGCTCATTACAGGTAGGAAAACGATAAAAAAAAAAAATGAAAGAGTAGTTTAACCTATGTTTTGTACAACCTTACCTTTGTATTTGTACTCTCCTGTTTAGTGTGTAGAAGGCAGATTGGGACGTGGCCATTAACTAGCTTTCGACAGTTCGTGTAAAAGTAAACGAGCGATTTAAAAAATGTCCACATGCCGAAACAAATAAGTCGGCATAATTAAGACCAGGTTAATAGTTCATATATTGTGTTTACATACACCAGAATCAGAATCAGAATCAGAGCTTATTGCTAAGTATGCTTGAGCTTACATGGAATTTGTAACGACATTCCAAATTTCTTCACTTCCAGTTCACACAGACAATAAAAATAAAGTTAGAATTTTAAAAAATACACATATATAAACACAAATAGACAAAATAATGTGCAAAAATACATTGAAAAATAAATAAATTGTATGTACAGTTGTGCTATATTATCTGCTTAACTCACTTTGTTCTAGAGTAGTTTGTTTCACAGTAGAAGTGAGTTTCTAGAATAGATTCACAGTATTCTAGAAGTGAGTTAAGCAGATAATACACTAAAGTCAAAATCCTACTTTACCAGAAGACAGTATATCCAAATAGAGTTAAAGCACACTTAGACGCGTAGACTTAGACACTTTGAATCAGACACTAAACAGCCGTTCCCAGATCCACCTGCCGATATTGATTTTACACTAGACCCACCTGGACATACTCCAGTCTTTACAATAGACCCAGATGTAGTTTTCTCACCGCCGCACCCTGACTTATTGCCTGGAAACACCCCAGCTCTTGATACTCCCAATGTTTCAGAGTTACTTCCTCCACCGTTAGACAGTCCAGGAGACCTAGACGCACCCCACATGCATTTTAACCCAACAGTTCCTTCTGGCCGTGTTGATATTCTTGATGGTTTATGCTGGAGTTGTAATGTTCCTTGTCTAAACTTTGGGTTTAAGTGCCCAACAGCAAACTTATAACAATAGGTCCATATCAAAATAATGTAACAAGCCTGAACCGTACTGTTCGGTCAGCTCCTCGCTTGTCTCAAGATAAATACACTGAGGCTGTAGGCATTAACATTACAATCACCACGTGGGAAGAATATCTGGCTTTCTTCTATAACTTTGATAGGAAAGATTTTACCAATCGTGAACGAAGGGGCAATGTCTCGGTTCGTCACCCAGGCGCACAATCTTCCGGCCCCACTGATTACCAGAAAGTTATAATGGGACACCATGGCCTAGCAGTAAAAACCAATACCAAGGTAAAGCATGACCCCTAAGCTAACCCATACGCATATACTAGTTGAGCAAGATGCCAGCGGCAATGTAACCCAGGTGGGCATTGACTTTTGGGGACAGTGTGGTACTACACAATGCTTTGTACAGGGAGATAAGATGTCGGTTCGTGTAACTCTGCAAGGTTCTGTTTTAGGCCCATTGCTACCCCTTAGTGCAATTATTCATAAACATGGTATTGGCTTAGACTGTTATTCTGATGAAACGCAGCTATATGTTTCAGCTAAGTCAGTTGTGAGTCACTTAAGACTAAAGATTGTGTGAAGGACATTAGACTAACTTCCTCCTGTTTAACTCTGACAACACACAAGTGCTTTTACTAGGATCACAGGCAGCCAGAATTAAGCTTTCTGATTACAGAGTAACTCTGGATGGTCTTTCTATTACATCATGTGCAGCAGTAAAAAACCTTGGTGTGATTATTGATACCGGTCTCTCATTTGAAGCTCACATTAATAATATCACTGATTATTATATCATTGATTACAAAATACTATTACTCACCTATAAAGCACTTACTAATCATGCGCCACAGTACATAGAGTGACCTTTTGGTTTTTTCTTTTCGCCAGAGTGACCTTTATGATCCATCACGCCTACTTCAATCAAAAGGTGCAGGCTATTTGGTAGTACCTCAAGTACAAAAGGCTACAGAAGGGGGCAGAGCTTTTTTCCTTGTGGCTTGGACGAATGCCAGAAATAGCACACATTTTTGCCCTGCGTAGCTGCCAAGATTCATGGTCCAGCTTGGCTCAGCAGACTAAGCTCATCATGCAAACCATGCTCCACACCAATTTTAAGGTCTGCATGAGCTCTGACACTCAATTTTCTGTATTGTTAAAAGTCACACAGAGCGCAAGAAATGTGCAATCTGCCCAAAACTGCATGTAACATTACTCTAAATGCAAACTTTCCCCACGTCTATGTGTCCCACATCTAGAAGGCCATCTGATGGTATTAGCATTGGACCACAACTAAGTGTGCTTTAACTCTCTTCATTTGAATATATTGTCTTCTGGTAAAGTAGGTTCCTGACTTTTGTATACTATCTGCTTAACTCACTTTGTTCTAGAGTAGTGTGATTTGAATTGTTATATTCTATACCATTGTTGATTTTTATAGTGTTGGTCCTTGTTGTTCTCTCAGCTGATTAATCAGGAGTAGTTTCAGTCTACCTTAAGGTGTGAATTGGGGGCAGGGCTTACCTATTTAAATTGAAGGTTCTCCGCTACAGACGCTAGCGTCTGTAGCGGTTTGTAAGTATCTCTCTCTCTCTCTCTCTCTCTCATTGTAAACTTTGTGTCTAATACTGTTTTGCTATATTCTACCATACCTTAATTCTCACTCTTGACTGCAAATATGTGCCTTAAACCCATCTCTGTACTCAATTCCTACACTCGCAGACACTCTCGTCCACAGAGCAGAGGTCACAATCCCAGTAACCTCATCTACCCTCCTCTGTTGTGTAAGTCTCAAACAGTGGTGGTAGGTGGGCTCTGGAATTGCCAGTCTGCTGTGAAAAAAGCTGACTTTATCTCTGCTTTAACTTCCCATTACTCCTTTGATTTTCTTGCGCTAACAGAGACCTGGATATCCCCACAGAACACTGCTACACCAGCTGCTTTATCCTCTGCCTATGCTTTCTCTCACTCACCACGAGAAACAGGCAGGGGTGGTGGTACAGGTTTATTGCTGTCAAAGAAATGGTGCTTTACACCTCTCCTCTTGTCTCATTTAACCATCTCCTCTTTTGAATTCCATGCCATTTCAGTTACCTCTCCAATTAACCTTGTTATCATTGTTGTTTACCGCCCTCCTGGTCCCCTAGGTGACTTCTTGGAAGAAATGGACACACTGCTTAGTGCTTTCCCTTCTGATAGCTCCCCCCTGACAGTGCTTGGTGACTTCAACCTCCCCTCTGACAAGCTACATTCTTCTTCCCTCCTGTCTCTTCTTGACTCATTCACACTCACACTCAACAGCTACATCCCCACACACAAAGGAGGCAATGTGCTGGACCTGGTTTTCACCCGTCCTTCTCCAGCTACAGACGTGACTGCTACCCCACTACACGTCTCTGATCATCACCTGGTATCCTTTACCATCACTCTCCCTACCCTACCTAAAACTACCTCTCACCCCCTCGCTCTAACCCGCCGCAACCTTTACTCTGTCTCCCCTTCTTCTGTAGCTTCTGGCACTCTTTCTTCCCTTCCTGATCCTGAGTCTTTTTCCTCACTGCCCTTGGACTCGGCCACAGATACTTTCCTCTCATCTCTTTCCTCAACTATGGACTTCCTCTGCCCTATGTCCACTAAACCCAAGAAAACTTCTTGTTCTGCTCCTTGGCTTTCAGATGTGCTGCGCAACAATCGAAGAGAGCTAAGATCATCAGAGAGAAAGTGGAAGAAATCACAACTTCATGCAGATCTTGATTCTTACCGAACACTCATGACCAAGTTCTCCTCAGATGTGACTTCTGCCAAGACTTCCTTCTACAAGGAAAAGCTTGAAGCTTCCTCACATGACCCTCGGAAATTCCACAACATCATCTCTTCTCTGCTCAACCCCCCGGCTCCACCTTCTTCATCCTCCCTGACTGCAGAAGACTTTGCTTCTTTCTACCAGGAGAAGATTGAGGAAATCTGCCGGACCTTCACTTCAGCCCCGACTGCACTTACATCTCAGAGTATGGACTCCCCTACACCTTTGTTGTCACATTTCTCAACTGTAACAGCAGAAGAGATTCTAAAACTCATCCAGTCTTGCAATCCTACCACCTGCCCATTGGATCCACTCCCTTCCACTTTGCTGCAGACCATCTCGCAAGACCTTCTGCCCTTCATTACAACTATCACCAATAGATCCATAGCATCTGGTCAGGTACCAACTACCTTCAAGAGAGCAAGGGTTATTCCCATCCTGAAGAAACCTGCTCTGGATCCATCAGACATCAGTAACTACAGACCGGTATCACTTCTCTCGTTTCTTTCAAAAATTCTTGAACGCATTGTCTTTAATCAACTGTCTGTCTATCTCTCACAGAACAACCTCCAAGACCCCAACCAGTCTGGCTTTAAAGCAGCTCATTCCACAGAGACAGCCCTTTTAGATGTCTCTGAGAAACTACATGCTGCTAGATCAGCCAATCTCTCATCTGTCCTTATCCTCCTTGACCTTTCAGCAGCGTTTGATACGGTCAACCATAAGACTCTCTTAGCCACCCTCAGGAGTCTTGGGATATGCGGATCAGCTTGGGAATGGTTCGCTTCCTACCTGGAAGGACGCTCATATCAGGTAACATGGAGGGGAGTGACATCTGCTCCACGCAGACTCTCCACTGGCGTCCCACAAGGCTCAGTACTTGGTCCTCTTCTTTTCTCCCTGTATACTCACTCTCTTGGTGAAGTTATTTCCTCACATGGGTTCTCTTACCACTGCTATGCTGATGATACACAACTTATCTTCTCTTTCCCACCCGCAGATGCCACAGCTTCTGACCGGATCTCTGCATGTCTGGCAGAAATTTCATCATGGATGACTGCTCATCAGTTAAAGCTTAATCCTAGCAAAACTGAGCTGCTCTTCATCCCAGGTGATTCATCCCCAGGTCATGATCTTGCTATATCCTTGCACAACGATCTGATCTCCCCTTCAGCCACAGCTCGCAACCTTGGGGTAACCATGGACAATCAACTGTCCTTTTCCTCTCATGTTGCTAATGTGACTCGCTCATGTCGGTTTCTTCTCTACAACATTAGAAGGATTCGACCATTTCTGTCCACACAGGCTGCTCAGGTACTTGTTCAGTCTCTTGTCATTTCTAGACTGGATTACTGCAATGCACTGCTGGCAGGTCTACCTATGAACGCAATCCGTCCTCTGCAAATGATCCAAAATGCAGCTGCCCGGCTTGTTTTCAACCTGCCAAAGTTCTCTCATACCACCCCGCTGCTGCGATCCCTCCACTGGCTTCCGGTAGCTGCACGCATCAGATTCAAAACACTGATGCTGGCCTACAAAGCCAAAAATGGACCAGCTCCCTCTTACCTCAAAGCCCTCATCACTCCTCGCACTGCACCCCGCACCCTCCGATCTACCAGCACTGCTCGACTGGTTCCACCATCTCTCAGGGTAAGAGGCAAGTATACTACAAGACTCTTCTCTGTACTGGCACCAAGGTGGTGGAACGAACTTCCCCTAGAGGTCCGGACAGCTGAGTCACTGGCTATTTTCAAGCGGCGGTTGAAGACCTACTTATTCAGGAAACACTTCAACTAGCACTTCTTTCATTATCTTTTGCATTTAAAAAAAAAAAAAAAAAAAAAAAAAAAAAAAAAAAAAACACACCTTTGACACTTTCATTGTAACTTTGAACAAATGTTTTAAACTCATGGTATCTTAAGTATGTAACTTAGTGATCCAGCATTAATGTATTCAATGTTAGAGATTTAAGCACTTATGTACGTCGCTCTGGATAAGGGCGTCTGCCAAATGCTGTAAATGTAAATGTAAATGTAATGTTGAGCACCTGTTAGACCATGTTAACCCATACCACAATATTTCTAAATACATACGTTATACTAACTAATCAGTTCTTCCGAATTGGGGTGCCGAAGCTAAGGTTTATGTAGATTGGAAGTGAGAAAAAATAGGTATTCCAGAGGAACATGGGGCTCAACTGGAGTCATCTTCCCTTGCATGCACAGTGCTTGTACCTCATGTCCAAATACACCGTAACCTGAGATGGATGGAACTACTTATGGTATAATCAATAAAGGTTTATTAATCACACAATAGCTGCGCTTAGCCTACTTTCCGAACAACTCCATGCTATGACTATTACGACTGTACAGAATCCTTTTCATCATTGATATCCAGCGTAGTCCAGAAAACAGAGTATGTAAGCTGTTTGGAACTGTATGTTGTGCTATTATTCCTCTACACACTGGCGACCTTGGCCTGCTGACTGTCATTCTGGACCAGATGTAAACTAGTCGCGGTCAGATGGTTCACAATAATACTGGACCTGAACCTGAATGGTACCACTGGCTTTTTTTCAGTATCTTTCCCCAGGCGATCTACCTCCTGAACAGTTAAATGTTCCCCCATTACACAGTAACAATGTTCAATAACCTTACATTCTATTCTATTCCATTTTTTTCATCTATAGCACAATTCATTTATTTTTCAATTTATTTTATAATTTTTAACAGGTGTATTTTTTGTTAATCTCATCATAAGAATACTTGGCAATAAAGCACTTTCTGATGGGTTTTGCTAAACCTAGTGTTAGCCCATGGAGTTCTCTGTGTCTTTTGGTGGCAAAAGCTGATGGTACGATGCAATTTTCTACTGATTATAGTAAAGTTAATTCTGTGACTGTTTTCCATGACCTAGGATGGAGGACTGCATCGATAATGTGGGCTCTGCTGAATTTGTTAGCAAATTAGATATGTTTAGGTTAGATAAGGTTATTGGCAGGCGCCATTGACACCATGAGCATCCGAAATATCTGCTTTTGTGACCCGCGAAATGCACCAGCAACTTTTCAGCAATTAGTTAATACTGTACTCGCAGGTCTAGAGAACCGCAGTGCTTATTTGAATGACCTAGTGGTCTATTTGTCTACATGGTCAGAACATGTGTTTCTCTTAACCTTCAGCGACTTTCTGAGGCTTTACTGTCTTTGAATTTGGCCAAATGTGAGCAAGGCTATGGTGATGTGTCTAGATAAGCAAGTGGGGGACGGTCAAGTTTGCCCTGTGGACGCTAAAGTCCTAGCCATAAAGGTGTTCCCGGCAACCATGGACTCGGCATGAACTGAGGTAATTTTTGGGTATGGCAGGTTATTACAGACTTTTTTTAGGAACTTCTCAGTAGTTGCAAAGCCCCTGACGGAATTTCTTATTTTGACAATACTATTTATTTGGTCATCTGATAATCAAAATGCCTTTCTCACTATTAAGGAGTTGTTGTGTAATGCTCCTGTTCTGTCTGCCCCAAATTTCTCAATACCATTTAAGTTGGAGGTGGATGCCAGCGCAGTTGGAGTAGGCGCTGGTCTTTTTACAAGACGTAGAAGGCATTGTTCACCCCATCTGTTATTTGTTTAAGAAGTTTACTAAACATCAGTCTACAATTGAGAAAGAGGCATTAGCATTAGTACTAGCACTAGAAAATTTTGAGGTAGATGTTGGGGCTACTGCATGTCCAGTGATTTTATAAACCGACCACAAACCTCTTACATTTTTGTGTCAGATATATAATCAAAATCAAAGTCTAATGAGATGGGCTCTGATAGTCCAGAATTATAATATTGAAATCTGACACAAGAAAGGGAACGATAATGTGGTTGCTGATGCACTTTCGAGAACAGAATTGGTTATTGAATGTGATCTTTAACGTACAAACATTATGGAAAACATAGGTTTGAAGGGTGGGGGTGTTACATGCCGGGGTATTGTTGTGAAAAGAGGGAGTGGAATTATTTGCTTGTTTCTCCTCAGTCAACCTTTTTTTTTGCTTACGTCCCATTCATACTTCTAGGCCAACTTTAGGGACGTAACATCACCAAATCCAATGAACATATATTAATGGATGAAATTTTTTGTTTATTTTTATTATGCAGAATAAGAGAAATTTGCAACAAAAACAATGACACCAGCACTGAGATTATTCTGCATATTTTGCAAAATCAATATCAAAACTATACACAAACCATTTACACAGAGGAATGTAAAAGTTTATTGCTGTATAAGAAATGACAGATTAAAAAAAAAAATGTACATCACAGGGTAGAGAAAGCAGCGTGCTGGATTTGGCCTAACGACGGCCGTATTTGGCAGACCAGTCTGTGCGGCCGTGAACGGGTTGCACTGAAGGCCGAGATCGCGTGCTGTGTGTGCTTGTGGTGGGAGATGGCACGTAAGACGACGTGCCCACATGACTATTTGACCTGCTTGATTTCCATGGTGCATAATCTGGAAAATGACAAAGTTCACATGAAAAGGAATTAAATACAGTTGGAGTCTTCCCAGGGGAAACACGAGACATTCAGTGCATGGGAATAAATGCAATAATTACACAACACAAAGACATCAATATAGATGTCTCATCTATATCAATCTCATCAGTCTCATCTATATCAATAAGCGAAAACACAAAATCAAATCATGTAGTGTGGATTAATTTTGGATAAGAGCATGACTACACATTATTTAGATGACTCCATTCATTCATCTTCTACCGCTTATCCGAACTACCTCGGGTCACGGGGAGCCTGTGCCTATCTCAGGCGTCATCGGGCATCAAGGCAGGATACACCCTGGACGGAGTGCCAACCCATCGCAGGGCACACACACACACTCATTCACTCACGCAATCACACACTAGGGACAATTTTTCCAGAGATGCCAATCAACCTACCATGCATGTCTTTGGACCGGGGGAGGAAACCGGAGTACCCGGAGGAAACCCCCGAGGCACGGGGAGAACATGCAAACTCCACACACACAAGGTGGAGGCGGGAATCGAACCCCGACCCTGGAGGTGTGAGGCGAACGTGCTAACCACTAAGCCACCATGCCCCCCCTAGATGACTCCAGAATAATTTAAAAATAAAAACTAAACACTGCACAAAATAATTACATTTTTCCAGCTGTTAAATAATTACATTTGAAGAATAAGCCTTTATTTTTGTCACATATACATTTAAGGGCACATATACATTTAAGGGACATACTGACATCCCAACGTTTTTTTTATATATATATATATATATATATATATATATATATATATATATATATATATATATATATATATATATATATATAAACATTGGGGTCAACCCTTTTTATTTTCTTTTTTTATATAAATGTTGGGGTCAGAGCACAGCTTTGAAGAAGAATCCTATATTTATATCTGCATGAATTATGTAAAACATTATGGAAATTATGCATTATGGATTATTTAAAAAAAAAAAAAAAAGCTTTGAAGAAGAAGCCTATATTGATATCTGCATGAATTTAGATACTGAATATTTGTTCTGATACATTATCTGTTCTATGGTAACAAGCCAGCCACCCTATTAGTGACAAACAGCTAATGATTTATTTCTTTCTTAACTGGATGTGATCAATTGCAAATAAACAAATAATCTCCTTCTTATAAACTGAGGGCACATATCCACCTGCACGTGTAACTGCAACACATTTCACATTGGCCACATAAAAAGCTTAAAAAAGCGACATACTCCAAAAAAAGTACTAAAACTACTAATAATGCTGATGAGGCTTTTATTTGACTAGGAGTGTTACATGATGTTATCTATTAACAACATTTTATATTCACTGACATCAAGTACCACAAAAATGTAGTGTTTGTCTCTTACCATGGCTGCCTATGTTAGGGAGCGTTCCTCCGACAGGAACTCTGCTGCCCTCCCACGGGTTTCCACTGTAGTCCTTTGCTGCGTTTACTGCTACATTCTTCTTTGTGCTTAACCCTTTCATATGCAAACACATCATATACAAGTTTATTACATAAAGCACGAGCTGAGGATGAATTAAATTCAATCAGGATATTTATTTGTTCTGATTGCAGCACTTTAGTTACAAACATTTATATCCCAATTCAGCTTTAAATTAGAGCAGTGTTTACGGTGGCCAAGAAGTGCAAAACAAATTAACAAATCCGAAAACACATTAACAAATCCCAAAACACATTAACAAGTCAGACAACCCGGAAGAGGTTGGTATAGTTTGTGAATGGAAACTTACCATCATCGGACGAGACACCTTTCATTCACCTGTATATCTTTAATGACAGGTGTCTTGTCCAATGATCGGTAAGTTTCCATTCACAAACTATACCTACCGCTTCCGGGTTGTCTGAATCGGTGCACGAAACACATTAACAAATCAGAAAACACATTAACAAATCCGAAAACACAACGATATTTCAGACTACCAGGAAGCGGTTGGTATAGTCTGTGATTGGACAAGACACCTGTCACTCAAGGTATACATGAAGTTCAACAGTCTGCCGCAGGGAAAAGTTGGAATGGATGGATGGAATGGATTACTGTGGATTAATTCTGCTATTTTCTTATATTTAAACGGAGAACTTTACACATAAGATTCCATACCTGTATATCTTGAGTGACAGGTGTCTTGTCCAATGATCCGTAAGTTTCCATTCAAAAACGATACACTACCGTTTCTGGGTTGTCTGACTTGTCGTTGTGTTTTTGGATCTGTTAATGTGTATTCTGATTTGCTAATGTGTTTTCGGATTTGTTAATGTGTTTTGCACTTCTCGGCCACCGTAAGTGTTAGCTCTCTGATGGCGCTCCAACACCCTCTCATGGACAGAGTATAAATGATAAAACAATGAAGTTCATCTACAGCGCAGTCTGTAAATAATTACCCAGATGCTGCCAAATTATTTGGCTTCAGCTCTACAATTTATATAGACTGCTTACTCAAAAGCACTTGAACAAACTCATACTTTAGCTCCTTCCATGCGATGCCACTCTCTGCCTTGTCTTGATTAGACTATGATTAGATATTAAAAAGACATTCCCTCTGTGAGATTTAAAAGAATAGCTGGTTGTTGAATTGTGGCAGCATTGAGATTTTGCTATTGTCACTGTACTTACAGATATATGTATAGACTACTGTAGCAGTTGGCACACTTTGACACAATGGTAAGCTTACGGAAGCGTTTTGATTAAAAATGTTTTTATTAAAATTAATTCAATTAAACAAGAGATCTGGAAAAAAAAATTAATTTCATTTACAGAAGAGACTAAAAATTCAATTCAATAAAATTTAGTTTTTAAAGCACTTTTAACAATGGACATTGTCTCAAAGCAGATTTTCAGAACATAAAATGTTAATGTGAATTTATCCCTAAAGAGCAAAACTGTTTAGAGTGTTGAGGAAAAACTCTCTTAGATGATAGGAGTAAAAAACCTGGAGCGGAAACAGACTTAAAAGAGAACCCATCCTCATTTATGTGACACCAGTGAGTGAGATTATAAATAAAAGGCTGCAAATGGCTGCATTCAAGTCCAGTAAAGAGTCATTAGGAAATCTGCTGTGTTTCCTAACGTAAAGAGGCCACAGATTTCCACTTACTTCTTTATTTTACAGAGATAATCAATGTATTTTATTTAGAGTTATAGGAATTAATTCAGTTACTGTGGCTGAAGTGTGATATAGAATAATGCTGTTGCTCCCACTATGGGTTACTCAGTATAGAAACCAAAGCAGCAGTAAATAATACTGTACTTTCTGAATAGAGACTACACTTTATTATTCAGTTCTGCTTTGCTTACTAAAGGCCTTTTTACACCTGGTCACTTCATGTGTTTTCTCTGATCCGATAGCTATCTGATTTGTTAAAACTGTTCCATTTACATTAGGCCACATAAACACTTGGCGAATCGGATATCAATCCGATCTTTTTACTCCCGCCCAAAATGCAAATATATTTTACCTCATTTCCGAGGTAATTGAAATGGAACACGCTTTGGTGCATGCGGTTGCTACAAAAAACAGCAATTACTGTTTGCTGCATTTTCGCTGGCGGCAGCAGTGTATTTTAAAACCAAACGAGACACCTGGGTGAAAGATCGGAGCCAGCACTGATGGGAAAACATATTTGTTTCTGGCGTGATGCACGACTCGTGAGTCACTTGCGAGTGACGTACTTCCGTTTGGGAGGAGTATAGCGCTGACGTATGTGGCTTGAACAACCACATTCATTTACACCTGTCCAGTTTCATCTGTAATGCGTCCCAGACCACCTCCTGAAGTGGTTTGAACGATCGGATTTATATCCGTCTCAAAACCGTTTCGGAGGGCATTTACACCTGGTCTTTTTACGATCGGATAGCTATCTGATCACAGAAAACGCATGAAGTGACCAGGTGTAAAAACCCCCTAAGTATCTCACTCTTTTTCAATCATGCAAACTGATTAATTTTTCACCACCACCAAAAAAAAATAAATCCTACCACGAACCATCAAACTGTTCAGATTACCTTGGAATGAGTTTGATATAACCATTTAATTTGAAGATATAAAAATAAACTGTTTTTTTAAGCTCTAAAGCAATGTAAACTAATATTGAAGTACATTACATACATTACCTTTACAGCATTTGGCAGAAGCCCTTATCCAGAGCGACTTACATTATCTCATTTTTGTACAACTGAGGGTTAAGGGCCTTGCTCAGGGGCTCAACAGTAGCAGCTAGGTGTACCTGGGATCGAACTCACAGCCTTCCGATTGGTAGCCCAACACCTTAACCACTAGGTACCACATGCCCTTAGTATTATTAGTAGTCTATATAAAAACAGAAATTACTACAAATTTTTAAAGCTTTTTTTTTTTTTTGTTCTTTTGGCTGATCCCCATTCGGGGTCGTCACAGCAGATCACGTGGTCTGCATATTAGATTTTACACTGGATGCCCTTCTTGTTGCAACCCTTCCATTTTATCTGGGTCTGGGCCCACCACTGAGAGTTAATGCTTCAGTAGTTGGGTTAGCTCCTTGTCTAAAAACAAATCGAACCCGGGCCAATGCAATGAAAGCACGCGATCCTGCCTCCATATTCATATGAGCCATTAACCACCGCTGTGGAGTGTGACATAAAAAAAATTCTGTGATGAACAAAGTCATCACCGATACATTTTTTTTGGCCTCTTTTGAAACCATTTATTTAAAATATATACATAATATAAAACATATACATCTACATGAAAACTTCATTAGAGTTATATGATATATATATATATATATATATATATATATATATATATATATATATATATATATATATATATATATTGCCATTTCCAGGTAAGCATTCAATTTTGGAAAAACATTCTGAGTGCTTTAGCTTTGATGGCACATGTAAATACCTGGTAAATATCTTGACTGGTTCAAGTAATGCTGTTTGGCTGATGCTGTCCTGGATGACTCCTGGAAGGGCAGCGTGGTGTTTATATTTGTGACTCCATCCTTCCTGGCGTTGGATAGACTGAAATCTAAAGCGTTTCCCTGCCTGCATAAAAAGTATTAAAAAAAAAATTAAAAAAAAACTACAATGCCAAGTAAATGAAACAAATCTCTCTGCAAAGCTGAATGTAAGTCAACTATATGAACACTAACTATCATGTTTTCAGCTTTATCTGACTGTTGTTTTTGAAATATCAAGAATTTTCTTTCAGAACGTTAGCATGCTAGCACTTTCTCCCCTGTTTGTTCTGTGTTTATAAAAAAACATCACAAAAAAAACTTTGAACAGTGATTTAGGCTCATGGTATTTTATGTCTGTAACCTATTGAACCTATTGAAGAGTTATTGTATTCAATAATAAAGAATAATACAGTGCATTTGTATGTCGCTCTGGATAAGGGTATCTTCTAAATACTGTAAATGTAATCACCTGTTCATGCTGCTGTCACCCTGTAGCCGTTTTTCATTGCTGGTGAAAATGGATTTGTTCAGTGTTGTGTTTGTAGAGTCTGTGTCCTCAGAATCATCCCAGTCTTCACCTTTTAAGACCCCCGTCACATTACCCCACCTCCTTCTGCCTCCTTTGGCCTTCGATAAACTGCCTGACAAATTTGCATTCTCGGGTTCTAGAGTTAGCTGCACACAAACACACACACACACACACACACACACACACACACACAAACACACAATCTTCCATATTGATATTTCATATTGATTATCATGTTATGTTACCTGGAACCGAAGTCATTTTATTTGCTCCACCAGGTGCAAATAAAAGAAATGTATTAGTTACCCCGCATTCAAGGAAAACCTTAGTGTGCCTAATGGCAGCAAACATAATGTAATAACATAAGGCAAGCTTATTTTAGCTAACTAAGTGCAATAATGTAGACTAAAGAGAACAAACAAACACACGACTGGTGTATTTTGTCAGGGCTGGAAACACATTGGGGGTGTTCTGTCCTGGCATTGAAAGTAAAAAGCTACTATTCACATGTTAAAACATAAGGTGACCATGTGGTAAGCAGCAGTTATATGTGCTGCACTATTTTGCTTGGTTTTGTCAGGATTTCCACATACGGTGGTGTGAAAAAGTGTTGGAACCCTTCCTGATTTTTTATTTTTTGCATGTTTGTCACACTTAATGTTTCAGATCATCAAACAAATTTACATATTGGTCAAAGATAACAAGTAAACACAACATGCAGTTTTTAAATGAAGGTTTTTATTATTAATGAAAAAAAAAATCCAAACCTACATGGTCCTGTGTGAAAAAGTGTTTGCCCCTAAACCTAATAACTGGTGCCACCTTTAGCAGCAAAAACTGCAATCAAGCATTTGTGATAACGTGCAATGAGTCTGTTACAGCGCTGTTGAGGAATTTTGGTCCACTCATCTTTGCAGAATTCATGTAACTCAGCCACATTGGAGGGTTTTCGAGCATGAACCGCCTTTAATAGCCTGAGGTTACATCATCTCAATAGGATTCAGGTCAGGACTTTGACTAGACCACTCCAAAGACTTCATTTTGTTTTTCTTCAGGCATCCAGAGTTGGATTTGCTGGTGTGTTTTGGATCATTGTCCTGCTTCAGAACCCAAGTTCGCTTCAGCTTGAGGTCACAAACAGATGGCTGCACAATGTCCTGCAGGATTTTTTGGTAGATTTTTCATGGTGGAGGGCGACTTCATGAATGAATTCATGAAGAATTCATGGTTCCATTTATCACAGCAAGTCTTCCAGGTCCTGAGGCAGCAAAACAGCCCCAGAACATCACACTACCACCACCATATTTTCCTGTTGGTATGATGTTCTTTTTCTGAAATGCAGTGTTACTTTTACACCAGATGTAATCTGAAATTTTTTGAAAAATTTCAACTTTTTTCTCGACAGACCACATAGTATTTTCCCAAAAGTCTTTCGGATCATCCAGAAGTTTTCTGGCAAATATGAAACGAGCCTTTATGTTCTTTTTGCTCAGCAGCGATCTTTAACTCTGCCATGCAGGCCATTTTTGCCCAGTCTCTTATGGTGGAGGCATAAACATTGACCATAACTGGAAAATGAGGCCTGCAGATCTTTGGATGATGTTGTGGGGTCTTTTGTGACATCTTAGATGAGTCGTCGCTGCGCTCTTGGGTCGACCGGCCACTCTTGGGAATATTCACCACTGTTCCGTGTTTGGTCACCACTCTCACTATGGCTCTCACTGTGGCTCGCTGGAGTCGCAAAGCTTTAGAAATGGCTTTATAACCTTTTCCAGACTGACAGATCTCAATTACTTTCTTTCTCATTTGTTCTTAAATGTCTTTGGATCTCGGGATGATGTGTAGCTTTTGAGGATCTTTTGGTCTTCTTCACTTTGTCAGTCAGGTCCTATTTAAGTTAGTTCTTGATTGTGAACAGGTGTGGCAGTGATCAGGCCTGAGTGTGGCTAGAGAAATTAAACTCACGTGTGATATACCACAGTTATGTTTTAATGGGGGGGGCAAACACTTTATCACACAGGACCATGTGGGTTTGGATTTTGTTTTCCCTTAATAATAAAAACCTTCATTTAAAAACTGCATGTTGTGTTTACTTGTGTTTTCTTTGACTAATATTTAAATCTGTTTGATGATCTGAAACAAAGTGAGACAAACATGCAAAATAATAAAACATCAGGAAGGGGGCCAACACTTTTTCACACCACTGTACATGTAATTCTGAGAATATTGTCCTTCACTTTAAAAGCTGATTACATTTTTTTCTTTTATTGTGGTTTAGCAGGTGCTGTGGATTAAATTTGTAGCACAGACTACACTTAGAGCACTGAGGCATGTCACAGGGCCTGCATAACACATAACAACATGTTTTTGCCGATCAATAAGCAATGCATTCATTTTCTTTGTCTGGTTGTTGAACCTATTATGAATAAGATGCTAACAGTCTGGACATGAATTCAGCTGTTTAACCATTATTCCTTAGTTACTATAACTGAAACAATTATATAATATACAATATAGTTTGATCATACACTATCTGATCAATGTATTTTAATGCATGCAATTATCCAATAAAGCAGTTGTGTAGCAACAGCAGCCCAAGTGCATAAAATCATGTAGACAAGCATCAGAGCTTCAGGCTTCAGAGATAACAGGCTCAATCAGGTAGCGTATGTAAAACTGGCTTAGGGGAAGTTAATAAAAATGCCAGATGATGTATTTCCAATCTTCAACTGATCAGTTTTGTGTGAACCTGTGCCCAGTACGTACAGTACCTGCATGCACCGTTTGGAGCAAACTCTAGAAACTGTGAAAAATCTCATGAGTTTCACAGTTTTTGAAATATTCAAGCCTATATCATGTGCACTGCAGTCACATGATTGGATAATAAAACTGAATAATAGCGTGAATGAGCAGGAGTATAGGTGTTCTTGTTAAAATGACAATTGAGTGTAGAATGTGTTCAATTTTGAAAACAGATTTTTTTCACCTTTCCAACAACACAGTGGCAGTGCTCACCTTGCTCTGCAAGCCTTTGTCATGTATTTGAGGGAAGCGGTTGCGCACTGCTCTGTCTGTCCTGACCTCTGTCTTTCCTGGCCTTTTAGGTGGCTCTGGACGGTGTTGAGGTTGATAGGTTGTATCAGGTAAAGGGAGGGTTGGGATCTGAGGAGAAGGATTTGGCCTGAGTTGCGGAGGCTGTGTTTTTCCTTGGTCCTGAATCTGCTGTGGTGCACCAAGGACCTGACCCACATGAAAGTAGGGATAGCGCAGGGCCTGAGATTCAAAGAGTACCATGAGACGGGGTTAGAACATGAGGAATGGTGATTTTTAGTGTCTCATTTTGTCTTGGTGTTTTGCAGTATTATAACTCAGACCTGACAACCATGAAGAAGAAGCACAAGCTGAAGAACCGGCTAAAACACCATTAATGTAAGACGGGGGAAGGGGTGGATCTTCTGAAACTTCTTAAGGTTGCCAGGTTTGCCAAACTTTTTACATATTTACAAGTATTTGTAACTTTGCGTTACCTGGCTGGCTGCTGGCCGTTTTTTGGGGTCCCACTGCAGCAGGTCTCTCATCAGCTGAATGGCTTCAGAACTAGCGTTGGGGATCAGGGAGGCTAGGTTCATGGGCACGCACTGTGGCCAGCGGAAACCCATGGTAGCTGCCAGCAGGCATCCTTCTGGCCAGTCATTCTACATGGTCCAGGCAAACAATCAAAACGTTCACAAAAATGCACAACTAAAAACATTTTAACTTCAAGCTAAATAGATCATTTTATTTACTATCTGTAATAATAGTTATTTATGTCCTACCTTCTTTGGAGTTCCCAAAACCTGGCAGATCTTGAAAATAGTGTCCACCTCACTGGAGCCAGGAAACAGCGGCCTGAGCGTGTAGAGTTCAGCCATGATGCAGCCTACGGCCCACTGGTCTATAGGTGAGCTGTAGCTTGTGGACTTGAGAAGTACTTCTGGAGCTCGGTACCTTTTATCATGGGGAAAAAGGCATTTACGGGTGGAAAAAAAAAATCAATAGAAAATGTATGTATCATGTCTAAGTAATTGTATCTTGAGTCAGCAATTCTGCATTGTATATTCTGTGTCATTCCTTATTCAAACTATCATTCATACGATCACAAGAGAAGGAAAAAAAGAAAAGGAAATGCTACCATCTTGTCGACACATAGTCAGTGTAAGGAGGACAAGATCGGATCTCTCGTGCAAGTCCAAAGTCTGCGATTTTCACAAGATCAGGACCCATGCACAAAAGATTCTCTGGTTTCATGTCTCTATGAAAAAAACCTAGAAGAAAGGCAAAATCGTTAAGCAGGAACTTCAGGATATTAAACACAAAGCTACAAATAGCACACACAATCAGGGCCTGTATTTATAAAGATTCTCCTAATCACATCTCCTAATTAAAGAGCTCCTAAACTTATAAATTCTTACTAGGAATCTTAGCTTAAGAGTGATTGAGGACCAATCTCAGAGCAGCTCTGAGCAAGGAAAATACATTTTTTATCTAAGAGAGAAGGCTGAGCCGACCCTGATGACACGTCTGTATGACACGTCAGTATGACACATCTGTATGACATTCTTTTGAAGACACTGATTGGTTGTCTAATAAAAAAAGGTGCACCTTAAAAATCTGGTCTAACATAAGCCTTCACTTTGTCTCTATGTTAAGATATTTGAGGCTATATTATGTAGGGATTACATTCATTCATTCATTCATCTTCTACCGCTTATCCGAACTACCTCGGGTCACGGGGAGCCTGTGCCTATCTCAGGCGTCATCGGGCATCAAGGCAGGATACACCCTGGACGGAGTGCCAACCCATCGCAGGGCACACACACACTCATTCACTCACGCAATCACACACTAGGGACGATTTTCCAGAGATTCCAATCAACCTACCATGCATGTCTTTGGACCGGGGGGAGGAAACCGGAGTACCCGGAGGAAACCCCTGAGGCACGGGGAGAACATGCAAACTCCACACACACAAGGTGGAGGCGGGATTCGAACCCCCAACCCTGGAGGTGTGAGGCGAACGTGCTAACCACTAAGCCACCGTGCCCCCTGGGATTACATTCATGACCGATCATATTAGAGATGTATATATGAGACTTATATTTAAATGTGTTTGTATTCATCCCCAATGAACAAGCCTGAGGCGACTGTGGTAAGGAAAAAACTCCCTTAGATGGAAGAGGAAGAAACCTTGAGAGGAACCGGACCCAAAAGGGAACCTCATCCTCTTTTGGGTGACACTGTAGGGTGTGATTATAAACTGTTATAAAAACCAGAGAGCGTTATTGCGAATAATGTTCTTTCTACGGTCAGATACAGTCTGACAATTGTGTACTGATTAGGAGGTTGTTTTCCTCAGAGACCACATGACGTTTGTAACTTCTCTTTGAATATCTGCAATCTTCAAGAAGCAGAACACAACTGAAGCTGCCACAATCACCTTGTAATGTAAATGTAATCATCTTCGACACAGTTCAGAAATGTCATAATGCCAAATTATACCATTTCTGACGCTATGGCATATTGGCTCTGTTTCGGAGATGTTAGCATATCGGCGCTGTATCTCTAATATGATTGGTCAAAAATAATCCCAACACAATCTACTCTGTAGCATTGTATTAACACTATCATTATTAAATATTGTATACATTTCTTCTCCCTCTTCACCTTTCAGCCATTTTCTCCTCTGCTAAAGGATCTCTTAAGCCACTTAAAAGTCTTCCTCTCTTCTCCTAACACTATTCTACTTTATGAGCTCATTTTAGAGTTAAAAATTTCTTTACTAGGTGCAACTCTATGCGCTGAGACTTTTTATGAATACAGGACCAGATCTTGTATTATTATTTATGTTTATGAAAGATAGAAATATACCATGTTTGTGAATGAAAGCAAGTCCCTGTAGAATCTGATACATAATATTCCTCACTGCAGACTCTGGAAACATGCGTGTTCTGGAAAAACAAATATACGGGTGTGTAGGACACTCTGAGGATGTGATGAAGCTCACAGTCTGTGGTCCACAGTAGAGGGTGACACGGGAGTGTATTTTCAAACCTCTCCTGTCCCACTCCCAAAAAAAAAATTCCCGTCCCATCCCAATCCCTCCCAATCCCGTGACCCACGGGAATCCCAAAGAAATGTCAGCCTCTAGAAGTGAGCCGGACAGAGTTATCTTTTTCCCCAGAGTTGTCGTTGCAGTGTAAGTTTCGGGTCTGACTCCATTTTTAATTTTCGCGGCTTCTAGAGAGTGCATGGGGAAGACGCCTTCTCTTATATTATTGGTGGTTGGCATACATTACTGTCACCAACTGTCACGGGTGTGTGGAGCACATCATTCATTTAACCAGCCATACCAAAGCAAACAGATTATATTTTTATTTATGTCAAAAGGTATATTTGTGTATTCCCGGTCCCGCCCACTCCCGCTGACATTTTTTCCTGTCCCGTTCCAGTCACGTGATTAATAGTGATTTTGTGACCCGCGGGAATCCCGAAAAAAATGTCAGCCTCTAGTCCACGGTGCATTTTTCTTGGTTACCTTTCTTTCATTAGCTGGTAGAGGTTCTCCTTCATATACTCGAACACAAAGTACAATTCGTCGTTTTCCCGGATGACCTCCTTCAGCTTGATCACGTTGGCGTGGTTGAGTTTCTTCAGGGACTGGGAGTGAAAGACATCACTGTTTTACTGACCGACAAACTTTTAACAAACCCCTGAATCTGAATATTTTATTTCAAATAAAAATAAAGGTTATTATGGGCATGCCGTGGGGATAAATAAAAGAGGAGGAAAAAAACAAACAAACAGGATGCTGATGATTGATGCTGGTGAACTGTTTAAACGGTTTTATCAAATCGAAATGTGTCCTTTGGAGCCTGTGAACAAGAGCTTGAGCCCTGGATTTAAAATAGGCAACATACACGTGTCAGCCATTTTATTAGGAACATCTCTGTAATACTAGGATGCACTGTGCTACTGCCACGTGATTGGCTGGAAGTAAAACTGGTATTCTGAATAAAGTGTGCAGTGAGTATATTTTTAGGGTAAAAACACCATCTGTAAGACGGCATGTGCTGATATAGGACTATGCGGTATACTACGTGTGTGACAATATCTTGATTGGAATTTGTTCTCATATTTATAGTTCTGATTTGATTTGCAATTGGAATGACTTCTAAATCTCTCTAAGCTCAATAATTCCATGCACTGGAAAGGATTCATCATCATCAACATCTAGTAAATGTACTTGATAGGCTTCCTGCTTGATAGCATGCTTTTTTGTTTTGTTTTTTTTTTAAATAGGATTAAAACAGAGGACAAACAGAGTTAGAAGCACTGCAATATCAAGACAGACACAGACAGACACACACGAGTCACCTACTATCTTCACAGTGCTGCTGCAGAATTTTTTTTTTTTTTAATGAAGTATGCCAGCAATTATGGACAAAAAGGTGACAAAACAATCATAAGAAATGCAAGGACATGTATCCCCCCACCTTCAGAGCAGCTGAAGCCAAACATATTTTCTAAGTAATGACTTGTATGTGGGAGAGCATGAAGAGAGATGAAAGCATGATATTTTATGATTTTATGAAATCTTTTCTATCATGACAGCAACTGTGCGTACCTTGACCTCTCGGAGATTCATGCACTCCTCCCAGGAATAGAACTTCCTTTTCATTCTGCATAAGGAAAGAATCAAAATTCAATATAAACACACATACTGATTTGTGACGATAAAAATACGACGGTAAATACATTAACCATGGGGATACAATTCGCAAATAACAAATCCTGCAAAAAAGGAGAAAAAGAAATACAAATAGTCACGATCAGTCTTTAGACATGAACATCGGATGAACCTCAACAGTTTACCAAAAAGGCTCTGATTACCTTGTTGATGTATTTTGCAGAGTAGTATTTTTTCATTATATAATTCTTACAGATTGTTCATTCTTTACAGATTAGATGACTATGTGCTGCCAAACCAATTTCCTTAATACGTTGTTAATTTAAATCAATAAAACGCTCCAGGACTCCTGTTCATGTCCCTTCTCTGATAACAACATCCTGCTCAAGTTAAAAATAGAACATGCATTAACTGTGGCTTTCAGAAGCCTCACAGATGTCTACATAATTACCAGAGTGGAAGGCTTTAAACCCTGGGATCCACCACAGCTAAAACAGGCTACGTGACTGGTCTGAACATTGTACATTGTTGTACACCGAACTGAAAAGACGATGCCAAATTACCAGCTGCTTAACTGCAAACACGTAATGCTTCAAGTGATATGAGTTGAAGTCATGACCTCGCAGAAATTCACAAAGCCTGTCAACCTCTTAAACACGATAGCCTTGATCTTATGCTTGATCTCTGCACTTGGCTTGTCTCGGTCTAGGGCTCTGTGTCTTAATACGTCTGGCCTTTGTCAGCTAAGCCTCTGTTTTGGCTAGGCTCAGGCCAAGTCTCCGTGTTGACTGATCTCAGCTCTGTGCCTGGCTAGTCCTGGTCTGCGGCTCTGTGCTCGGCTAGACTCGTTCTGCTGCCCTGTGCTCCGCTAGTCACTGTCTGCTGCCCTGTGCTCCGCTAGTCACGGTCTGCTGCCCTGTGCTCCGCTAGTCACGGTCTGCTGCCCTGTGCTCCGCTAGTCACTGTCTGCTGCCCTGTGCTCCGCTAGTCACTGTCTGCTGCCCTGTGCTCCGCTAGTCACTGTCTGCTGCCCTGTGCTCCGCTAGTCACGGTCTGCTGCCCTGTGCTCCGCTAGTCACGGTCTGCTGCCCTGTGCTCCGCTAGTCACTGTCTGCTGCCCTGTGCTCCGCTAGTCACGGTCTGCTGCCCTGTGCTCGGCTAGACTCGGTCTGCTGCCCTGTGCTCCGCTAGTCACTGTCTGCTGCCCTGTGCTCCGCTAGTCACGGTCTGCTGCCCTGTGCTCCGCTAGTCACTGTCTGCTGCCCTGTGCTCCGCTAGTCACTGTCTGCTGCCCTGTGCTCCGCTAGTCACGGTCTGCTGCCCTGTGCTCCGCTAGCCACTGTCTGCTGCCCTGTGCTCCGCTAGTCACTGTCTGCTGCCCTGTGTTCGGTTAGTCACTGTCTGCTGCCCTGTGTTCGGTTAGTCACTGTCTGCTGTCCTGTGTTCGGTTAGTCACTGTCTGCTGCCCTGTGTTCGGTTAGTCACTGTCTGCTGCCCTGTGTTCGGTTAGTCACTGTCTGCTGCCCTGTGCTCGGTTAGTCACTGTCTGCTGCCCTGTGCTCGGCTAGTCACTGTCTGCTGCCCTGTGCTCGGCAAGTCACTGTATGTAGCCCAATGCTTAAGCAGTCTCACAGCTACAGATAAAAGTTTCTTAAGTAACTACATTTATCTCATATCTTATATTTACATGATCCTAACACACATTCTGCTACAAACACAGAAAAGCTTTAGAACAACTTGACTCACTTCTTGACAGCAACTAGCTCACCAGACTCCAGGCAGCGGCTCAGTGTGACTGAGCCATAGGTGCCATCGCCAAGCTGCCGTAGGGCAGCGTATCGGTTCATAGTGCGTTATTCTTTCTTAGTATGACGCACAGTGGCGCCTGTCACCTGTACGATGGCCGCTCAAATGCAGCCAGGGTTTGTGGTTACAGCGGAGTTGAGTGACAGGCTGGGAAGTCATGATGTTTGTGTACAAGCCACCACCTACAAAGAACAGAATGACAGCATGAACAGATTATTAACAACTCCACACACAATGATGCCTGAATCTGAAATTAAACGATCTTTAAAGCAGTTTTAAACTGTGCAATTGCAGTGGACTGAAATTGAGATGATCCAAATGACAAAACTACTATTAAAAAAATGGATGCAGACCGTAATGGTATGAAAGGCGGGACTTTTATTCTGATTACCTTTTTTTTCCATTTCCACAAAGTATACACTTAATTAGAACAACAATAACTGCCCATTGCTGTCAAATGTTAAAAAATTGCAAAAATAAAAGGTTTTCTATTTTTACTTTATAGATAAACACACAGAGTGGCAGGCAAAGAGAAAGGTCATATGCAGGACTCAGTGCTTGCAGACTACAAACTCAAAAATACCTCCATGTACTTGCAGTCATTTTTACTTATAATTATTCTTTAACTTTAATACCGTTAAAGAAAAATCCAGCTTTAATGACCTTATACGGTTATGTGATAAAGCTATGACGCCACGTGACAGCCCGGTAATACTATTTCCAGTGGGATTCAACCTGAACGCCATCTTTACCTAAAATGGGCGATGCAGCAGCACTTTATTACTATTGGACTATTCACCTCCTCACACAAAGCATGTTCCAAATCTTAACACCATTTACGCTTATCATCTTACAGGTCGTTCATTCGTCGAGGTGGGGCTTTGTTGTAACTCAGCACATCATGGTAAACTTTTGAACTCATCATCTTTCCTGTTTTTTGGGAACAAATTTGTTTTCCTCATTTGGTTCTGCTTTTAAGCACCATTAGCTCTATCAAGACAGGATTACATTTACACGGGGTCCTACGTTACGCAGTTTCTGACCAGATTGCTCATGTTGGTGTCTTTCAAGTCCTTTGAAAAGATTATAACATTCTCTGGATTAAGCTTAATCCACAGAATGTTATAATATCCAGGCAACATCTGCATAGAAGCAGATGTTGCCTGGATATGAAACACTTCCTGATTTGTGATTATTATTACTACATTTTCTGATTGTTGCTGTAACGTTGGCTCGAGTTGCTTGTGTGTCATGTTGAGGATGGAGTCTGATTATATGATCACGTGACCCTGATAAACTAATCCTAATCCGGTTTTATTTGGGATAACGTAATTGCCCTAGCCACGCCCCCACCCGTGACGTCAGAACAGCTAAAGGTGTCAGCTAAAGCTAAGCTATTAAAAAAATAACAAATAACAATATTGCGTTAAATATAATAACACGTATGTGATCGATTTCCTGACTGTATAACACCTTGGTAATGAACATCACTGCTCTGTACGTGTCGTTAGCATTAATTGAGAATTTTCTACGATTTATTCATATACCCATAAGCTAACGGTAGCTACACAAGTGCGACACTTTAGCCCCAGGATATTTACCTGTCGTACATCGTAGAGAGTCCAGTCTGTGGTTATAACCTTACTCTAATCCCATCTGCACATCTCAGTGTAAACAACATGAAGCTTCTCCGTCCCTAACAACTGCCGAGTGAATCACACAACAAACAAGTAAAAACAAACAAACCGTTTTCTCGACCCACCCGAACTCATACAAACCCCGCCTTCTTTACTATGATTGGGTAAACCTTGCCTTAAGCGCTGACTACCAACCAATCAAAACACAGAACACGGCGGTACTGACCAGTCAAACATCAGGATGTCTACATGATTGCAATACGGGTAGGAAAAGGATAAAAGAGTAGGGCTGCGTTCCAAACTGTGTGCTACCGTCATAAAATAAGTGCACTACTTATCGTTAAGTATGCAGATTGGGACGTGGCCATTAAATAAACGGCTCGTGCGAAGGTAAGCGCGCGAGTTAAAAAGTTTCCCAAATAATAATGTTGTTATAACAGATATAAGGCCATTTTAATAGTTAGATATTCATGTCACATACATCGAAACGTTAGAAGCTGAAAATTAGGCAAGAATGTGTTACTTTTTATTATTAGCTTAATCCGTTATAATTGACGTTAATTATGGCTAAAACCGTTAGCATATAAGGTTAGCATACAAACTGAATGAAAGGGTTTGATCTAAAGTTGTGCTGTTTTGTAGGGCTGGAAAATGGCTTCTAAACTTTCTAGAAATTCCAGGAGTTATTCCGAAGGGGACATTAATAAACGAAGGGAGGAAAATACTTCTTTACGAAAGACGCTTGATGAAGTTTCTGACCACAAGGGGGCGCCATCCGTCTCCCAGGACAACCACGTTTATTTAGAGGTAAATTGGAACTTCAGTAATAACATTGGGACTCATTTATGAACCTGGATACAGACAGATGTATTTGTAAATAGTCCATATAAGCATCTGGTTATTATGTAGCATGGTGCTACATAAGGACAACAAATAGCTACAGAAAATAACACAGCTATGGCTAAACCAAAAGACTGGGCGGACAGGACAGGTGAGGTCAGGACGGGACAGGTGAGATGAGGTCAGGACAGGTGAGGTAAGAACAGGACAGGTGAGGTGAGGTCATGATAGGTGCGGTGAGGACAGGTGAGGTGAGGTAAGAACAGGTCAAGTGAGGTCAGGACAGGTGAGGACCGGACAGGACAGGATAGGGGAGGTCAGGACAGGACAGCTTTGTCATTGCATAGTACAGGTAGATATCAACAAAATGCCATTTAACATGCATTAGTCAGTGTCTGGAGAGAAAATAGCACCAACCAGTATACAAACTGTACGGACCATTGTGCAAAAAAAGGGATCTGTAAACACACCTACACATGTGATAGCAGTATTTTTGAAAATCTTATAAATGTACATGTGAACTTACATGTAAGAGACCAAATAACATAAACCTGGACTTCAAGTCATATAATTTGCAGGTATTACTGGACTTCTATATATGGAATATTCTGTTTAGGTTAAATTGCTTTAGCAGATGTCTCAAGTATTAACAGTGGGGCAGTGGGTAGAGTTCTCGCGTCACAGCTCCAGGCTCCTCACTTCATTGCAGAGCTGTGCTTCCTGTTTTTTCACCATGTTCACTGGGGTTTCCTCACAGCTCCCGATCCATTGCCACCATGACTAGGATAAAAACATTACTGAAGATGAAGGAACGAATCAAACATAAAAAAAAATTATAATGTTCGAGTTCACTGTTATCTCCTAAAAATATTTTCTCCCTTACTATTTTTCAGTGACATTAGATGTAATTATTAAGAAATGTAATGCAGTAGGTTTGGAGTCAGCAAATGACAGAATGTGAGTGTTATGGTGAGGAAAAATTTGCGCTGCTGCATCAGTGAAGTTGATGAAGTGAGGGCAGGTTCCCACTGGCATCATTATCAAATACCATTGTGGGTAAAATAGAAAACATAATCCATTCGATAATTGAAATACATTAAGGTTTTATTACAAAATGAACCTTGGACACCATTTCAAGAGCACATGTTAGTTATAAGGATCCTATTAAAGTTTTCTACAACAGTCCTTCCAAAGGTCTCTTTTTTTTCCCCCCATGATGTTTTAACTTTGAAGAGAATCCTTTCGCTGGAGACACTGAGGGAGAAAAACTCACAGCAGATCCTGGCCAGAGATCAGGAAATCGCCTACCTTTGGCAGATGCTTCGGTCAGACACTGTGACCAACCTTCATACCCAAATCATCCAGCTGAGAGCAGAGGCTGAAATAAGAGAGACACTCTATCACAGCCTCAAACAGGAGACAGAGGAGGTGAAGAAAAAAGTGGAAGCTGTCTTACAACAAACAAGCAAAGTAGGTCTGTCTCTCTTACATAACCTCTCTCGCTCTCTTTCTCTATCTCCCCTCTCTCCCTCTCTCTCTCTCTCTCTCCCCCTCTCTCCCTCTCTCTCTCTCTCTCTCTCTTTCTCTCTCTCTCTCCTTCTCTCTCTCTCTCTCTCTCTCTCTCTCTCTCTCGCTCTCATTCTCTCTCTGTCTCGCTTTCTCTCTCTCTCTCTCTCCCCCCCCCCCTCTCTCTCTCTCTCTCTCTCATTCTCTCTCTCTCTCTCTCTCTCTCTCTCTCTCTCTCCCCCCTCCCTCTCTCTCCCCCCCTCCCTCTCTCTCTCTTCCGCCCACCCTCCACCCCCCCCCTCTCCCCCCCTCCCTCTCTCTCTCTCTCCCCTCTCTCTCCCTCTCTCTCTCTCTCTCTCGCTCACTCTCTCTCTCTCTCTCTCTCGCTTTCTCACTCTTTCTTTCTCTCTCTCTCTCGCTCTCATTCTCTCTCTCTCTCTCTTGCTCGCTTTCTCTCTCTCTCGCTATCTCTCTCCCCCCCCTCTCTCTCTCTCTCTTTCTCTCTCTCTCTCTCTCTCTCTCTCTCTCTCTCTCTCTCTCTCTCTCTCCCCCACACACACACACACCCTTATCTAAACCATGTTTTCAACACTACTGTGTTTCCAAATGCAATTCACAGCTTGCACCCAAGATGGCAGCATTTGTAAATAAAGATCATAAAAGAACCATAATCTTTTTTTCCACATGCAATATACAATATGAGCCTGTCACTGTCAATTTTATTCATTTAAAAAGTCGTCTATCTCTGAATGTCAGCTCTTTGTTTGAGTCCTTGGTTTCTCCTGTGAAAAGAAAAGGAGGAAAATCAGTCAGAGGCATCGGGTAAACATTGGGTATAGCTAATACAACTCGAATGCCTTTAACCTAGGTGTATATAAACTTCCGGCCACCGCAGTACAATATTTAATGTTTTTAGTTGCAATAAGTCAAATATTGTTAAGAAATGAACTCATTTGATTAGACAGTCTTTTATTTGTGGACAGAACACTGCAGATGGTCACACTGCCACCGGGAACTCCACGTTGATCCAGGAACAGCTTATAGACATAGGTGTGATGTTATGGTCGCAAGGTGCTTCCTCACCAGTTCCACCTCTTACATAACTGCAGCCATCCTGTTAGTGTGACTGAAATGATCTGGCGGTACATGCTCATCATCTTTGAGACATCTTTGATCTGCAAGAGAAACTGTTCGTTGTCTTCTTCTTTCCGTTTGCTGTTGAAAAGGTCATAGAGAAGAACGAGCAGTGGCTTATGTATGATGAGCAGAGAGAGTCTTATGTAAAGGTGGTACTAGCAGAAAGGTGCCAGCTGGAGCAGGAGTTACATCAGTTCAAAAATGCCCTACTACAGAAAGAGATCACGGTTGATACAGAAGATGAAGGTGTGATCATATATAACATTTTCTATATAACCCGCACACTTGCATATTATTGAGCTTTTTATATTCGCCTAATCTTCTAAACTTTCTCTCAAAGCTGTGTCCTGATTAGCATCGTATGAACTAAAACGTATCGTAACATAATATATTCGATACCAAAAATTAAGCCATGCACAGTTTATCAACGTCACTCTGCAATTTGGTTGATAGTTGAACTATTTACAAGCTACTTGATTTTAAAATGGTAACATTAATTAAATGGAAAATCTGATATAATGTGCTAGTACAAAATCTAATTATCTACCTTAACGGTGGCCTGCTTGTACAGCGAGAAGTGTTGTAACGTCAGAGCTTCGTGTTACACAGTCAGTCATTAGTTGAGGTGTGTGTGTAGTTTTGCATGTAATTCCTATTTTATTATTACTGTTAATACAGTCATAGTTAATCGTATTATTCTTTTCCTTTCCTGTAAAAGAGCGAGAGTTGGAGATACAGCAGTGCTATGAGAAGCTTGTCGGCGAGCTCGAGAGAGAACAACAAAAGGGTCAGCAGCTGCTAAGTGAACACCATCAGATCAGAAAGGAACTGGTAGAGGAGAGGCTGAAGTCAGCAGAGCTTCAACAGCAGGTAGAGGTTTAACACTGGTTTAACAGATTGTAGTAAAGTTTTTGAAATCGTAGGCAATAATCTAATACAGCCTTGCACTGTTTTTTTTTGGCACTGTTTTATATTTTAACAACAAATCCTACCTGCATTTGTATTGGGAATGCTAAATATGGACAACAATTTCAAATTTAGTAAGCAAATATTCTGTCAGCCCATGACAAGGATTGCTTCCTGTCTGCAGACACATTTTGATGCTTCCCAGAGATCTGGCAATGACCAGGAAATTTAGATTGACTCAAACATTATTCTCATCCCCAGTAGTACATCTGTAGTACATATTGTGGAACTGCATCTGGCCAGATGTGGAGTTTAAGCTGGTATAGAGCTTAGGACAAATGTCTGAGCATATGTTTATGCTTGTTACTTCATTTGTTAATATACACAGTATGTAGTTATCGTGTATTTAAAGTGTGAATTGTTGTAATCTTTACTTCTTCTAGCTGAACGTTTTTCTTAAGTCCATACTGTGTTTTATCAAGCTTTATGTTTGTGTTGGCGTTTAAATTCTACCATTTAATTTTCACTTTTTCCTCAGTATTTGTGTTGTCGGTTTCATTTGTTACATTTTTTTACTCACCTATCACATTTTTTTTTTCTTTCTTCAGAATGAGCTTCAGGATGTTCAGTAATTTTACTTTCTTCATTAGCGTTAACTGTACTTGTGATAAGTTTATTGTCACTGTCGGGCGGAAACCTCGTATGTCCAAATTTGGTCAATTTCATATTTTTTCACATATCGATGCTATTGGTCAGTCCCCATGTGGGTCTGTTATTTTTACAAGTTATTAACCAATCTAAAGTCTTGAAAATATCTTGAGCGCAAATCTCATAACTCCATTGGACACTTCAACTGTCCACCTCTTCCTCACTCCGCGGGAGAGCTTCGCAGCATATTTCTCCTTAATAAGAGTCACAACGAATCAACACGTCTTCTGAGGTAAATGTCTTCAAAACACTGGGCTCAAAGAAAAAAAAACCTTGACCCCCGCTAGTTCTGGTGCTCGTCTGAGGACAGGAATGTAGCGCAAGACAATCCACTGCAATGTGGACTAAACCCTGTGCACTGCAGATAAGGTACAGCGTTTTTTTCATTTCCTGAAAAATAACGGTTTTGGAGATACGAGGATTCCGCCTGACAGTGACGTTATGTTAGTTAGCTTACTGACAGAGATTTTAGCTTAAGCGGTACACATCCAAATGCTAGACAGGGTTAGCAATAGCGAGAGTAGTGTAGTGTCATTACGGGAAAATAGTAGTGTTTGTAGATCTACATGGACTGCCTGTGACCCATGGGATTGCGGTCAGTAGAACCACTTGGAGACTGTCACACGGTCGATTGAACTGTCGAACTGCCGTTGCGTCGGCGTCATCAGTGAACATTTGAAGACTTCAACCGGAAGGAATTAGTGTTAATTCTGTAATGAACTCAGACATTACACTGACCTATTAATTCCTCAGGAGCTCTTGGTTGACTATAAACTGTTGTAGAAAGGACATTATTTACATTTACATTATTTTCTCTCCAGTGTCACCCAAATGACGATGGGTTTCCTTCTGAGTCCGGTTCCTCTCAAGGTTTTATCCTCAGATCATCTGTGTTAGAGATGAACAGTAATTTAATTTTAAACTTTTAAATATGCTTCTGCTTTGAGACAATGTCATTTGTTTAAAGCGCTATACACAAATAAATGAATTGAATTAATACAAGAACATTTTTATAAAGTCTGAAGTTTGAATCCAGGTGTCTATGAGGCGCATTACACAAGATTGGCCTTCATCAAGATTGTCTCTGATGGTTAAGGGTTCAACATTTGAATTAGGATTATATCTATTTCTTGAGCCCCAATTCCATCCCATGTTCATTGTTCCTCCTCCCAGACCTACGCTGGCCAGTAGAGTAAAGTTCAGCTAGAGTTAGCAAGTTCTACCATCACAAGGATTAGTATTGTCATTGGCACTGCAGAATAATAAGGGATTGTGCAACGCTCATGAAACAGCAAGAAACTTTAATGAGTTCTGCTTTGCATTTTTATAGCACATAGTAGATTTCGACCTGGCATTTAAGCCTTTAGCTTTTTTCCCCACTCTGACATTCAAGTGCTAAAAGCCTATGTCCCGCACAGTACAACTCACAAAATTCAACTTTTTTTTTTTAAAAATTCTGAATCATAAAGATTAGATTTAACATATCTTGAGTGACAGTGTTACAAAGGTATATTGTTACAGCAGCTAGCCTCCTTGTCTCCACGGCTTCTAATACCTTTATAACATTTAGCTTTTGCGCACTAGGCCATTCATGTACAGTTTGGCTTGATACGATTAATGACAATTAGGTTTCCATATCCTGAGTGACTTATCATGATATACACATTCTCTGTTTGTTACAGGAGCTAGAATCAGAGCTCCAGTGTGCTAGATGGCTGTTTCCAGTGTGCTAGATGGCTTACAGTCCCCTCCACAACCATAGCACAAGCAAAACCAATTCAGTTGTTTGCACTATACTGCAAAGGGATTTGACCTTAAGCTTAAAAGCTGGCCACGAGAAGAAAGTTTTACATCTACATCTAGCCAGTAAAAAACAAACAAATAAGTAGACCACCCAATATTTTGCCAAGCAACAGTATAGGAACATAATGGACTCAAAGTAAATAACACTTGAAACATTTAGTCGCATCTTCATTGCTTGCAGTGACTGCATCAAGTCTGTAACTCACTGACATACAGTATCAAATTGTTAATTTCTTCTTCAGCCTCTTCTTCAGAAGGGAAAGAGCTGCTTAACATTGTCCCCCGATAAAATAGTTTGGGTGAGGAATGTATGTTAACATTTTAGTATTTAACCTTTGTCCACTCATCCTTTCAGCCATACAGGGTTCCCACGCGTCCTGGAAAACCTGGAAATCCTGGAAAATTAATGACCAATGTTCCAGTCCTGGAAAACACATGGAAAATGAGAGAAAACATAAACTGTCCTGTGAAAAATCTTGTTGTCCTGGAAAATTATTATTTTTTTAAATGTTCTTGATCATTTAAAGAACAGTTTACAACTAGTCTAAACAATTAACGTTAGTAACAGAAAGCGCTCTGTTCAGGGACGCTGAGTTTTGACGAGTTTTTTGTTATGCTGTTTAATCTCGCTGTGACGGATGACGCTGTCTTGTGTTCAGGTGCTAGGAATGGTTTAAGTGCTCGAATGTTTTCAGCAAATGGTGACGGGTAAGCAGGTTATATTAACCTTGTTTATCTGAATATCATGTGCAAGGGGAATGCACAGCAAACTAAAGCATGCATGACGGCATTGGCCTGAGAAAGGAAAGGGTATTAATATGTGCGGTCTTTTTATTTTATAAATGTTGAAATTTCATTCACATGACAAATTGTCTTTAAAAGTATAGTTAAGTAATAGCCATAAAGTGTACGTTGTTTTTAAGACTTCTGGAGAGAAGAACATATTACTTTAGGCCGTGAATCTGTGATCCTTGTCTTTTTTTGCTAAATTTGAAATGTCCTGGAAAAGTCCTGGAAAATGATCTCAGAAAAAGAGCGGGAACCCTGACTTACAAGTACTAGGCTAGTCTATAAAATAACTGCCATAAGTCCCATCCAAACATTTACATTCTGGAATGAAATACTTACTTTGACGTTTTACAAATGAAATAAAAATTGTCCATTAGATGTGAATGTAATGCTAACATTGTACCTTTTTTTATATACTGTGAAGTTTAGTCCATGCTGTGAGCATACTTCACTTGACTTGTCTCAGAAACACAACAAAACAGTCAGCTCTGATCTAAACAGAACCAACAAGGCCAAGCAACAATACAGACTTAGAATAGAGCATCACTGTTAACGTGGGAACATATGCAACAGATCACAGGCTCTCAAAACAAGAACAAAAGGGGAAAAATCCATAAGCTGCTCTGTCTGATAAATCAGACTTTGTGTATTTGATGGATTTTATGGACTTACTGTATGTATTTTATGTTTGCTGATCAATCAAATGGGTGTGTGGGATTGGGGGCATATATCATATCATATATCATATCATATATATCTAGATTGAACCCATAATATTTTATATCCATGTTGTTCATTAATTCATTCATTCAGTGTGTTATCACGGTCAACAATAATATTTTTTTGGCCACCCTCAGATTCACCTGTCTGCCAAGGACCTTCGAGACGTGAATCATGAAAATCAGCATCTCCAACGGCAACTTCACAGAGTTCTAAAGAAGCTGCAAAAGGCTTTGGAAAAAGTGGTCATATTAGAATCTGAGGTAAGACTCACAAGTCACAGTACATCCACCACACAGATCATGGCATATTAAGTATGAGCTGTTGAGTCATGCTGTGCCTTGTGGACTGCAGAAAGAGAGAGAGACATCATCAACTGTGTCAAAAGCCTACGCTGACCTGGAAAGAGTTCCAAAAGAAAGTCCTCCGAGCTGTTCATCATCTCCTGGAAGTCTCAATCTCCTTGACAAAAGTTTTCTGGAGTGTCCAGTTTGTAGAGTTAAATATCCAACTAATGGCCATAGAGAGCTGCTGGTACATATTGATCACTGCTTTGGTACAGATTGATGTTATCCAATTAAAGTTTACAGCATTTTGATTTTGAAGAAAACTGAATGGCTTTTGAAGAAAACCGAATGGAATTTTGATATATTACATGTTCACTAAATCCTAGTTTTCAGTTATGCTTAAATATTTCAATATCCACTGCTATATGTATTTGTTAACTATTTTCATGTTCATTCAATTAAACACTTAGACGTCTGTTTTATTCATTATGCACTAATGTCAGTACGTCTTTCTTACCCCATATTAGTTGATCATATTAGACAAAATGTCCAATAAACCATTTAACCTGACTTTAGTCACAAGGTATTTTGGCTTCTAAAAACTATCACAGACACATGGATGGATATCATCATCATTGGAGCCTGTGCCTATCTCAAGCGTCATCGGGCATCAAGGCAGGATACACCCTGGACAGAGTATGGATGGATATCAAATTCTCAAAAGTATGGTGATAAATGAGGTGAATGAGGAGGTCAGGTGAGCTTCACATAACCCCAAACACGTCAACTGTCACCATAAAAGATAATACGAACTGTGTAGGGTTTTGTAGATTGAAAAAAACGAGTACCTTTAAATATGTAGTCAGTAGATGGAGCTCCTCAATAAAGCTCTTGGTAACGGAAAATTTCCTGATTACTAAATGGACTTGCGCAAATATTGTGCAAGCACTATGAAATGAATGAAAGGACAGGAAGACCAGTGTATTTACCCAAGATGGCAAGTGTTATAGTAAGTTTTTAAACACCTCTGTTGTCAAGGAGGTTTTCATGGCATTAATGCCACAGAAGATTACAAGGGAAGTAGTGAGTGAATAATTAAGCCAGACAGAAATTTGACCGAGAGTCTGGTTTCCTCCAGCTCCATCCAGAGTCCCCTAAATAAAGCTGTAAAAGCCTTTATATACAGTACAAAGAAATTAGTTCATAAGATACAGGGCGCAGTCTTGTATCACAGCAAACAGCTGCAGGAACGGGGAAGTTGTAATTGTTGTGGGTTATACTAAAAGGAATGACGCAAGGAGATTAACTCAACAAAAGATCCCAGTTCTGCTGACATAGTCCATGTGTCACTGAGGGACGACGTTACTCGTAATGGAACCTACATCCCATCCTCCTGGGCAGAACTTCTCCCATTTCTCCTTCTTCTCCGAGCTGCATCGTTCATACTGGTTTGTGCCAGTAATGGAGACCATGGTTCTACTGATCCTCTTTTTAATTTCAGTAGTCGGCAACATTGGTGCACTTGTCCTGGTTTTGCAAGAAAGACAACTAGCGAACACCACCAACTTAACCATGAACCTTTTCCTTGCGGATCTTTTGTTTGTCAGCACTGTTCCTTTTGTGATTACTGTGAGGTGGACCAAGGCATGGAAGCTGGGCTCTGCTGCCTGCCACTTGATCCTGTACTTCATCAGCGTGAGTGGAATTGTTACTAGCACCACACTGGCCGCCATCAGTATGGAGAGACTGCTTGCAATATTGAAGATGAAAACTACACACAGTCTAAATCCCAGATGGGCACAAGGAGTGATATTTCTCATCTGGTTCCTTTCTGCTGTTGCAATGTTACCTCTGTCACTGTTCTCCAGGGTGATAACAGCCATCTCCCCTCAACAGGTTATAATGGTTCTCTCTCTCTTACTCTTTTTTTTTTAATGTTGTTCTAGCAGGTTTTGAGAATGTATTACAGCTCTATGTCTTTGTTCACAGGGAGAAATGACCATATGCGCTCTTATATGGCCGAATTTAAAGGGCGAGATTGGGTGGTATGCCATCTTCCTTGCATTAGGCTTCCTGCTACCGGGTTCTAGCATTGTTCTCAGTTACACCAAAATCTTACAGGTAAAAGATCGAAATGTATGGTTTCCAGATACGGTGAACAGTTCTTCTATTTCACTTAAACATGTATCAAATATTGACAGAAAGTATAGACGAGAACATTTTAGTCAACACTTGACTATTAGCATTCGTTTTCATCATTGATTTTACATCATCATTGTAGAAGACATTGTAAATAATATATCCTAGTGTATTAGTCTTAGCCTCTTTGTTGCAACGAATCATTTCTCTTGTCTAAAGATGGACCAGATGGTGTCATGAAAATGTGTGATAGTGATAAACTCAAAATTAAACAAAACACTGGATTGCAAAGCCTCAAGTTGAGAAGCAATGTTTTATGTAGTAGTAGTAGTAGTAATAATAATAATAATAATAATAATAATAATAATAGTAATACATGACACTGAATCATTGCTGAACACAGATCAAGCAGCGTTCCAAAAGAAGACTTCACATGACCACATCACAAAGACAAGCACAGTCAAGCACAGTGTCTAAACAGGACTACAAACTTTTCCGTACACTCCTTATTCTCATGATATCTTTCTTCATCATGTGGAGTCCCATCTATATCTTCACCTTTCTCATTCTCATACACAACACCCAAGTCCATCTTCCTATTACCTCCTCTATGTTCGTCTGGGTGCTGACGTTCACCATGGCCAACTCAGCCCTGAACCCTGTCCTCTACAGCCTTTGCCAGCTGAGGCACAGATGGCAAAGGCTTTTTTGTGCCACAGCGATCACCAGGTAAAAGAACTGTTACTCAGTAGGGAAATAATTGTACTTATCTTATTCCTAAGTCCTTTCTTTTGTAATTCAGTTATTCTTAAGATAACTTGATTAAATAAATGTGTGACAATTCTTTTTCTTATTATATACAACACATAAGAAGTACTTACATAGATCAACAAGAACCGTACTGCAAGAAAAAAAGCAACATAAATAAAAAGGTTCACATGGCTACAGTTTGTTAAAAAAAAAAAAAGGTTCACATTATTATTAATATAATATTAATGCAATTTTCTTTCCTTTCATTGTAGCCCATGTGCTATCAAGGTGCAATAAAAGAAAATAATAAGCTTAGGTAAATGTTGGTAGCATGATATAATTGTGAATTATGAGTGTGTTATAGTTTGTAGTCTAAAAAAACTGTAACAATAAAATCACCATAAACTGTGATTATCTTTGGCTTATCTGTCACACGCTATTAGAGAAAAGGAAATTATGTTGTAGATGGTGTTTGATGATTATTTTAGTAAAATAAACTTCACTGTGTGTGAATCCAGGTAACCTAGGTACAAGGACAAGTATTGACATTTTAACCTTTTATAAGAAGCTAATTTATTAAGCTGGCTTGTTGGGTGGTATTGTACTGTACAGTGTGAGCAGCAATGCTTCTTCTCTGTCCATAATACAAATGGGTATAATTTATAAGCTGTGAATAAATTCATTTTGAGGTATACATTATCACAGAGATGTTCCATTAGTCTATTTGCATGTAATTTCTTTACTCAGTAAGCTTTTCCTGTAATAGGAAATAGCAATTCCATTTCAGTTTATTTTAGAGATTGCGTGATCTGCTCTGAAAAGTCATTGACATTCGAGGACATCATCATACACTATATGACTATAAGGTTTGTGGACACCTGACAAATCACATCCATATGTGGGTCTTCTACAAACTATTATGTATTACATATATAATGTTTGGAAACACAATTGTATGCTGTAGAATTGCAGTTTCCCTTCACTGGAACTAAGAGGCTCATACATGTTCCAACATGTCAAAGCCCCTGTGCACAAAGCCAGCTCTATGAAGACGTATGAAGTTTGCCACGTCTGGTGTAGAAGAACAGTTCCCACAGCCACATTCCAATATCTACTGGAAGACCTTCCTAGAAGTTTGGGAAATTGATAAAAACAGCAAAAGGGGATTAAATGTATTACTGAATGTGATGTTCAAAAAGCATATATTGTTGTGATGGTCAAGAGTTATGTATACGATATAGTGCATATACGGACAAGAATAGAGCAGTTTAGCTTCCCTATGATCACTAAGTGAAGTTTGAATGATGTGAGATTGTGTTCTGTTTGTATGTGGCTGTTTAAGATGTTAAAAAAAGATGGCTGTAAAACTGAATGGTATGTTTTAAGCTTACTTGTTTGTGAAACTTTGACTGTTCTGTACTACATTTTCAGACTACAAGACTGTGATTACATTCATTGGTCCTCTAGGGTTAAGGTCTCAGGTTTCACTGTCTCAGATAGTTCTCACTTTAAATCTGGCAAGCATTAAGTTGAGAAATCTGATAATGTTGATAATCTGATTATAAATAAGAATAACACGTATATTGATTTCTATAAATTGAGCAATTTCATTGTTTTTATAATTCCAAAAAGTCTTGCATCCAGCTCTGAACTCTCTGATATATTTTACCTAGTATTCATTAATTAATTTGTGGAGAATTACATCAGTATTATTTAGTTTAGTTAGGAATGGTTTACAAACCATCTTAATCTAGTGAAAAAAAATATATAGTCAGTTTTTAAAAAGAATTTATAATAATAAAAGTTGGATTAACTGGTAATATACCACTTATAGTGCTTTTAAAAAGCATTGATCCCCTTACACGTTTTCTTTTCTTCTTTTGTTATTCAATGATATAACTGTTATAACAGAAATAATAAATATATAGCCTTTATAATAATAATAAAAAAAAATAAAATAAAATTAAAGGTGTAAATTGACAGCAGATTATAGCGGGCTCTAAATTAGCTCCAAATGGCTAATTACAAGGATTTTTATAGCTTTCAGGCTAACAGAATCACTGTGAGGTGTTTAAAGGTGACAGTGCATTACCTTTCATTTGGCTTTGGTGTCAAAATGACTGATTTAAATTAACTTATTAACTGAATTACTATCTTCTCGTTCTCCCTTCCCCTTAGCTTTAATCAGGAACATGTGTGAACACACCTACTTCTATCATCATCATCATCATCATCATCATCATCAGAACCACTGCCCATGGCTCCCAGTGCATAAGTTAGAAATCTGACTCCCGAGACTACACTCCCTAAAACTAGCTTATATACATGGCTCTTCGACAATGGGTAGGGACGACCATAGCCCAGACACACCACAGAGCTGGAATTTGGTGAGAAGAATGATACCATTTGAAAAAAGCCATACAGAGACAAGACAGAGATTGCTATATTTGGTTACGCATTGTGTCAGTAGCATTGCTTTTCACTGTGTCTGAGAATCCCAGTGACTCTACCAGTGACTGGGAAATACAAGTGACTGGGAATCTGGAACGAAAGATTGATGGAGACAACAGCAGGACAACCCTAGAAAGAATACTGCTCAAGATCACAATTAGAAATAACTTATCTAATGTTACACTGGAATGATTACAAATCAAGAACATAAATATGTTGGAATGGCCCAGTTACACCCCGTAACTAAGAAACTGTTTCCATCCAGTCTGACAGAGCTTTTAGATAGATCAAGACTCATATATACAAAGCAGACTGAAAGATCACAGAAAAGCTGCAACTGTAATTACTGCAACCAAATTACTGACCCTGGGAGCTAAATATTTATGTAACCAACTAATGTCTGCTTTTTTATTTCATTCATAATGGTCACATTAAAAACATCTGTAATTTGTGGTTGGACCAATAATAGGAACGCTTACCTCTCTGTTGATCACAAAATAAAACTAGATATAGATAGATATAGATATAAAATAAGATATGAAAGGTTTTGGTTTATGGATGTGAAGCTCAGAAAGATTTATATGAATGTTTATTTAGACAAATTGCATAACCAGCAAACTATGAGCTCATATGAAAGTAGAAACTTAGGAATTTGTAGTTTTTCATAAGTATTGTGTGTGTTAAAAATCGGAAGGTTGTGAGTTCGATCCCAGGTCCACCAAGCTGCCACTGTTGGGCCCCTGAGAAAGGCCCTTAACCCTCAATTGCTCAGTTGTATAAAAATGAGATAATGTAAGTCGCTCTGGATAAGGGCGTCTGCCAAATGCTGGAAATGTAAAACCTAATGCCATTTCTGTTTTTACCAAGTCTACTAGATAAAAATAGAATATGAAAAAAATCCCAAAAGTCTGTTTCTATGCAGCAGAATGGAGCACCAGTGTATTGGTAAAACTGGTGAAATTACAGCCCACGTTTCTTGCAAACAACCTCAACCGCTCTCTATTTTTGCTTCCTCTACTGTGTATAACAGCACTGCAGTAAGAAACATTCCCGTACCTCGTTCCCATGAAAAGAAAAAAAATAGAAATCATAGAAATAAAATTCCCTTCTGAAAATATTTTTATTTTTTATGACCATAGACAATTTTCTGGTCTGTGCTAAATAGAGATGACATGGTGTAAAGTGTGTAGTCAGATTTGTTCAACTAAATAAGGAATGGATGAATCTATATAGGGGGGCACGGTGGCTTAGTGGTTAGCACGTTCGCCTCACACCTCCAGGGTTGGGGGTTCGATTCCCGCCTCAGCCTTGTGTGTGTGGAGTTTGCATGTTCTACCCGTTTCCTCCGGGTACTCCAGTTTCCTCCCCCGGTCCAAAGACATGCATGGTAGGTTGATTGGCATCTCTGGAAAATTGTCCGTAGTGTGTGATTGCATGAGTGAATGAGAGTGTGTGTGTGCCCTGCGATGGGTTGGCACTCCGTCCAGGGTGTATCCTGCCTTGATGCCCGATGACGCCTGAGATATTACAGGCTCCCCGTGACCCGAGGTAGTTCGGATAAGCGGTAGAAAATGAGTGAGTGAGTGAGAGAACTATAGAGAGGCATTTCTGTAGCAGTGCCAGGGAAAGATTTCTGTTTTCACTTTGAAATTGATCTTCACTGTTCATTACTGAAGGCCATGAGTGAGTGAATCTATATAAAAAAAAAAATACTTAAAATACTTTACCTAAAGTAAAGTAAAACCTCCATCTTTCTGTCAGTGTATTCTCAGAAAAGGCTTCAGTATTGGATATTTAATGGTTTGTTGGATAATTAAGTTTTTTTTTTTAGTATTCAAAAAGTAGGCCTTTCTTATGGAAAACCACTAATTCTGTCAACAAATGCTATTAATTACAGAATGACACTTTTAAAAGCATAATTAAATTTAATGTTGTTAAACATCCACAAAAATGTATTTATGTTAAAGCAGCTATAATATCTCATCATTTCTCACCAGCCTTCCCTGGGGTGGAAAACCTAAATAGTTTAACTGATGACTATTGCAAAGTTAGTGGAAGCTCTTTATCCAGCCATTTATTGTATTTATTTAATTATTTATGTTTTAGAAACTGAGTATGTTAACTTCTGGATTTTGGTGACTTTGTGTGAATAAATTCAAACTGACAGAAAATAAAACATGGCTAATTCACTCCAGGTGAAGTCACTGGACAAACTCAGCTCAGATTGCAAGCAGCAATCCCCTATTATATAATCAACTTCATCTCCTAGTACAAATATAATGTATAGGACATATACTTACTTAAAATACTGTCAAGTCTGTTCTTATAGAAAATTACTTTTGCTGTCAGACCAATCGGATTCAAGAATTCAACACTGCTGCAGTATAAAAGTAATAATACAGGAGAGAAATAATTTATCTGTACAACAAACATTATAACAAACGTGCTATGCTATATCACATGCTGTACATATGCTACATATTTATCTGCACTTGTCTATTTGCACAATTGATACTATTTGCACTTCTAGTAGTACCTGTACTATGCAACGACAATAAAGTTCTATCTATCTATCTATCTATCTATCTATGTAAGTGTCTATCAATCAATCAATCAATCAATCAATCAATCAATCTATCTATCTATCTATCTATCTATCTATCTATCTATCTATCTATCTATCTATCTATCCATCCATCCATCCATCCATCCATCCATCCATCCATCCATGCAGATATCTGGGTGTAAGATTTATATTTAGATCTTTAATGGGTAAGAAACCAGACTCAAGATCCAAGACTTGACATCAGGTCAGACTGTGTGCAGACAGCGATGCTGTACAAACACCATGTTCGATAGTGTTTGAGATTTCCATAGCAACGCCCATCACCGTCTCCATAGAGACCTGAAAGAAACGCCCACCAGTGTTGGAGCAGAGGGTGATGGTGCAGCGATGCAGTTGTGCGCGTCCCCCTAGTCATTAAAATAAAAAAAGGTAAATGATATATATCATTTACCTTTTTTATCTATATATATACATGTGTGTAGCAAGGACAGTACCTACAGGAGAACCCGTCTCAGAGCGCATCATGTGGATAACTCCATGCGTTACGCAGCAAACCCCCACCACGCCGGAGGGAACCCGTTGTTACATGTAAGGCGTGGCTGTGCGTGTGTGTGTGTGTGTGAGTGAGAGAGAGAGAGAGAGAGAGAGAGAGAGAGAGCTCATCTCTGCGGTTTTGATCTCCGACTGCGTGCACCTGTCTTTACACACGGAATTTTCCCCCAATCTCCATCACCGACAGAGACAAGCGAGCGAACGAGGGAAACGAGCGTGTTGTGCTGCAATCTCACGGAAAAACACGACTGTACAAAGGATACACAGGCGCAGGGTGTTAATCCCCCCCCAAACTCTCTCCGTTTCATGAGCGCGGATATCGTGCGCGCGGGTCGGAAGCTGGCTGGCGCGGTAACATGGAGCTGGTTGGCGCGCGAAGCTTTTGCTTGTTCTGCGTCGTCTCGCTCGTGCTGCTTGTAGCTGAAGGCAGGAGGCGGACGACGCGGTGTCCCGCGACCTGCACGTGCACCAAAGACACCGCGCTGTGCTCGAGCAGCTCCCCCATTCCGCGCGGCTTCCCTCCCGACGTCATCTCACTGTAAGTCCATCACCAGAACCTGGCTATCTTTAGCTCTTTTTTCCTTCTCACTGATCAACAAACGTGTGTTTGACCCTTTTGGCTTTTACTTTGACATACAGCCTTATAATAAACATAAAACCACTTGACATTATCTGTTAAATATCAACAGTGGAAGAATAAATAAGGCCAATCCCTGCTTATTTCTAACGCTCTAATGTTTTTTTTTATTCTTCACATGATTTTAATTGTAAAATCCTTCATCTTTGCTTCTTTATCCAATTATTGATTTATTTATTATCATAAAGATCCTTCGTGAAGTCCAGCTTCAGCGAAATCCCCAAGGAGAGCTTCGTTCACATCCCAGCACTCCACCTCCTGTAAGCTCAATAATATTAATACAACTGCTACTAATGATGATAACAATAATGTGCAATTTACTGTAAGTTAAAATGTTGTTCATTTCAGTATCGTAAAGTATGTTCAGTGTTATGTAATTGGTAGCAAACAGTAGAGTCATATAGATATCTAACAGTTGTCATATAGATATGTAACAGTCGAGTCAGATAGATATGAAAGAGTATAGTCATATGGATATATACTGTAACAGTAGAGTCACATAGATATGTAAGAGTATAGTCATATGGATATATAACAGTAGAGTCACATAGATATGTAGGTCAAGTCATATAGATATCTAACAGTCGAGTCATATAGATATATCAAAGTTAAGTCATATAAATATATAAACGTAGAGTCATATAGATATATAAGTGTAGAGCCATATAGATATCTAAAAATAGAGTCATATAGATATATAACAGTAGAGTCATAAAGATATATAACAGTAGAGCCATATACTGTAGATATATAACAGTAGAGTCATATAGATATATAACAGTAGAGTCATATAGATATATAGCAGCCGAGTCATATAGATATATAACAGTCGAGTCATATTGATATATAACATTTGAGTCATATAGATATTTAGCATTTGAGTCATATAGATATATAAAAATAGAGTCATAAAGATATATAACAGTAGAGTCATATAGATATACAGTATAACAGTAGAGCCATATAGATATATAAAAGTTTAATCATACGTATATATAACAGTCGAGTCATATAGATATATAAAAGTAAAGTCATATAGATATATAACAGTATAGTCATAAAGATATATAACAGTAGAGTCATAGATATATAACAGTAGAGTTAAGATTGTCAGGAGGGGTTGGTGAAATCTTTTTAATTTAGTTATAAATAATGTTAACTTTGGATCTAAAGCTCAAACATAGAAACCTGAAAAGTCCTCATAAACAAGCAAGTATTCAATAAGAATAAATGGGTTCTGACAGGGAAAATATTGTTACTGTTAAACAGGTCCCTGGATATTAGTATATTAATGTATTTATCTATTTAACTAGCTATTATCTGAGGAACTTTTACATTAAATTTATTTGCTAAACGATCAAAGCATCTAAGCAACTTCAAAACATCAAACAGCTGTGAGTCAAAAGTCTTGTGGCTCGGTGGCAGGAACAGTTCTGGGATTTGATTTCACAAACTTCGATTTAATAGAGTTTTGAAATGCTCGGCTAATAAGGGAGGCTTTCATATTGGAGGTTTAAAGCTCCTGAAGAAGGTCATATCAAATCAATAATAGTGTTTGTCTTTTCCTTTGTGTAAGACTTTTCACAGCCAATTCGTTTGAGTCCATCAGTGAGGACGCCTTCCTTGGTCTTCCACATTTGGAATACCTGTAAGTGTTCATTGGCTTTGATTTGAAAGATTTTAGAAGTATTCATTGGGATGGACGTTTTGTATCCTGATATCTAAAATGTCCAGCGAAGTTATATTTTGTCTACTTCTTCTTTTACAGGTTTATTGAAAATAATCAGATCAATTCGATATCACCTTTTGCCTTCCGAGGTCTCAAGTCCTTAATACACTTGTGAGTATTGAAATGTGTATAAAGTGCTTAGTAACTGTAAGCTGTTTTCCTTTGAAGATGTTTTTGTGGTTTTATTTTCAGAAATAGCTGAAAGGAGTGCTTAATTCTTTCCTGAGAGGGTTTGAGATCGATCGTGTGGTCAGTTTGCATTTTGCAACTGCAAATGTAAGATGCAAAAACAAGGCGTTTAATGCTTCCCAAGGTGTTGCTGAGTGTTGCAGTCACACCAAGGCTGTTTTAGTCTCTCAGCCTGCCAACAAGTGAAAGCCCTAGCAGATTAGGTTGTTTTTTTTTTGTCGTCCTCGGAAAGAAATGCAGCTTTTCACAAATAAACAACTCTTTATTCGTGCCTGACACATTATTCAAAAGATTTGTTGCAAGAGAGAGGACAGTCATGTGATCAGGGTCTCAACTGAATTGAAATAATCCCAGAATGTCTCTTGTGTTCATTGGGGTTGGGGTGAGGTGCTCTGCCGAGGACAGGCAGTTCAGTCTGGGCTGTTTCACAAAAAGAGTTTAAAGCAATCATCATCTGAGTCATTTAAACGTTCTTAACAGTTCTCACAATGATGTCATACTCCAGTTCTGGGAAAAGGGCTTCTGGGTTTCATTTTCAACTTGAAATGACATGACTTTAAGTATCACTGATTTAACACTATAAGGCTGAGTTGCATCGCCAAATGCACCCTGATCACTATGTAATCACAAGATTCTGTGCTATAATAGTAATAATAATAATAATAATAATAATATTCTAAACTGGGGAGCACGGTGGCTTAGTGGTTAGCACGTTCGCCTCACACCTCCAGGGTTGGGGGTTCGATTCCCGCCTCCGCCTTGTGTGTATGGAGTTTGCATGTTCTCCCCGTGCCTTGGGGGTTTCCTCCGGGTACTCCGGTTTCCTCCCCACATCCAAAGACATGCATGGTAGGTTGATTGGCATCTCTGGAAAATTGTCCCTAGTGTGTGATTGCGTGAGTGAATGAGAGTGTGTGTGTGCCCTGCGATGGGTTGGCACTCCATCCAGGGTGTATCCTGCCTTGATGCCCAATGACGCCTGAGATAGGCACATGCTCCCCGTGACCCGAGGTAGTTCGGATAAGCGGTAGAAAATGAATGAATGAATGAATATTCTAAACTAGGAAAGTTAGAATCATCATGGCTGCTGCAGATCCCACACACCTTTAGAGGTTCTTCTATATTCAGGAAGTACAAATCAAACTCTCAAAAACAAGTTTTCAGTTATATTGCATTCATTTGTGTAACCGTGTGATGTTTATTAGATTTGTCTTAATGAATTCCTGAAGACAGCAGATATTTTTAGACAATTTGTCCCACGACATAGTCATCAGTAGGCAGATGCAATTTCATCTCATCACTAGCAATCCATTCGATCGAATAGGATGCTGGGATACAGAGTGCTGGTGATTATTTTTTCAGTAACAGCACATTGAACTGTTTTACTCCTCTTATACCACAGCAATTTGACAATAAAAGGACACAGTGCATTTTTCTCCCTCTCCCTCTTTCTCACAAATCCTAATAAAGGAACAGACTAGAGAATCCTTACACAAATGTTAGATATATAAAATCTTCTCACAGACAACGGCACCATGGCAACAATTACACAAAGCGTCTAATCCGTTTATGCGTAGCATCTTCCGTCGAACATCTGTCGAAATATACTACCACAATATATATTACCACAACTGCATTACAACATGAACCTGACAGTTCCGACGTGTGCCGTTATGGAAAATATATCAACACCTTCTGATCCATCAGTACTGACAATGAGATCTCGCTGTGCCTCAGTATATGACTTGTGTACCTTGTAGTTTTGACTTTCTGGTTTTAATCAGTGTTAAGAAAGAAGCTGGACTGTTTATAACCTGTTATAACAGTTCAGAGTAAGACAAACAGCTGGACGAGAAGCAGCATGTGTGGTTTCATAAAAAGATGTCCCTCCTGTCTGATTTGGCCTGTAGCATTTTATAGCACAGCCTAAAGTATCCCAACTGACATTTTAGCTCAAAAGTCTGAAAGAACAGAGGCAACACTGATTAACTGCACAATGATCCAACATGTGGTTGTACTTATCCAGTAATAATTCAGTGGAAGTGTAAAACTTGATCCAGTTGGACAGCAAAGGCCTCATTGTTGAATGTGTTAAACAATAAGCGTGGGGAAGGCAAGTCATCGGCATATCAACAACTCTTCTACAAAAAAAAGATCTACAGTACTAACGAATGATTACGTAACATTCCTTAAAATAACAGAACTGTTGTTCAAGAGATTTATTAGATTATAGTAATGATTGGTTTGTGACTATGGATATGGCAGCAATCTGGTGGTTATGTTTTGTTTTATAGCGATTAAGCCTACCATTTTTGACCAACACCATGGATGCAACTTTAATACAAACCATGTTTTTAGTTCTGTGAAAACCTGATGAGAACCTGATTTCCCTCAAGGACAAATGTCTCTAGCCCTGTAGTTGGTCTCTGGTCTGATGAGCTGCCTTCACTTCATTTAAACTGATTACTAACATACTGCAAAAGATACTGAATAAAAACACTTTCTTGATAAAGACTGGTGGATTGGTGCAATAAAAATAATAGTAATTTGGGTATGATTATATACACTTAAATGTCATGTTCACTATCGAGCTGAACCACAGTGCCATTCAGGTACGATTTACTTGTACTGTATATCGAATGCATTACTTTTACAAATTAAATATTTCCAAGAGACTAAAAACTTGTACAATTTCTCCACAGGAGCCTTGCCTTCAACAATCTGGAGTCTCTTCCAAAAGATCTTTTTAAAGGCGTGGACACCTTGACAAAAGTGTATGTATTAATTGAACAGTTAGCTTGACTCTGGACAAGCAGGTTATTGGATGAGCTGATGATAAAACTGCTTACTTTTTGCGTGCTCTCCAGTGATTTGCGTGGAAATCTGTTCACCTGCGATTGCAAACTGAAGTGGCTGGTGGACTGGATTTACCACACGAACGCAACCGTAGACCAGATATACTGCAACAGCCCTCCAGCCTATCAAGGAAAGAAAATCAACGATCTTACTCCACAGTCATTTGATTGCATAACTACTGGTCAGTGTATATTGTTTTATGTGTGGTGTTAGTAGTTGTTAAATATGTATCCCATGATTTGGGATTTTTATTACAATATTAACCTTGCCTTGTGTTGCAGATTTTTCTTTACTGAAGTCTCTCGAGTTTCAGTCCATTTCAGTGGAGGCTTTTATTTTCGGTGGTGACCAGTATGTGGTGTTTGCCCAGCCTTTCATCGGAAGATGTAGCTTCATGGAATGGGATCATGTTCAAATGGAATTTCGGAATTTTGACAATATAACAAGTACGTTCTTTACAATGGAATTATCCAACTAAGTCTTATTTAATAAATGTAACATATACAGTATACAGGATAGCACGTTCGCCTCACACCTCCAAGGTTGGGGGTTCGATTCCCGCCTCTGCCTGTGTGTGTGGAGTTTGCATGTTCTCCCCGTGCCTCGGGGGTTTCCTCCGGGTACTCCGGTTTCCTCCCCCGGTCCAAAGACATGCATGGTAGGTTGATTGGCATCTCTGGAAAATTGTCCGTAGTGTGTGATTGCGTGAGTGAATGAGAGTGTGTGTGTGCCCTGCGATGGTTTGGCACTCCGTCCAGGGTGTATCCTGCCTTGATGCCCGATGACGCCTGAGATAGGCACAGACTCCCCGTGACCCGAGGTAGTTCGGATAAGCGGTAGAAAATGAGTGAGAGAAAATATATACAGGATGATTCTTTAAAATTAGCACTGTTTTAGACTGCTTATTTCTCTAACAGGCACCTCCACTGTTATTTGCAAACCTCTGGTGATCGATGAGCAGCTGTTTGTCATAGTGGCTCAGCTCTTTGGTGGCTCCCACATCTACAAGCGTGACATCTCTGCCAACAAGTTCATCAAACTCCAAGACATTGACATCCTAAAAATCCGCAAGCCTAACGACGTTGAGGTGTTTCGCCTGGACGGAGAATCCTTCTTTGTCATTGCCGACAGCTCCAAAGCTGGTTCTACCACTGTGTACAAGTGGAATGGCAACGGCTTTTACTCACACCAGTCACTGCACCCGTGGTACCGTGACACGGATGTTGAATATCTAGAAATTTCTGGCAAGCCGCACCTGATATTATCCAGCAGCTCGCAGCGGCCCGTCGTCTACCAGTGGAACAGGAGCTCCAAGCTGTTTGAAAGACGCACCGACATACCTGAGATGGAGGATGTCTATGCCGTGAAGCACTTTCAAGTGAAGGCTGAGCTCTATGTGTGCCTAACACGATTCATTGGTGACTCCAAAGTGATGAAATGGGACGGCACCATGTTCGAAGAGGTCCAGAGTGTGCCGTCGCGAGGCTCCATGGTCTTCCAGCCCTTCACTGTGGCAGACTGGCAGTACGCCATCCTAGGCAGCGACTACTCCTTCACGCAGGTGTACCGCTGGGATGCCAAGAAAAGCCAGTTCATTCATTTCCAAGAGCTCAACATCCAGGCCCCACGAGCCTTCCTGCTGGTGTCCATCGATAATCGAGAGTTCCTCCTGGCTTCCAGTTTTAAGGGGCAAACACGCATATATGAACACTTGATTCTTGACTTAAGTGATTGAATGGGAAAAAGGGAGGGCGAATGAGTTACCAGTGATACTTTCCACTTTGTGGGTAAATACAGGGAAGGTGCTGAGAAAACAGAGATGCCTCCCAGCTTGAGAACGGACCACATGGGTAGCACATATGCATGCCAATGCCTTTAGGTAGGTGTCCACCATCGCTTGAAATCCATACTATTCAGCCAAGCCATGCTCTAACACTTCACTGAGTGTTTTGTTATCGTAACTAAAAGAGTTCAGATTTTGTTGATTATCGTAAACACAGCTACTGAAAATAGACCTTCAATTCTATTCTATTTATTATCCTCTTTGAAACAAGCAAATACGCTAAATTCTATGTTTACATTTTATCCCTGCTTTCCATTTGTAAACTGAATATGTATTACGCTTTTGTAAGATGTGGGGCCAAACCAGCAAAAGAATTTGATAGGATTTTGAAATTATTTTTATTGATGTTGGTTTGTATAATCTGTAAACGCAACTAAAGACACTGTTTTAATTATTAACTCCAGTAAAAGTTATGTGATTTAAAATTTTTAACAGACCGTACAGTACTCTATTTGGACCAACAATCATTTTCCACGCTCATGTTCATTCAATTTATTATGCCTGCATTGTTTGAAACCAAAGGTGTAAACTTTGAAGCCATGGTTTTAAATTGAAATAAAAATTCCAACACATTACTTGTGTTTTTCTTTTACCTTTGTGAAATAAAAACGGTAGCCAGCATGATACTGGGGACTGATTAGTAGTCATGCGTGTCTTGTTTTATAAGGCTGTGTGAGTTTTTGTTTAATCCTTGTTCCTCTTTCCTTGTTGTCCAGTCTCTTCGGGTTTCTGGACAGACAGGGTCTGCTTTGAACTCCTGTGTCTTGGAAAGTCTGAATGTTTTCTTGTGTCTCTGAAGCTTTGTCTGCCACTCCTTGGATAGTCATGTGTTAATCAGCACATACAATACTGGCTTTGTTGCCACGATTCACTGGCAGGGCAGGAGAAGTTCATGAAAGCTCCATGCTCTGGCCTGAATGTTTTTGAAGGATTCCAGCTCATTTCATGTTGCCCAGAGCAACGCATTTGCCAAACTGCCTCAACAGGGGGCTGCATCTGCTGTTGTGTAGCAGGAATCTCTTATTTTCACAGATAATAATACATCACAAAACAGTTGGGGGCTACATTCAACAACCCGTATGCACGCTTTCTGTATGTTCTGCACAATTTGGGTATATTATCAGATATTTATCCCAAATTAATTGTTGTTTTTTTTTTAAATAAAACAGTCATGAGGCTCAACCCTTTTTTTTTTTCTTTCAGTTGTTGAATGTCAGCAGCAGTGATTAACATACGAGGAGCATTTATATAGAGTAAAAATGGTCATGAACACACTTTCATATTGTGTTTAATTCAAGTAAGTTTAATATTGTGCACTAGTGAAATGGATTCAGATGGTCCTAAACAAGAGCCGTGCACATACAAATGCCAGACTGTATTTTTTAACACTTCAGATTTTTAGTAGCAAACCAGCGTGTGCCTATCTGCAAGAACACAGAGACCATTTTTATGTGTTTCTGTATTTCAAACTGTCGATGAGGCACAGATACAGTATCCACATACACAGCTTGTCAACTGTTCTGGTCACGGTTCCATAAGCGATCAGATTGATGCGTTATTCACTACATTTATGAAGCGTCTTATTCGAATTTAATCCTTAACGACAGTACAATCTTTTTTTGCTTTCTATTTTATGTCAAACATTTTCTTAATTTTTTGGAATCTCTCCCTTTATCTATGGCAAAACCTGAATATCCGACATAAAGTACACTATTGCAGGTGGCAATGCATAGCCATAAAACAAAAATAAAAACAAATAGAATTCCTTTCTCATTTTTCTTTTATCAAACACTAAATGCCTCTCTACTACAAAGCAGCACATAGAAGGCATAGTGTAACGGAATAAATACAAGAAAGGCTAAGTTATATTCAGCACAAAAGAGCAAAAGAAAATGAACTATACGATCACGTGTTTCAAATGTTTTCTCCAGCTCTCGATAGTTCTCCAGTGTCAACAGGTTGTGCAATTAGAGGGTTTATACCACCCAATTTAATACTTAGTGCAACAAGTCCTTGTTATGAAGTCCCCAGTTTCTCTTCCATGGCAATGTAATAAAAAATGTACCCAAACATCATCCTGTACAGCACTCAGAACATTCATACCACACCTGCAGGACGACGTATGCATATTGGTATAATACAGTCTTTAATAAATAGCCGTGTCTCTCTATGTACTAAACTGTACATTTTGAAAATCCGTCCTCTTTATTTGGTAGCTCGGTGAACAAGAGAAAACGTTTAAAATGGCTATTAAACTTGTCGTACATTATTCCCTTAGTACATGTGGAGAAAACTTGGGAATGTACCTGCAGTCAAAATGCGAATGTGGCTAATAAGGATGAAATGCTATGAAGTAGCACAGGAGAACTTGCATAATACTAACTGGTGACCATTAGCTTTCATTAATGTGTAGCAATGTTGGCATTTTTGGTCATGTATATTACAAACGAGGACACAAATATTGAACTTTTTTAAATGAGTTTTTTGTGTTTGTCATCTTAATTATGGCCTTAATTTGAATGGATTCCTACTTGTACACTAAAAGTAATATACCCCGTTCCCTTAAAGGTGGCAGAATGTACACAGACCTACTAACTCTGCTGACAGAGGGTAACACTCTTGCTATACAATGCCTTGCGTACGTGTGACCCGCCTTGATCTTTTCCATGCCTCAACTATTTACTCAATTATTTCCAAATAAATACATAAAAGTGGATTGCGTAAGTAATTCTCTTCACATGAAAAACAAACCTTCGGGGGCAAGAAAAAAGTGATGGGGGGAGCTACAGGTAACTTAAATGGCATGCATGAGTTTGTGAAAAAAGATTCTTTGGTTTGATAATATCTAAACTGAACATTGTGGCCTTGACACACAGCGCTGTCTTTGGCTGATGCCTGAAACTGCTCACTACCCTGAGAACACCATCGACACAGTGAAGCATGGTGGGGGTAGTATGATGATATGGGGATGCTTTTCCTCAGCAGGGACTGGGAAAGTGGCCAATTAGAGAAAAACCTATTTCAGTCTGCAAAAGACTCGAGATTGGAGCAGACGTCTATCTTCCTTCAGGATAACAACTTTATGCATCTTATCTAGGATACACAGGAAAGATTCAACACCACAACAGTGGCTTAGCCAAATCCCAGACTTCAAACAGATCGAGAATCTACAGTATGTCAAGAAAATGACCATAAACTGATCTTCATCCAAATAAACAAAACTTTGGATGAAGATATCAGGATCCAGATATGCAAACCTGTTCCCAGATAAGGCTGTGACATTTTTTGAAAAATTAACTTTCAGACTTGTTCGAATATATTTTAATATCCCACTTCAAAAATATAAGGTGTTTTTCGTAGCCCTATGCTGAAAAAATGCCTTAATAAATTAAACATGGACTCACAGACAGCAAGACGGCTAGCCTACACCTGAACCAAAAGTAGAACAGCGATCCAACCTAAACTTTGATATTGTTTTCTAGAAAAAACAATCAAGCAACACGATTAAACTCAACCGTTTCTCTGTTCTTATTTACAACATTGGTGAATAAAAATGATTAATAATATACAGATCTACATGGTCGTATGCTTGCCAGTGCTCTGCTTGTCTGTGCCTCTGTCCTTCTTTCTGCTCCCTCGTTAGGGTTGTAAGTCGATAGGTGAGCCCAAAGCTGTGCGCATACAGTATGTCGTCATTGTCCTCTCAAAGCAGCTCCACTGCCTGCTGTTAACTTCCATTTTTATATCATTAGCTAAATTTGCTGATGGGTGAAGAGGGCAAGAGGGCTGATCAGATGCTAAAAAAACATGATTAAATGCAGTCTGTTGCGTTAACCTGCGCATTAATCTTCGTATGGACGAGGTGGAATATGAATTGTTGATGTCATGTTCAAATGGAGACCTAATCCCAGGAGGCTATGGTGCTACCCAAGGGGGTGAATACTTCTGCAACTAACAAATGCATTTTTTGGTTAAATAATTTTATATATCCAATTAACGTTCATTCAGTACAAGGTTCTAACACTACAGAGATGTGGAAATGTTCAGGGAGGTGAACACTTCTGCAAGGCACTGTATATATGTGGTGGCCTGGAAAAGCTGTTCACTTGTTTCCACCAAGTTTTCATGAACTGAATAGAATTCTTTCCTTACATTTATCACAACCATTAGTTTAAGCATTTTATAATGTTGTTAAGGATTCTGTAGTACAGCCTGTATGTGTCTAGACTTATGTCTGGTTTTGCTTTGCTACAGTACAAAGCCTGATGTTCACTGTCTGAGGAAATCATACTTAACTAGTAGGATTTTAAAAACCTTGAAGCAGACTGATGGATTTTTACCGTTGTGTCCAATATGACCTTTGCAGGAAGATAATCTGAGGCAGGATTAAAAAGTAAATAAAACATTTCCATGCTGTATTTTGTTAGAATACAGTGTATTTATGGTTTAGGTTGTGGTGTCAAAGTATATTGCAGAAAAATCTCATTTTCTTCTCTTTTGGCTGTTAAAAAATATTTAGCTTGAATGAATATCCTGGTTATACAATTGTATTTGTGGAACATTTAATAAATTATTTATAATCGCACTATCCGTTGTTACCTAGATGAGAATGGCTTCCATTTCTGAATCTGTTTCCTGTCCAAGTTTCTTGCTCATATCTCAGGGAGTTTTTCCGTGTCACCTCTGGTTTGCTTATTAAGGAAAATATATCCATTTTTAATTTATACATTGAATTGCTATAATTCTGTACGGCTGCTATACAAATGAAACCGAATTGAGCCACAGCAAAATGTTTTCCCAGACCAGAACACACACAATTCCATCAGCATCAAAATAACATCACTGATTGGGGATCAGATGTGAAGGTGATAAAAGTTAATGGAAAAGCAAAACTTACAGGATGAGCACCTCACATTCGGTTAAGGCAGCACATCGGCACTAGCCAGATGTGATCCAGAATTACCCACTGAAAACCACAGGGTTTCCTTTATGTGGCTCTGTCAGAGCTTCAGCTCATCAGCGATTTTGCAGGCGATGTTTTTGAAGGCGATAGAAGTGCCTGAAATGCGTTTGAAGCGCACGCCATTGAGCGAGAGGCGTGGCAGCTTGCAAACCTCCATCTCCCACTGGACCAGGTCGTCATGGCGAGCGTCACCGTGCACGCAGAAAAGCAGGAACCGCTCGCGCTGCTCGTAATCACAGCCGTTGTCATCTAGCACTTTGCGGATCTCGCGCATCATATCACCTGGCTCCATGGAAGACGTCGTCTTCATGTTCCACGTGAATCGCAGCGAGCGTGGCTTTGACTCGCGGCTCTCATCTTTCGATTCTCCCAAAGTGCTCCTGTCGGGAAAAGTGAGAATCTTAGTGAGAAAGAATCTCCAATTTATTTCTAAAACCTGCACAAAAAGCATTTCAAAGAAACTCACCTTGGCGACTCTGACTTTCCGCTTGCCTCCCCTTCACTTGGAGCCCTCAATAAAATAATAATAAAACAAATAAATCAGGACACATAATTAACACCATGACACACATGTTTACATTTACAGCATTTGGAAGATGCCCTTATCCAGAGTGTTGTACAACAGTCCTTTGAAGACTCTATCAATGAATACATCAAAAATTGTATGCTAAATCACAGACTAAGGATACCATGAGTCTAAATCTGTGTTGGAAAGAAATAAAGCACTCATACAAATAAGCTAGTTTAAGTATTTCAGGAAGAGGTAGGATTTCACCCGTCGTTTGAAAACAGCAAGTGATTTTTAGCGTTGTAGGCAAGCATCAGTGTTTTGAATCTGATGTGTTTAGCTATTGGAAACCAGTGGATGGAGCGTAGCAGTGGGATGGGGTGGAATTAATTAGGCAGGATGTAAACAAGTCATTCAGCTGCTTTTTGGATCATTTAGAGCAATAAAGTCTCATAATGACAAGAAACTCAACAAACACCTGAACAAGCAGCCTGTGAGGATAAAAAATACAGAATCCTTCTGTTGCAAAAAGAAACCAAAAAAATGTTGTCTAGGTTTTCCGAGATCCTTTCTGAGTCACACAGACATGTGCTCGAAGAGAACACAACAAATGTAGAACAGTCAGTGAGACAGGAAATGGGTAATCAGGATATTCTGACTGGCTCATCCAGAAGAAATCCAGTTAGAGTCATTTTAGCTGCATGCTGGCCAAACCTCACAAGGACAAATAAGTTTAGGGAGCGACTGTACTACTGTTAAAAATGGGAATAAGAAGTGAATTTTTCTTTTACGTACTGAGCTTTGCTTCCATTTTCTTTAAGTAGAAATAGAGTAGATATAACACTGTCATTCAAAAGAGACAGTTGTGCTCGAATGAACAAATGTTCATCACATTTATTATTATTGCTGATTAAGTTGACAGCTATTCAGTGGTTGGACTAAAAAACATTTTATACCTATCAATAACTCACAGCTACAGCAATAATATCGTTAAGGATGAGCATCTCATTGCACCACATACCTGCGGGCAAACTTGGAGGTAATTTTGCTGATGATGCCGGTAGATGTGCCCCGGCGTGCTGGTGCGAGGTTGCCTATTTCGTGGCACATGTTGGGCGAGGCAGGTGGGCCGTTGTAGGTGGCGCTGCGGCGCTCGTGTAGCTGTGCTCCGTGGAAGGTGCTCCGGCTGGACGTCCCTCGGGGGAAATGAGTACGCTCCGGAGTGCTGATGCTGTGATCGGACGGTGAGGTGGACGGAGGCCTGGCAGTTGGACTGAGAAAATGTACAGAAAAAAAACCCCGGTGTGGACAGTGTGCATTTCAATGTCAGAATATCTCTTTAATGTGTGGCATGGATCAGTGGATCCGCATGATATAATAAACCGCATAAATAAACTTGTAAGTCACAGAAACAAGAAATGGCACCATCTGCAGGCAAGAGTGGGTGAAAGCAAAGCATGAGTGTGTGGCATGAGCGTCAGGTGTGTTCACAGGCTTTCTGCTCACCTTCCCTTGTATTCGCTGTTGTCTTCTATAGGAGGCAGGGTGGATTTGGAGGAGGACACCGATTTTAAGTATCTCTGTCTTGTAGGCATTAGAGCTGAAGTGGCACCGGAGGCTGATGTACTGCTGCCTGAAACCTCTGTTAAACTAGAGAGAGAGAGTGAGAGAGAGAGAGAGAGAGAGAGAGAGAATGAGAGCGAGAGATTGTTCATGGTCAGCAAAAAAAAACACACACACACACAAAAAGTATATCAAATTTCTAGCAGACAAAAAATGTAATGTTTGGACGGTCCATGTTCCCGAAGGTTAGAATTTGGCAAAAAACTTGCCATCAGAAGCTGTTCCATTGGGTGTTGTGTACAATATTTCTGATCTCCACTGACAAACATGGAGTAGTGTATATGAACATCATTTTGATTAACAGTCTTGGAGTCTTGGTAAAATTCTAAAAACATGCATCTCCAAATAAAGGCATATATGAGCTAACCTGCTGTCTTTGCCGTTGGGGATGGCGGAAGAACGGTCGGCTGAGCGCTCACACACGTATGTGTTTCTGCGTGCCATGCCTCCATTAGTCTGTAAAGAACATCAGTATAGAGAGAGTGAGTGAGTGAGTGAGTGAGTGAGTGAGAGACAGAAAAGATGCTCAAAATGCCCCAATTAAAATTGTTATGTAATGTGTTGGGCATAGATTTAAGCCAAAACAAGTATGAGGATGTCCGAGGACGCTGTTTTATTATTTTTAGAATCAATATGCACTGGTCCTGGTCCAGTGTGATTAAACAATTCAATATCACAATTAAAATATGTACAGATATTAGACTTTCTTAATGTTGGCATTTTTGGTGATATATGAACAAAAAAAAAGTATTTGTAATCCCTGAATTCCCGGCAATTGGACTGATACACAAACACACACACACACACACACACACACACACATACAACTGTATTATATTAAGTGTTTTGTAGTGTCTGTTTTGCACTGTATACTGGACACTCGTACAATGGATATACAGAGACCACAGGAAAAGATATATGAGAGAGCTGAATGAGAAGATAAAAGAGTGAGTGCATGTTCTCACTCCAGCAGAAGTAACAGATTTTTTCCTCTCCAGGGCAGCCAGAGGAGATGCTGGTACGTCTCCCTTTGAGGTGGCGCTTAGTAGCTTGTGTGAGTTCTTACACTCCTCCTTCTGTTCGGTCTCTAGACAGCTGCGCTTCGTGTATGACACAACAGGTGGGACTGAGGGACCCACTGAGGGTACACACACAAACACACACACACACACAGAATAAAACATTAGGTTATGTATTATTATAATAATAATAATAATAATAATAATAAGAAGAAGAAGAAGAAGAAGAAGAAGAAGAAGAAGAAGAAGAAGAAGAAGAAAAACGTTATGGTTAAAATGAACTATTATTTACTTTATATTTATTTCAACTTATGCAACAAAAATAATGTGCTGTTGTTATTATTATTATTATTATTATTATTATTATTGAATTATTTTTAGCTGATAAAAAAATGAACATTGGCATAGACTTGCAATAAAATCAGAACACATGCTTGCAAATGTACTTTTTTCTATTTATCTACATAGCGAATAGATGAATATCTAATAAGATGCTAAACATGCTAAAATATATTCAAATGAAGCTGGTCCATGCACTCGTCATGCTGTATGGCAGTCCATGGTGGACATCACAGAGCATGCTGTATAAGACACAGAGGAAAGCCAGAGCTTTGTTACTTTACTTGGATTTATATCATCCCCACCGTGATCGCTAAACCGCCGCTGCTGCTTTTGATTGGCTGATATACTGCGCTGCACCTTGGAGTGTGAAGGGGATTGGCTAGTGCTGGTATTGATGTCACTGGTAGGGCGGGGCCTGGGACACAGATTGCTGATGGACGCAGAGTCGATGCCTTCAATCTAAAAAAAAAAAAAAAGTTGTTTTGCTGTCTGGATAAAATAGATTACACTTTAGTATGTTTTATGATTAAAAAGTAGACAAAAAGTTACAAATAAGTTGAAAAATGACTTCTGCAAGAGCACCCAGACTAGCATCTTGTAAAACTATGTGCTGTGTGATTCGTGTATTTTGCTTCTGTTGTACCACTGATTTAATTTAAACTGCAGGAAGCAGCCCAAAGCACTGGGAAAGCATGGAACTCACAGGGCAGAAGAAGGAATCAAACACTCTTAAGGCAAACGTGCTATCCACTGTCCACAATGGTGTGTTAATGTAACCACAACTCCTGCCATTCTCCCTATGACCCACCTGAGGGAGCCATCGCCAAAATACTAAGAGCTGACCCGTCTTTGTCTTTTGGATTGTTTGCCCTGCCTGTTTATAATAAACCGCGTATGGATCCTACACCTTCAGTGGTTACTTACAACTAACGTTGTTAAACATTGAACAACACTTAATAGGGCTCAAAACTTTCCACTACGATAGGGATGTAAAACATTTTGCCAAATAAATTTTAATCCTTTTTCTAAATTCAATTATTCATGGGAATTGTAATCGTATTGAGATATGAATGGAGTACTTGAAATAAGTACCAATGAACGCACTTCATGTAGATCAGCGACTCCACACTTCTGTAGCGGATCTTCTACCGTGGTTTCTTCACTCACATTCATTTGTAATTAATGCAGCCCTCCAGTGCTAGAGACGTCTGCTCAGAAAGGGCTGAAATTTTTGAAAGTTTTCGAATCTTTTTTTAAATCTTAAAAAAAGAAAAAATGACAACTAACACGGAACGTATATATAAAAGCAGCTTGTGCTTTTTATTCTCCCCATAACAGTGTTTTTTACCTGTTAAATCTGACACTAATAATGTGACAAGTAAAAATGTTCTATGCCTCAGCCAATGTGTGTAGTTCAGGAGTCAGCGTCATGCTACAGCATCATCTATTATTTTCTGGTTGTTGAGCCTTACTATGATTATGACCAAAAAAATCCTCTAATTGTAATGGGTGCCCTAGCTAAAGTGATTTAAAAAATTCAATCAGATGAACAGAAAATGGAGACTAATCTATGGTCTAATAATCTATGCTATCAATTTAATCTTAAACATTTTTATTTCTCTAAAGCTCTTTTGAGACAATGTCCATAATATTATACAAAAAACTGAAGATTGTTCTGAACACTCTCTCACTCATTTTCTACCGCTTATCCGAACTACCTCGGGTCACGGGGAGCCTGTGCCTATCTCAGGCGTCATCGGGCATCAAGGCAGGATACACCCTGGACGGATTGCCAACCCATCTCAGGGCACACACACACCCTCATTCACTCACGCAATAACACACTACGGACAATTTTCCAGAGATGCCAATCAACCTACCATGCATGTCTTTGGACCGGGGGAGGAAACCAGAGTACCCGGAGGAAACCCCCGAGGCACGGGGAGAACATGCAAACTCCACACACACAAGGCGGAGGCGGGAATCGAACCCCCAACCCTGGAGGTGTGAGGCGAATGTGCTAACCACTAAGCCACTGTGCCTTATATTTGTTACCACTGTCCATCTAGTCATTCCTTGTCTTTCATACATCTGCTAGACTACACTTTAAAATGACGACTCTTTAGTTAAAACCCTTCAGTCTGCACGGGGCAGCTTTGGCTCTCTGAGGACAAATTAGAGGAAAAATCGATAGCATGTTTAAGCACATTTTTGCCATCATTACTGTCAAGTGCAGCTCAGTGAGAGTGTCGAACAGTGAAAACACAACGTTTAGATAGCACTGTTTTAGAATCCACTGCATTTACCATGACACTATGAAGCTCTATGTGCTGTAAAACACACACTTAGCTCTTTTTTCCTCTTGTGGACTAACCTCTGGCGGTTTCCTTCCCAATAAGAGGTACGTAGCCATGATGTCATCGTATTTCTGTAATTTGAGAGCCTCTGTGATTTCAGTCTTTGGGAATCCCATCGTCACCATCAGCTCTGAGGACCACAGAGAGCAGAGCTGAGCTTTCTATTGGATATCTGTATACAAACTCACAAATACAGGAACAATCTGTGACCTAAAAAAACAAATACAGGTAATGATTTAAGGAACGAAATTTGAAAAATGAAGCTTCTTCATTAGTGTCTGCTTAGTTCTTAGTTCTTAGTGTCTACTACAGTGTTATATACTACAATTTGGACATACAGGAAGTATATATGAGAAACACTATAACATGCAAAGGGGTGATCATCACCAGAAGATGGCGTAAACACACCACCCCACACCTACTAAAAAAATAAATAAATAAATTCTTCTGAAATCATCAAATCCGCCAGGACTCTAAAACAATCAGTATGTAATTCCTTGATAATTCTCATGAATTCTGTAATTCAATCTTCACTAAAAATCGCAATGCACCTAGATTTTCTTGTGCAACTGAAATAGCCTAAAATGTGCAGATGTTTTCCTTTGTACTTTTGATTGCTTTATTTGTTTTTATTTATTTATCCCAAACCACAGGGTTTATCAGAATTCAGGATACAGTAATATGTGCACACGAGTATTGAAACATGTTATAAGCTGTATTATTGACTACATTATGCTTACATAAAGCCCTGAACCTGACATGAGGACAGTAAACTTAATTAATGTTTTATTCCTTTTCTCGATGATTTGAACGTTAGATTTGCAAACATTTCTCTGTTTGCACTTTTCATTTTTATACTGTTCCAGTAAATTCTCTCATTCTTGCCCCATCGGGCTGTGCATCATGTACTTCGAAAGAACGATCTCGAATGATGCTAATCTGATCAGGACACACTTCTGCTGCCTAATTTATCTCGTTTTCTGCACTAATAACTTACCTTCTACTGTTTTGGATGGTGTCACATGGATAATCTATGTAAATTACACTTGTTTAAAACTTGATGCCCAAGACCAAGCTTGCTTCATTGGATCCACTGACCTGGATTCTGTAGACTCATCAGGGAGCTAAAACTATGTGTAGATTTCTATAAATCCGCTTCGTAACCATGGCTAAAGATCTATTCGTATAATTTAAAAGTAAATTAAATCAAAATCATTTCAGAATGGATTCTAGCATATAGGATGTCTTATAAGATAACGTGAGAGGATCTAGTACAGTAGTACCCCTGGAGTACCCCGTTGTCTCAGTGTTTTTCCTGCTCCTAACGCACCCGCTTCAATTAATCAACTACTTAGTAGTTGAAGTGGGCATGTTAGCGCACAGCGTGTGTTTTACAGTACACAGCTTATCCTATAGGGATGCAGGAAATCTGAAGCTTATCCTAGGAGACTCAGGGTACACCCTGGACAGGATGCCAGTCTATTGCAGGGCACACAACCATGGTCAAACAATAAGAGTAATATATAATATGTATATACCGATCCTTTTAGTGTCACTGAAATCAATCTCTGGTTCAGTATAAGGCTGCAGCTCCTCATCGTCATGGCCCACGTTCATCCATTTATCCTTCATGATTTGCTTTAAAAAAAAAAAAATAAATCATACCAATCACAAACAGTAAACAAATTGTTAGAAGGAAAAAAGAAACAAAGGAAAAAACAGGAATGTTACCTCTAAACTGCCCCGTTTGTTGGGGTTCAGCACTAATAGCCTCTTAAGCAAGTTCTCACAGTCTGTAGACATGTAGAAAGGGATGCGGTACTTTCCTTTTAACACTCTCTCTCTCAGCTCCTAATAAACAACAGATAAGCCCAAATAGTATAAAGAATTTTATGATGCATGTATTATAATAATAATAATAATAATAATAATAATAATAATAATAATAATAATAGTGGTTAGAAGGTGTGTGCAGCTCGGAAAGTAATTATGGCTGTAACATGAACAATATTAATGCGATGACTCTAATATGTTATTGTTTCTATAGTAACAGCTCAAACACCGGCCATCCCACCACATAATCCAAGACTTATAATCAATTGATTACTACCGTCCAAAAGACAGAAAGAGAGAGTTATTGAGGGAGAGAAAGATAGTGAGAAGAAGATAAATATACAGAGGGATAGAGAGATAGGCAGAGAGAGAGATAACAAGGGAGAAAGACATGAAAGAAAAAGATAGAGAGGGATAAAGAGATAGAGATAGACAGAGAGAGACAGAGAGTAAGTGGGAGAGAGATACAGCAAGAAGAAAAGAAAGATAGAGAGAGAGAAAGGAGAACAAGGCTCCTCATCACCTCATCACCCCATCACCTCCTCATCACCTCTGTCCCCCTCATCAACATGCCCGTTGAAGTCTGCTACTACTCTCTCCCATCTGGCAATACTCTCCATCACCTCATCTAACTCACTTCAGAATCTCTTCTTCTCTTTCTACTTGTGAAGCAAAACCACTGACAACATACAACATCACCCCTTCAATTTCTAACTTACGCTGTCTGACACTCTTTTCACCTTTAAAACATTCCTCTCAAACTCATCCTTCAGTATCACTCTTCCCCCATTTCTCTTCCTATCCACAACACCATTGTATCCCCTTCCAATAGTACATACTTTGCTCCCCTTCCACCTGGTCCACTTCACACACATTATATCCACCTTCCTTCTCTCCTTATCATGTCTGCCAAATCTCTTCCTTTCCCTGTCATTGTACAAACTTTAAGAGTCCCTATTCTCAGACCTATACACCCGCCTTTCGTCTTCTCTCTCCGTCTAATAACCCTTCTCCCTCCTCTCATTCCTCAACCAACAGTAGTCCAATTTCCGCCAGAACCCTGTATGTCAACAGCGCCGGTGACGGTCGTTGTTAATCCGAACCTCGACCGGACCAGTAAGGAATTCCCACTGACAATTCGCATATTTAGATATGACACCTTTTACACTGGATGCCCTTCCTGATGCAACCCTCTCTATTGATCCAGGCTTGGGACCGGAAGTCACTGGCTTGCAACCCCTGTGGCTAGAATTAATTATAGTTAATTATATCTATAAAAACAAAAAAAAAATTTTTTCTGCATTTTTATTTTTATTTTTAAAGTAATGCTGAAAAAAATGCTATGCAAAATTGACATATTATCATGCATATGTCATATATCATGATGTGCAAAGTTACTGATACAGCTATAGCATAATATAAAGGGAACCTTAAGGTTTTGTCCATCGAAAGGTAGTGATCCGCTGACGAGTGTATACAGGATGACCCCGAGACTCCAGACATCTACTTCGGGCCCGTCATATTTTTTGCCCTGGAAGAGTTCAGGGGCGGCATACGGAGGACTGCCGCAGAACGTGTCTAACTTATTTCCGACTGTGAACTCGTTACTGAAGCCAAAGTCGGCAATCTTGATATTCATGTCGGCATCCAGTAATAAGTTTTCAGCCTTGGGTTAGGAAAAAAGAGGTGATAGTTATGAATTAAAACCTAGCTATATTACTACTAATAGTAAAATATTCATTCTTCTAAAAATGTAATTTCCACAATTAGTACTTACCTTTAGATCTCTATGTACTATTCTCTTCTGATGGCAGTATTGTACTGCAGATACAATCTGAAAGACAACAATCACTTGCAGGTAACATTTAGCAAAAAAGACATCCAAGGTATAACGCTGAAGAACAATTGACAATTTTTGGGGTATCAGGATGCACTATAAGACATTTCAAGATGGTACCATTTAGAAACAAAAGTTTATCTTCTGCCTTAAATATGTGAGTACTTAAAGATAAGCTTTGTTTCAAAACAAAGGATTAAGTTTTAAATTGAAAATTGAAGTATCTGTCCACATAGTCTTTACTTCAGGACTGGAACTGAATTAAAGTATTAGCTATTATCATGGACATAAATTCCCGATCTCACTGCATGAAACCTGTGTTTCTGTTCAGGTGAACATTATCAGCCTGTAGTTATTAGCTTATACTGTATACCACAGTGCTGTTGGATTCTCGACTCTAACTTCAATTCATGTTTTTATTAACGCTGTTCATTGCCGTTTTAAGTGATAACAAAAGTCTAACTTGTTTCATGGACATCGTCATCTGTAATTAATAAGAAAAAAAGAGTTGAAAAATGATGTGGTGTAAGTGAAATGAAACACTTCGGGGTCAGCACTACCACAAAGTTCTTTTTCATTTCACAAGTATACTCTTGCTTTTCACAAACAATGGCCAGTCTACAGTTTATATACCATATACCATTGCTGTCACTGTGCAGTGTTTACATTTAAACAGTTCCCTCTCATCTGTACCTGTGAGCCAATGCAGCAAACCTAGCCACGCTCTCTGGCTGTGAATTATAGTATATAAACTCTGACCTTTCAATTACAGTGACAAGAGTATATGGAAGACAGCAGACGTGTTAGCTTAAACCCTCTGTGGCTGGTAGCTGTCATGATATAGGAGAACAGTCTGTGGTGGGAAAATACCAGTTGACCAAATTGAAAAGAAACAGTTGTGTGATCATTCAAGTGTTTAAATGCTGTGTTGTCATGTAACATAGAAAATTTAAGTACAGTACATTTTTTTGGAGTGTAGCAGCAGTTGCTGAATGTGTGTCATGTACTTACAGTAGTGTATTATAACCTCTCTGCCCTTAAAGCAAATTAATAAACAATTGCAAAAGGAACCAAAAAAATTTTGGCATTGAATTTAATCATTGTATATAACATGTGTATGTTGCTTAAAATTTTAGTGCCCCAACCTCCAAACTGTCTTTCGGTGCCCATTAAAGCAGCTTAATGCTTTGACAGAAAAAAATGGCAATGTCAGCATAGTGTCACAGGCTAGGTGGGAGTAAGAGCAACGGTTTATTAGTATGCAAAACCTAAAGCAGGGTGAATTGCTCTGAAAAGGTCAGATCCGTTACTGGTCTGCACCAGTGCTGCAGATGTACAGCATGAGAATGAGGCAGCAAGTATACACAAACACACACACACAAAATCCCAGCTCTTTGTTTCACCATCCTTCTTCTGTTTGTTTTCTTCACTTTTACACTTATACACACTTAATTAGAACAAAATCATGTTAAATCGTGACATGAAATGAATACAGTTGACAGGGTTAAGTGGAATAACGGTTGCTTGGTTGTAGTTTACCTGACGAAACTTGGCCCTGGCTTCCTTCTCTTTCATTCTGCCATGAGCCACCAAATAATCAAACACCTCACCTGTGATGATAAAGCAGACAGCTGTCAGGTATAATGATGACCCTATTTTCCAATTCAACTAGGTTTGCTGGGGCATCTTCTAAAATGAACATTTATCTTTACTTTGCATTAAGCCAAAGCAGCTTACAATTGAGGTTATAGATAAGAATATTGCTCAGGGACCCAACCATGGCAGTTGTTGTTGTTGTTGGTGCTGGATCACACATGGCATGAACGTGAGTTCGTGAGAACGTGAGCCAAATTTACTAACAGTGCTACAACGCATATTAGGATGAAGCTCAAATGTGAGTTTTGGTGTAGCTGGTTTGAGTAGGTCACATTCAAGCCACAATAGAATCTGGTTTCAAATAACATTAAAAATCACATTACGGAAGCTGCAATACATCAAATTAGATTTAGTTTTTTTTTACCAAGCACAGATCTTGAAAGTCAGATGCAATGGTAGAAACATAGAGGAAAGGCAGCAAAATTCAAGCTTTTGTTGTGTTAGCCTTATGGGTCCTGTCCCAAATTTCAGTCCTTTCACTTTCAAAATGGCCTGGAGATAACCAAACCTTTATGTAAAACCTGAACTATTTATAATCTAAGTCTACTGGGGCATTCATCAGGCTGTACAGCATGACCGGGTACTCATAATGACCTGTTGGGGTGTTAAATTTCAGTCTCCCACTCATATCTGTCCTAGATGCAGACCAGAGGTCGAATTTTGCATACAGTGTCTCTGTGCAGTAGCTCAAAAGCTATAGCTAAATGAGTGAAAGAGGGATGTGGTTATGGATAGACACATTGTTGAGGTCATGGTAATCTATCCAAGGGCAAAGACCCCCATCATTTTTCCACAAAGTAGAATCCTGCACCTGCTGGGGAGGTGGAAGGGTGAATGATGTCAGGCAAAGAATTTCTAATAGATTCCTTCATGGCTTTGGCCTCATGTCCAGAGAGAGAAAAGATTCTTTCCCAATGTGGGCTAGTGCTTGGGAGCAGATTAATGGAACAGTAGAGGTCAAGGTTTCTTCAGGCATACAGTACCTCTTATAGACAGTACTGCTTTGCCTGATAACTCTGTGCAAGTAGACCAGATATAACCTGGCTTCTCAGAATAGAGGCAACTCCTCTCTGTCATGCACCCAGTCCACTCAGTCTGAGAGAGCTGTGTCCCTCCCAACTGCATCAGTTTCTCTAAAAATTTGGAGGCTTGGGAGCCATCTAGAGGCAACGTCCAGAACCTCATCTCTTCTGTGAAGGCTTGATAGGGCACAGGAAGTGTTTTCTCTGTGGTGATGTATACAATCTTGGACCAGTGAGAAAAGAAGTTGGATGACTCATTGAGTCAGAAACCCACCGTCACTTTCCCATTAAAATGTTGAGTTGTTGATGACCTGACAGCTTAGCCACTACTCTGCAAGCCAGGCAATGATTGCAGTGAAACTCCAGGAAACAGAGGTAAAATATTTACTTAAGGTACTTGAGCTCCATCAAAAGAATAAGCAGCAATCCAAAATCTATCTAATCAAAACTCAGGATGTCTCCATCTAGTGTTGAAAGTCTATATAGCCCAAAGTGAAAACACAAAACATTTTACATTTTGCCTTGGACAGGGGCATGTTCTTACTGTAGATGCTTTTCTGCTCAACATGGTTGTAAAGAGTTATTTAAATTACTTTAGCCTTTCTTTGTGCTTGAACCATCTCTTCTAAGGCACCTCCATTCACAGAACTGCTGCTCACTGGATTGGATTTTTGTTTGGTTTTGCATCATTCTGTGCAGACTCAAAAGACCCTTGTTTTGCAACTCTCAGGAGATAATCCATTTCTGAAATACTCAAACCAGCACTTCTAGCAACCAACAACCATGCCACGGTCAAAGTCTCTGGGATCACAATGTTCTCAATTCTTAGATGAACATCAAACCCTTAACTAGTATCTGAAAGATATTATGCATTTGCTGTTGAATAAATACAACAGTTAAATAAATGAGCAGGTTTACAGGTGTTTGCATTAAAGTATATGATGAGGTTTGTGTATAATACTAGTTGTTGTACTAGATTATTTTAAAGAAATAGAGTTCATATGTTGCATATTGCATATAACTCACAGTATCTTACAGTATAAATCTCACCTCCGCTGGCATATTCCATTATTAAATAAAGTGTCTTCTCGGTCTCAATTACTTCAAATAACTTCACTGAAAATGAAAAAAGACATGTATAAAAAAGCATATTAAATACAAAACTTCAGCCTATAAAAAGGCCTAAACCAACCAAATTATAATTGTTCATTTAAATGTGTATTATGTGTATTTAATAATTTGTATTACACATATTCATACCTATATTTGGATGATTCAAGAGCTTCATTATTCGGACTTCCCTAAAGAGCTGTTGGAGAAAAGAAAATGACTAATTACTGTTATTCCTGGTGTCATGCATTCTCCCCATTTTCATCACCATATGAGGTTTGTTTTGATTCCTGTCTTGAATCAGTCTTACTATTGGTTTATCTTGAAACTTCCTCCCTGCACGATCATTCTCATCTGTATCCAGTTCTTCGTTTAGTTTGTGTATTTAAGACCTGTTGTTTAGTTTCGTTCAGTTTTAAGCCACTTTTTACTTTCCATGTTTCCTCATTTTGATCCTCAAACCTGTCTCCTGGTTACCGATTATGTTTGATGTTGTCTTCCTGTTATCTGACCCCACTACAAACTATGACTCTGATTATAGGATTTGCACTAATTAACTACATGCTGAGTTTAGGCACTTGCTTGCTGCTTCTTGATAAACCTGGACGGAAGATAATGCTGGAATTACTGGACGGTAATTCTGCTTCACATTAATAATCTAAATATGAGCTAAGGACACTACTGCACCCCATCAACTGACCTCGTAAGTGTAAAAGTAAATACAGTGTTCTGCATAAGTACTGATACACACAATAATAATAATAATAATAATAATAATAATAATAATAATAATAATAATAATAATAATAATACATCATCGTCATCATTATAATCATATAAAAATGTAACATTTTGGTCATACACACCATCAACATTTTGAAGATAAGCAACCCCACTGTAAAATAAATGGAATGGATGCTTTGGGCAGATTTGTGACTGGTGGTTAAGAAGTTGTTGCTGATGCCATGATATTAGGTTTGGGTTTGCCAGGCATTTCAGCCTTGGCAATAGATAGAGCAGAGTTTTCAATAAGATGATGATGATGATCCAAATCCACTTCAACATCAACACAGAAACTGGTTAAAGGAACTAAAATTCAATATTTTGAAATGACCGTCTCTGTATCTGGTTCAAACCCTACTGTGGTCTGAACTGAAGAGGAAAACATGAATATATAAGGGAACATAATATATTCTTCCCAAAGATCCTTCTACAAATATAAAATCGGATTGCAAACTACTCACGATGTATATATACAGGAATCAAACCACCAGACCCAAGGGTACAAAGTAAACAGGCAAAACGCTAAGCCACCATTGCCCCATTTGTTAAAGGAGTGTACAAGATTAAGAGCAAATGAGCCAAGTTTACTGTGCGGTCCTGTCAAATCGTGGTAACTGGTGAACTTAATGTTCGATTCCTCTGAACTGGATGAAAATGCTTTCAAGAAAGGAGGTGAAGAGCTCATGTTAATCAAGCATTTGGGTGAGTATCCCTTAGGGTATTACCAAGACTTAATTAATTCACATGAATTAAATATTGCTCAAAGGATTTTCATTAACACTGAAACTGGATACATGGCAATTTAAAACATATAAATATAAATTCTACAAAATGCATAATGGTTTCTGTTAGGATGCATTTGTGTTGTTTGGGAAAGCTGTGCTCATTACAGTGACTAAGTGCTGACAGCATTTGGCCCAGAATACACTAAAAGTGAGGCAGGAAGCCAAGGTTAAGTAAGCAGTAATATGGAGATGCAAAGCCTGAAATCAAATCAGGATTCTTCTTCTTTAGAATGGGATTATTAACAAAGCACACAGAACCCTGATGTTGCACCAATAAGCAGTGTAGGTATAATTTCCTACAAAAGCCATCACTGCTACTTAATGCACACACACACACTATTGTGTACCACTGTTGCACAAATGTGGTTTACTCTAGAGGATAACATACACACGTCATCTCTTTCATATCGTCTGATTTGGAGAAAAGATTAGAAAGATGACTCATGCAGTATTATGATGTTTTGGAAACTAATAACTCTGATATTTACACACACACACACACTGGCAAACACACTGACACACACACGCACACACACACACACCGACACAGACACACACACATAATACACACAGAATCACTGGTCCAAGCTTCATCATTGACCTACATACAGCTGCCCAGGAGCACTGACTCATCCAAATTAATGAAATGTCTCTTAAGAATTGAAGAAAACTTTGTCAAGAATACAGTAATTCTGTCCTGGCTCAACATGTTTTGGATGGCCAGCAACCTAAGTGACAAAGCTGTACAGTTTATGTGAAACAAATTATATTTTCATGATTCAGTGAGAGTGTAGTACGACGTCACAGACAATTCCCAATACCCGCCACCAGAGGGAGACATCACACGAGTTCTGAGCCCTCCCAGGTTTCAAGTTCACTTCCGGGGTTTAGTGTTTGAATGCCTGGTGAGTATTAGCATCAACACAAAGTACTGTTAGTTTCTATTTCTTACCGAAGCATGCTGTTATTTCATTGATTTTTCTGTCTATGACCATTGACTTTTTCTCGAATCACGCTGTTTGGATTTACTGTTTTGAGTTTGTTTGCATCGTGGACTGATTGCTTGTGTATTGGATTGTTCTGCCTGTTCTCTCACCATGGTGTTGCCTGTCAATTTGGATTGTTTGCTCTGATCAATAAAACTGCACATGGATTTTAATCCGCCTGTCTTTGGCCTATCATTACAGAATACTATGTCTGCAAAAAAAATCCAGCGGGTATTACCCAGTTGCAGACGCTTGTCTTCCTAACCTTCCTCCAGAATACAAACACTACCCTCACTAGGCCTGAGTCTGTGAAAATGGCGCTCCCTTAGAAATTGGACAGAGCCACTACCTGCTGTCATGGTTTCCTGCAACAATGCGATTTGATCTTCTCTCACCAGCCAGAAGTTTACCGTGAAGACACCAAACGCACATTCCTGATGTAATTACTTACTATAAAAGAACTCGACTGGGTGGCCCTGGTCTGGGATAATGACCACCAGGTGCATAGCTCTTACAGCTACTTTGTTAAGCAACATTGTGGGGTGTTTGTGTATCCAGTGGTGAGCCTGGACATTTCCATGCAGCCGCTAAAGCTACGACAAGGCTGAAACACTGCCACTAATTATGCTGTTAATTTCTATAGCATAGATCCATAAGCAACTATCATGGATGAGATCATGGATGTGCCAGCCATGGACAGCTTGTATCAACAGAGCAAAGCGATATGGGAAAGTGTCCATGTAAGGCTACAGAGAGCCGTTCACCTTCATAGAAAGCAAGCAGACTATCTGAGATACCCGCATCCTAAATGTCAACCCGGCCAATGGATATGGCCCTTAACCTGTAGCCTACATCTGAAACTGCCCTGCAAAAAACTCCCCCGATTCATTGAACCATTCAGGATCATTTGACAGATGAATCCAGTCATGTACCATCATCTGCTATCCAATTACCACATCTCCCCATCGTTACACGTTCCCCTGAAAAAAACAGCACACACTCCGCAATCCACCACCAATAACAAGCCTCCACCCCACCCCCAACAATCAAAGTCGTTGTCACCGCAGCCTACCAGGTTCACACAGACTCTTGGTGCAGAAGGGGAACGATACATTATGTAGACGATTGGAATAGCTACAGGCCATGGAAAATATCCTGGGTCCCTGCCAGCAATGTGTTAGGCCCCTTCCTAATCGAGGAGTTTCACTAGTACCATCCCAACCACCCTGCTCCCTGTCCCCACAGCCAAACCTGTAGAAGCACTGGGAGGTGTTCCTACAGTAGGTAGGGGACTCTGTAACAGCTTCACAGATAATTCCCTCTCACCACGTCTTTGCCTGTTAGTTTAGATTGTCTGCTCTGTTTAAAACTCTGCTTATGGTTTCAATCCAACTGTCTCTGACTTATTATAGATCGATAATACCAAAAAATATAACCTCAGCGTTAAAATGTTTTGGCATGTTTTGTGCACCAACACTGCATTTTACATCAGAGTAAGCTACAATAGGTTACTGTACCACTCATGAGTGATGAGTGCTTGCTCAGCTTGATCATTTTTTTTCATTTTTAATACAACAAATGCACATTGAATTCAACGACACAAAATAGCAAAAAAAAAAAAAAAAAAAAAAAAATATATATATATATATATACACGTGTGTGTATATATATATGTATATATGTACACACATATACTACACACACATGCAGTAGTATGGCTTCATAAGCTAGGTTCAGAATTCACTGGATACATGTGCACATTTAACTGTAAAATAAATAAATAAATAAATGCTTGGTAATAGGATGTTCTGGATCAAGTGCTTTTTTACAGGCTGCTGAGTAATGAGTAATTTCTTCAGCCTGCATATTCTATTCACCAAAATGTCTGAGTGTTTAAAATGCACATGCATGTCTTATTGGAGGAAGAAGATGCCTACTATGTAGAGTGAACTACATGCAAAACAAAACATGTTTATGTACCTGTGTAACCCAACTCTGAATAGAGCCCTATGTATTCATGTACACTCAGTGACCATTTCATTAGTTTCAACTAGCGCAAGTATGCGATTTCTTACTGCAATCCATCTGTTGCTACATTAAAAAAATAAAACTTGAATATTTCTCAGAGGATCTTCATTTCTGTGTTCAAAAACTAACTTCTTTAGGTTTCTTGATTAAAATATGTAGTGCTGAGGCAACCATGCAACTAATAAAAGAAGATGAACACATACGTTTACACATTTACAATGAGCCAGGTAGTTAATTATTTGTAATTGCTGGGGCATCATTGGACTTAAAACAGGCCTTAAGTCATACAATGTGTGCCTGGTATCAGAGGCAGTGTCTTGTGTGAAGCAACCACTGGAAATAGAAGTATTATAGAGATGCACAGCTATGTGGGAGACAGTAGAGTATTTTTAGAATGATATTCTTACAAACATCAGGGTGTCAAAGACAGGACTCCAAACACACCAGACTGAAACCTTTTCCTCTTTCCAGAATGAGATTTATTTGGACAGATTCATTTTCCTACTCAAACACACCATCATACAACATACAGCACTCATCCTGAACATGAAATATGAATGGTCAGAGCTCTAAGTACCTCAATTAAACATTAAACATTTATTTATGTTTGTGGATGACTATAAATATTATTGTTGTTGTTGTTGTTATTATTATTAGTATTATTGTTGTTATTATTATTATTATTATTATTATTATTATTATTATTAGTATTATTAGTATTATTATTTATTTATTTATTTATTTTATTATTTTATTTTTTCCCACATTTTACTTCAATGTCTTTTTTGTGTGTGTGCATCTTCTCATTCTTGGCACAAGTACTCTATCTATAAGCAATCTATTTGGCACTACGTGAACTAACTATAATTTCTGTGTTTCCAAAAAGGAAAATAAATAAAATAATGAATCATAGGACCCTGTCAGGATAAGACAACATTGGCAAACAATCGATAGACAATAAATAATTCTATTAATAACACTATTACTAATAATAACAACCATACACACATAAATACAGATATTTCACCATCCTCTAAGCAGTGTTTCTATTCTGGTCATGTCTGACCCCTATTACCTGGATGTATTTTGACAGGATTTCATCATTATTCTGACGCAGAACTGGTGCAGGATTAAAGCTAGAGCAAGGAATATGAGGATAACAAACAGTTGGCAGCCTAGCACTAAACTACTGGGAACCAAAAACATGGATGTGGTCCATGGTTTGGGTATTTTTTAATACCCATATTTTATTTTTTTTTTCCACTATACATTATTTTAGCTGTTATTTGTGACAATAAAGTACAAGAATAAGAGGATCTAATAAAATAAAATACAATTCTGCAAACAAAGGCAAAGTGTAAGTTCAGGCAGTTTATATATGATGTGCAGAACCTTTTCTATCGTGTGCATGACAGTTATATATGCAATAGATGAAGAAAACGGAAAAAAACATGTGTTCAGATTATTTGCCCTTAGTAGATTTAAATGTGTGTGGTTTTTTGAGGTTATTAGCACCTTGCTGCAATGGCAGTTGATGTATACAAGGTGCATCTAAAACCGCTTAAAACGAGCTGGATGATTGCATATGGTGTCAACCATCAACTGACTATTACAGGGTTTCTCTAAACTTTCACTAGACATTAGCCTACAGCATAGTCAGCTATGATTTCCACAGAAATGAAATTCCTTTTCGAATTCATTTGAGAGACGTTTTAGTTACTGAAAGCTTTTTTAACACAGGTCTCTAGTGTTCAGTGGTAAATGATCTTATGCCAGGTGCTATGCATGGTGCCCTGAGGGGCCAGATGGTAAGCCCAAGGTTTCAAATGTCTGTACACACACACACACACACACACACACACACACTCTCTCTCTCTCTCTCTCTCTCTCTCTCTCTCTCTCTCACTCTTGTTAGGACCTTCCATTGACATAATAACTAATGAAGCTAATTAATGTTCTGCCTCCACCTAAATGTTAACTCAACCTTAACCTCAGTAACCAAAAATTAAACCTTCTGGGACTGTTATTTTTTGACCATCAAGCTCATATGTGGTTCTTCCCCAAACTGTTGCCACAAAGTTGGAAGGAAACAATTGTACCGAATGTCTTTGTACGCTGAAAGATTTCCCAAATCTGTTCCAGCATGACGATGCCCCTGTGAACAAAGCAGGCTCTATACAGACACGGTTTGCCAATGCGGAAGAACCCGAGTGTCCAGTATATAGCCCTAATGTCAAACTCACTGACCCCCACTTTGGGATGAATTAGAATGCTGACTGTTTGCTAGGCCTCGTCCCTAAAATCATTGCCTCACCTAATTAATGCTCCTGTGGCTAGTTGGGTAAATCCCCATAGTAATTGTACTAAAAGTGCTGGAAAGACTTCCCTATCCATGATTCCCTGCATCTTGAATAGAGCCCCAGCCCCAGCCGAAGGGACACAGCTACACAGCATGATGCTGCCACCATAGATATGGTGCTTCACCATAGATATAAGTATAAGCTGTCTTGTTTTTGTACAAAATGTCCTTGACCTCATCAGACCAGAAAACATTTGGGGTGATTAAGGAAGGTTTAGATGTTTTTTCCTTTTTGTTCCTTTATGAAGATGGGTTTTTGTCTGGTCATCCTACCCTGTAACCCAGACATGTAAAAAATACCAGAGATTGTTTTCACATGCAGGAAGTGACTAGTACTTTGGAAGCTTCTTTAATGTTGCTGCAGGTCTCTCAGCAACTTTTCATCTTGTCTGTGGAGGGATGTCCTGTTCTTGGTAATTTAACTGTAGTGTCCAGTTTTCTTCATTTGACACTGACACTGAGATCCTGTACATGGATACAAGGTGCTGGGGAATTCTACCAGGCAGAGATAATGTTGAACAGTGGTGGCTCAAGTGGTTAAGGCTCTAGATTGTTGATTGGACAATCAGTGTTCAAGCCCCAGCACTGCCAAGATGCCACTGTAGGGCCTTTAAGCATGGTACTTAACCCTCTCTGCTCCAGGGGCACTGTATCATGGCTGACCCTATGCTCTGACCCCAACCTTTAAAGCAAAGTTGGGATATGCAAAGAAATAAATTCACTGTGCTGTTATGTATTCTTCTTCTATTCTATTCAACACCTGCATGATTGGCTGTAAAGCTCCTGAGAAAAATGTGAATGGTAATTTAATCATCATAAACATGATTGGAAATTCAGGGCAATATGTAAGACTCTCAAGTGAAAAATCACCTATTTTTTATTCCTTCAATCAACCACAAAGCTCAATAAATTCCCTACCCCATTTAACCACCTTTACAGTATGTCCTCAAAATAAACACACAAGCCATGATTCAGCAGCTTTTACAAAAGCTGAGCTTTTTTTGTTAGATATGTCTACTTGGAGACCGAATTGTAAAGTGGCTTGAGAAAGCTAGAAAGTATCTTGTAGTATCTAGCACAGATTGCTTACTGAGCTGTAAAGAAAATGCAGGGATCTTAATGTAGCACACATGAGAGACTGCTGGGTTTTAAGTTATAGAAAATCAATAAGGGAGTCAAGGGCAGATGGAAGAGAGCATGCTGCATTACCTTGTGAATGTCTCCATTTTGGCTAACATGGCATAAGTGGCTGAGGAGGACTGAACTGAAGAGAAGCGAGAAGAAAAGAAACGACTGTATGTGGTGGATGAAATGGTTTGTCAACAGGGTTATAGTAATGATTATCACATGAATTTGCCCTGTACTCTGGATATGCACTGAACTGGATTTTCTGTGCTTAAAGATTTCATTTAAAGAATTTGCAATAAATTTAAAAAAAAGTTCTCTCATGTCCTGCTAATTTAGAAATTTAATAGACAATGTAATAATGAGGGGGCACGGTGGCTTAGTGGTTAGCACGTTTGCCTCACACCTCCAGGTTTGGGGGTTCGATTCCCGCCTCCGCCTTGTGTGTGTGGAGTTTGCATGTTCTCCCCGTGCCTCGGGGGTTTCCTCCGGGTACTCCGGTTTCCTCCCCGGTCCAAAGACATGCATGGTAGGTTGATTGGCATCTCTGGAAAATTGTCCGTAGTGTGTGATTGCGTGTGTGAATGAGTGTGTGTGTGTGCCCTGCGATGGGTTGGGACTCCGTCCAGGGTGTATCCTGCCTTGATGCCCGATGATGCCTGAGATAGGCACAGGCTCCCCGTGACCCGAGGTAGTTCGGATAAGCGGTAGAAATTAATGCAAATTAAGTATGACACGTTAAAAAGACAAATTCAAATTATTGATGAATTGATGAATTGCCTTGTCTGATTCTTTCTAAATACTCCTACAGAAAGATCCTCAGTTCCCTGCTCACAACTTTGTTCCCTGCTTGCAATTTGTTCTCATTTACCGATTAACCTTAAAAACTAGAGGACATCTGGTTTCTTTTTATCCTTAAAAAATGATCAAATTTTTATTCTGAAATTTTAAATGTTTAGATATTTTATGATGAAAAAATAAAGCTTGAAATGAAGTAACAGGGATCATTAGTGCCTCTGGTTCAGAGTACATAGCTAATAAAATTAGCTTGCTTTGCTACTCTGCCAGTGAAGATAGTGCACAGTCTAGTAACGCATACATCAAAACTTAGCTTAATGTGTATGGTACAGTGTGTTGTATGCTACAAATTTCAGCCACTACTGTTTCTAATTAAATAAATGCTCGATGTCCACTAGTTTCATCACATAGCCAGAATTTCAGACTGACTGCAGAAGGTCTGAACTCCATAGCAGCTCAGAGAGGGCATCTGATTGACATGTAAAGCAACCAGATCATTCATTTATCAAAGTTCTGCAAATGAATGAGTCTCATAATACCATGAACTTTGCATCATTTGGAAAATCCAGAATCCTCATAAGCGTTCATTGTCACTGCTGTAAACATGTCGGCTTTCTTCTACACGACACGAGTCTCTTAGAAATCCTGTAGAATCCAACCAGGATCGTAGAATCAGATGACAATTCCTCTGAGACTGAGGCTACAGATGAACAACAGACAAATGACATCTCGTAGCTTTCTAGTGTGAACGCAGTGTACAGTAATGTGCTTCTAAATTAACGGATCCTATAATTGGATGGTTTGAAATGATCAGATCCAAATTTTAGAATCTTCTAACACAGAAAAAGCAATATGTGGTCAGGGATATTATCTGAATGAAGTAAATTTGATAAACCTTTTTCAGTGTAGATCCTTTTTCTGTTCCATTCATATTCTCTGTTATTGTCGCTCATCTTTCCAATGCAGTTGAACCGAATCATACTTCCTGGAGGGAAACAATGCCAGAACAAACTTTGTGGTTATAGAGACTCAATCGTGAGCTCATCTCGCCTCTCGTGACTCAGAGTAGAAACAGTAGGATGAGGATGAGCACGTGTGGGCCTAGCAGATGAGAGAACAATATTCAATGCTATTCAATGCTCTCGATATTCAGCTCTGACTCACACGCAGACAACGTGGCATTCTGGAGTGAGAATAATGAGAGCCTCGACTTGTCTTTATCTACCAAGTCTTATGCAGCGTTGCCAATTGTCTTATGCAGCGTTGCCACATCCCTGACTTTTCAGCTCTACCTCATTTGTTTCATAAGATTTGTGACATTACATGTAAGATTAGAGGTGGAAATATGACAGCCCGGATCATTTAGATGTTCAGTTTGCTAATTTTTATTGAGATTAACAGCTATGATGAGATATCGTGTTGCATCGGGGCACGCACGAGTGAAAATCGATCGCATCACAGAAGTCAACGTAGACTGCTTGTTATTTCATCCATGCTTTTGAGACACCACCAACTCATGTCTGTGGTAAAAATAACTTTTTTTTGCACTGCAATCCTGCAATCCCAGCCGAGCCGGCTTCCTGTTTCGTACTTCAATGAAAATGCTCTTGGACTCATTTCTAAACAAAGGACATTGTGAAAAGATTATTATTATGAGATCAGATTATTATATTTCAGGGAAAGGACAGTCCTAATGTGTTCTATTAACATGTAGAAGCAATGCATTAGTGTTGATACATGCGATTAACAGTCACATTTCATTCACTCACTCACTCACTCACTCACTCATCTTCTACCGCTTATCCGAACTACCTCGGGTCACGGGGAGTCTGTGCCTATCTCAGGCGTCATCGGGCAACAAGACAGGATACACCCTGGATGGAGTGACAACCCATCGCAGGGCACACACACTCTCATTCACTCACACACTCACACACTATGGACAATTTTCCAGAGATGCCAATCAACCTACCATGCATGTCTTTGGACCGGGGGAGGAAACCGGAGTACCCAGAGGAAACCCCCGAGGCACGGGGAGAACATGCAAACTCCACACACACAAGTCGGAGGTGGGAATCGAACCCCCAACCCTGGAGGTGTGAGGCGAACCACTAAGCCACCGTGCCCCCCTAACAGTCACATAAACTGGCAAATTAGCAACAATGTTTTTATGTACTATAGAAATGATTACTGGCCCAAACCCTGGAAATTCCTTGAATTGAGTGGTTTCAAGTAGCACAGATAATCCATCATGAAATGCCTAAAAAACACAAAATCAATAAAAAAGTTTAGATAACTAATTGTATGGCAAATAAACTGTGTTTACCTAAAAAGGAAACTAAAGCTGACACACATTTACCCCTGTAGCAAATGCTTGTGTAATCCGCATGGTTCAGCGCTGCAATTTTTTCCGTTTGCAAGCCTTCACAGATGCACGGATATTTTCTTGTGTCATTGGCAAGAGTAATAGTCAACAGCAGCTGTCAACGTCACTCCAACTGTTCTTATGTTTATTTTTTTTTCAGAAAGCAGGACTTGGGGTTCGGCCATGCTTTGTTGGGGATCTCGGGTATAGTGTGTGTTCCTTGTCTGTGATCGTTTGTGAAGCGTGCGTGCTGCTACACCCACAAAACAACAGATCGTGTGGGCGGTTTGGTGGTCCTGAGATTTTGTACACTGTAGTTTCCAGAAAAGCAAATAATACTTGAATGGGTAGCTTGGCAAGTAAAATTTAAGATATTAAAAAGTAACATCAGTCTTCTGTACCTGCTAGGACAACTGATGCGTAATTTGGTCAGGCATCCTGGTTAGGGTTTTGTCCACCCATACATACAGCTTCTGATTCAGTATTGTGATGAACTGGTACAGTATAAACCAACACGGCAATACAGTTTTGATGCTGGGATTATTCAAAAGACCATGGTAGATAAGCCAATGGGGCGGAGCAATCAGAATCGATAGTTAGATAGAGACTAAGTCTGGTGATCCCAGCAACTACCATCAAACCCTTTAAGATGATTTCACCCAAAATGACCCACATCACACATCAAAATGCTCTCAGAGATCAGTCTACTCTGTGTCTCCCTGCACTGGCTTCTTGTGGCCACCCACATCATATTCAAGGCCTTGATGCTCATATACAAGACCTTGTCTGGAACAGCACACCCCTGCCTCAACACTCTCCTTGAAGATTATGTTCCCTCTTGCAACCTGCGATCAGTTAACACCCGATGCCTGATAGCGCCATCTCAGCAAGGCATGAGCTCTATTTCTAGAACTACAGTATTCCTCAGAACTGTCTGTCCCTCAGTGGTGGAATCCGGACAGTAGAATCCATCGCTATCTTCAAAAAAACAGCTAAAGACCCACTTCCTTATATACTCCCTAAATGGTCTGCTCTGGATTTTCAGCAGAGATCAGTGTGACGCTAGTGCACTGTTATTTCTAGTCACTCAGTAGAAGATTTCAAAGCAAAAGAGGAAGCGGCGGTTCCACAAAATTGCCATTACACAGAACCTAAGGTACTAAAGGCAGAGAAGCACGAATATGTGAATGTAAAATGCAAGAGACAACGATGTAAGTAAGTCTGGAATCGGCCTCAGGGATCTCTCCAGACGCGCTTCAACGAACTTAACAGAATAAACTGCACAAAAGCAAAAGCATAATTTCAATCTCTACGGTGATGAAAACGTAGGAACTGGAATGCAAGAAGTAAATTTGAAGTAAATACAATTATAAAACTGGCATGTTATTTAACATTTCATTCAAATGATGAGCATTCAAATGAAATGTTCATAGAAGCTTACCTTTTGCAGACTCGTGGGGTTCAGCTGGGTTTTGTCTATTATTTTGACAGCCACCTGTGTTGAAAAAAAAAGACACTGCAGTTAAGAAGTGACATTTTACATGATATCATCTCCTGTAAAAATTTGGCACCGAAACCCCTGGGATAGACTCCAGGCTCCCTGTGACCCTGTGTAGGATATGCTACAGAAGATGAATGGATGGATGAAAGGATGAATGAAATGATGGATGGATGGATGGATGGATAAACCCTAACAGGAGATATGATTTGACATAGTCAGTCAAAGCAGATGCAGGGTTGAGAAAATAAATTCATATTAAAAATTTAGCCCATCTCTTGTTCAATCTCTGCGACGATGCCGAGCCTCTATTGGTGTCACTTACTGGCAATAATTCGTAATGTTTGTCCAGTGTTATATGGATAGAATGCCAGACTGGTCATGAGAAGCTCACTGGCAACTCAGTTGATGTAGGTGTGGGACAGAGAGAGAAAGCGAGAGAGAGCGAGAGAGAGAGAGAGAGAGAGAGAGAGAGAGAGAGAGAGAGAGACGATATGCGCAGGTGGATCTATTTTCAGCTCCTCTCGGGTGGGTAGGCGAGCAGACGGCGCATGCATCCTTTATGCACTTCATAACAAGCTGAACTCATTAATGTCCACACTCTGTTTCTGATCACAACCTTTCACGCTGCTCACAAATCACTTCCCTGGACCAAAAGGAGCATAGGTGAGCCTCTCTATGCTCCCCAGACTGTAATACAGTCAGCTACAAAAATCTTTGTAAAATAGACATAAAAATGTCTGTGGTTAGATGACTATACTGAAAATGTGAGACAAGCTTCCTCCACCAACGTGATGGCATAGTTTGCTCCTATAATGCTTGATGTGATTGTATGGAAAACAAAATCTGAGACCATCTCAGTACACAAACTCTCAGAGTTTGGGGTCTTTTCTTGTTCAGTTTAGATTTCAAAAGGGGTTCAGGTCAAATAACGCATAATAATGCATCTTAGTCATGTTATTAGCATGGAAATGTTCTCTTCCACACACTGGTGTATGAATTCTGCAGCTGTTCTTTTACAGCACTCACTGACCCTCTGGCTTTGGTTCAGTAAACTAATCTGGTGTGAAATGTCTGCTATAGACCTTTGTAATAATGGAATTGCTGAAATGACCGTGACGTGGGTTTGCTTTTGTCTCCTGAGATCACATTGATCTGGGAAGCGCTGGTAGCTTAAAGCTGTTAAATTTCAAAGACACTGCGCAGAGTTCAGAACGTACTGTATAGCAGTGCTCATGATATTTCTTTATTTGTCTTTGAAAATAATCTGTCCTAAACTATCTTATGGTGGACACTCATTTTGATCATGTTATGGAGGACAGAGTAACCCATAAATCACAGATCCTCCAAACTTCACAGATTCTCAATAAATCCTTCAACTTACTTAACAGTGGGGATTATATCCTTTTCTGTATGTGTTTCTTTGTATATCCAAATCATCCTGAGTATTTGTTCAAAATTAGGCTGTTTTTTTTCTAACTAACCACAGAACCAAGTTTCCATCCAATAAACTCAAGGTGCTTATATTTGTGGTTAAATGAAAGCGTAGTCTTTCCTCAGGCACACCTTTTAGCTATAGTTTACATTTACATTTTATATTTACAGACCCCCTTATCCAGAGCGACTTACATTTTATCTCATTTTTATACAACTGAGCAATTGAGGGTTAAGGGCCTTGCTCAGGGGCCCAGCAGTGGCAGCTTGGTGGACGTAGGAATCGAACTCACAACCTTCCGATTGGTAATCCAACACCTTAACCACTAGGCTATCACATCCCTACATAGCAAGTAGGTTAGCATTTCTAGTTAGCATGTTAGAGTTAAAACACTCCAACTGTTGTCCTTAGAGATCATTTTGCCCCGTTCCTTATGTTTTCTTTTGTGTGGGGCAGTTATTAATGATTTAAGAAAGTCAACACACTTTTGGCTAATCTCCATAACGATGACTTTGTGTCACCTCGTATTTAAACCCCAGTGAAACTGCACGTCCTGATCTAGGAATATAAAACACAAATGAGAACATGCTTTAGTTGTATTTCAGATTTCTGCCAGTAATTGAGACACACACAAAAAAATCACATCCTTTTGATGAGATATTTTCATTTCCTAATAATACAAACATTTGAAGTTAAAATTTTGCTTTATCCCTATGTTCGGTGTGAATTTTCAGATGATGCGGTTCTACGTCCATGTCCACTGGAGTTCACATGTTTCCCGGTAAATAATTTAACCTTCGACGGACAGAAGGGCAACACGTGTGATGTGGTACATTATTCATGGAGGCAGCACACATGGTGCGTTTGCTGATGCTTCTAAAGAACTGTCTAGTAGGGATGAGGAAAATTACCTTTCTGTGGACTTTCTGTTACAAAATATGACCTGTGTGTCTGTGGTTGGAAGTTTGGTGCTGCCTGGCTGTAATTAACAAGGATCCAGTATAGCTCCAGGGTCTGCTTATTCATTAAAAACCATGGAAAGCACTAAACCTTTAAAATGCTCTTTATTTAAGCGTTCTCGTTCGTTTTCGAATGTTAGGTGTGTGTGAGAGGTCAAACAGAGATAGACATCAGGAACACTTCAATAAACTCATGCTAGCGCATGCTGATGTGATGGAAAGAAGGAGTTTGGTTTCTCCTACACCTTAGTCATTTTTACACACAATGTTTACAAGTACAAGTCTGAATTTTAATAATTATGTGGAGTTTTTCCACTCCCTGAGATGTTATGAGGAAGAAACCTGTTTATGTTATCGTGCAAATCAGGTTAACATTTCACCTATAAGGAATTAAACATTAGGCATTGAACCATAGCTGATGTTTTCCTGTGTTTCTTTGGCTCCATTTACCATCAGTTATAAAATACTTTAAAGAAATTAAGAATAAATAATATATATATATATATATATATATATATATATATATATATATATATATATATATATATATATATGTTTTTTTCAATATAAACTGCTCACTATGAATGTGGATGTGAGACGCAACAGGATCTCCACCTGCACTGCCCGAAGCTCCGACGCCTCAGTAAACGCTCTTGTTGAGAGAATATTAACAAATAAATGTATGTGGATGAAGTTAAATACTGCTGAGATAGCTACTTGTTTCATAGCCTACCGGTGTCCAGTGTGCCTAGTGACATCCAGTGATGCAAACAAGAATAAACATTCAGGAGTTTGTTAGTGTACGGATATAACGATGAGACTTGCTACAGTAGCAAGCTATATAACAGCGACTTGCCTAGTCAAATAGCTATGTAATGACAGATCATGAGACTGAGGATCCATGTGCACGCTTTTAATACAAGCTCGAGGTACAGACAGGCGTAGGTCAGAATCGGCAGTCACAATATCAAAGGTGAGGCAGAAATCAGAAACGGTAATACAGGCAGAAGGTCGGGGCAGGCGGCAGACAATAACAAAGGGGAGCAAAAACCAAAACAGAGTCAAAACCATGAATTCACTGACAGACAAACGCTCAGACCGATAGCAGAGGCAAATCGAGACTTCGCAGAGAAGGGAAGTTCAAGATCCTGTTTATTAGAACGCCTGTGATTGGGATCAGCTGGTAGTGGTAATGACAGGAGCGGTGGCTTGTGGGAGATGTAGTTCGGGAGTCGTTAGAACTCGGGTGAAGGTTCCCTCTGGTGGCGGTCAGGAGACAAGGCAGGTGCTTCATTCATAACAGAGCCCCCCCCCTGCGAGCGGCTCCCGAAGCGAGGAAGAGCGCGCCGTCGGGGCCGCCCGCGAGGTCGAGGGGCTGGCTTGTCTGGATGGGACTGGTGAAACTCAGCAGTAAGTGAGGGGTCTAGGATGTCCCGTGCTCTCACCCATGACCGTTCCTCTGGTCCGTATCCCTCCCAATCGACCAGGTACTCGAGCTGGCCGCCCCGGCGTCTGGAGTCAAGGAGGCTGCGAACCTGGTACGCTACCTCGTCCCCGATCAGCAAGGGCGGTGGCGCTGGTGGTTCGGCAGTTTCCTCTCGCCCCCCTCTCGGACCGTCGGCAGGCTTAAGGAGTGAAACATGAAACGTGGGAGAAATGCGGTAGCCTGGTGGAAGTGCCAGGCGGTAGGAAACAGGATTCACCTGTCTAAGCACCTTAAAAGGACCCACGAACCTGGGGCTGAGTTTCCTGCAGGGGAGACGGAGTCGTATGTCGCGGGTGGAGAGCCATACCCATTGCCCTGGCTGATAGTCAGGATGTGGTCTACGCCGTATGTCGGCTTGGCGCTTCTGGCGGCGGATGGCTCTCTGTAACTGGCGGTGTGCCACGCTCCAGGTTTCCTCGCTCTTACGGAACCAATCATCTACGGCAGGTAGATCAGAGGGTTCACCGGACCAGGGGAACAGGGGAGGCTGGTATCCGAGGACACATTGAAAGGGCGTGAGACCGGTGGCTGGCTTGATGAGCGAGTTCTGTGCGTATTCTGCCCACATTAGATATTTGCTCCAGTCAGTCTGGTGATCGTGACAGTAGGAACGAAGAAAGCGAGTGAGCTCCTGGTTGAGACGTTCGGTTAGCCCATTGGATTGTGGATGGTATCCCGAGGTTAGGCTGACGTTCATATTCAGTCTTTTGAAGAAAGCTGCCCACACTCGGGAAGTGAATTGTGGGCCCCTGTCCGAGACGATGTCCTCGGGAATGCCGTAGAACCGGAACACATTACTGCACAAGGTTTCAGCTGTCTCGAAAGCCGTGGGTAGCTTGGGTAGCGCAATCAGGCGGCATGCTTTGGAGAACCGGTCTACGACTGTGAGGATGACGGTACAGTTATCGGACTTGGGCAGGTCGGTAATAAAATCGATGGCGATATGAGACCAGGGCCGTTGAGGGATGGGTAGAGGTTGCAGTAAGCCTGCCGGGAGCTGATGTGATGACTTGGACGTGTTGCACACGGCACACCTCCTTACAAACTCCTGGGTGTCCTGGAACAGAGAGGGCCACCAGAAAGTGTTTCGTACCAGATGGAGCGTGGCTGATACGCCGGGATGACCGGAGCTGGGTGTAGTGTGTAACAGATGTAACAGGGCGGAGCGTAAGGTCTCGGGTACGTAGGTTTTGGTAGCGGGACAATCGTTGGGAGGTGGAGATAGCGCGTTGGCCTGGGAGATCTGGGTCATGATGTCCCATTGGATTGGAGCGATAATTCGAGTCTCGGGAATAATGGTCTCTGTCCGAGAGGGTTGGTCAGGTTCATTACTCAGGCGGGAAAGTGCGTCGGCTTTGATATTTCTCGAACCGGGTCTGTAGGTTACTGTGAAATTGAACCGTGTGAAGAACATGGCCCATCGGGCCTGACGGGGATTCATCTGCTTGGCCGCGCGTAGGTATTCGAGGTTCTTATGGTCCGTAATAACCGTGAACGGCTGTTGGGCGCCCTCTAGCCAGTGTCTCCACTCCTCGAAGGCCGCTTTCATGGCCAGTAACTCACGGTCCCCCACGTCATAATTGTGTTCCGCGGTAGATAGTTTCTTAGAGTAGTAAGCACATGGGAACAACTTGTTAGCCGGACCTTGTCGTTGAGAGAGCACCGCTCCGATGCCTGTGCTGGATGCGTCTACCTCTACTACGAATGGCCGAACCGGATCAGGGTGATGCAGGATGGGAGCGGTTGTGAAGCGCTCTTTCAGCAGGTGAAACGCTCGAGTTGCTTCAGGTGACCATGACAGACGGGATGAGGTTTTTTTTGTCATAGACGTGAGTGGCGCCGCGACGGTGCTGAATCCACGAATGAAGCGGCGATAGAAATTAGCGAAGCCGAGAAAGCGTTGTAATTCCTTGACAGTCTGGGGCCGGGGCCATTTTAACACTGCCTCCACCTTGGACTCGTCCATGGCGACCCCTCCAGCGGAGATGATGTAACCCAGAAAAGACGTAGAGGTTTGGTGGAACTCGCATTTCTCTGCTTTAGCATAGAGCTGATGTTGAATCAGTCTTTTCAGCACTGCACGTACATGCTGGACGTGAGCCTCCATGGTTTCAGAGTATACTAGTATGTCGTCAATGTAAATGATTACCCATCGATCCAGCATGTCTCGGAACACGTCATTGATAAAGGATTGGAACACGGATGGACTGTTAGATAGGCCGAACGGCATGACCAAGTATTCGTAATGGCCGGACTGGGTGGAGAAGGCGGTCTTCCATTCGTCCCCCTCTCTGATGCGGATCAAGTTATAAGCACTGCGTAAATCCAGTTTAGTGAAAAACCTGGCCCGGCGCAGCTGTTCCAGGGCTGAGGGGACCAGGGGGAGCGGGTAGCGGAATTTGACGGTCACGTCATTCAGAGCTCGATAGTCTATGCACGGACGGAGGCCCCCATCCTTCTTCTTTACGAAGAAGAAGCCGGATGATGCTGGTGACACGGAGTGCCGGATGAACCCTTTTTCCAGTTCCTCCTCGATATAAGTATTCATGGCCTCGGTCTCTGGCTGAGAGAGCGGGAAGATTCTGCCTCTCGGGGGTGTGGCATTGGGAAGCAGCTCGATGCTGCAGTCACCGGGACGGTGAGGAGGAAGCTTGGTAGCCTTGACCTTGCTAAAAGCCTCTATGAGGTCATGATATTCGGCCGGGAGGTCGGGGTTGACGGGAGTGGCCAGCGCGGTGTTTGCGGAGTATAGTGGAAGCAGGGCTTTGGAGGGCTGGTTATGAGGAGCGCAAACTGGATCCCATGATATAATCCGTGGTTCTCTCCAGGAGATGATCGGATTGTGGAGCTTTAGCCATGGCAACCCCAGGATCAGAGGATGACGGGGAGAGGTAATGACGTAGAACCGGATCGTTTCGCGGTGATGGGAACCCACCAGTAGCTCGATCTCTTCGGTAACGAATCTTATCCGTCCTTCCCCGACGGGTCGACCGTCTATCGCTTCGACGGCTGCGGGGACCTCACACTCTGTCACGGGGATGGCATTGGCTTTGACACACTCCTCTGAAATGAAGTTTCCAGCAGCACCGGAATCAATGAGTGCCTCTAATCCAATACTTCCGCCGAGTACGTTCAGGCGCACGGCGAATCGGGCGTCTGTCTGCGTATGCGAGACGAAACTAGTCACACTCACTAACTTGCTCTCGTTCTGTGGTCTGACGGGACAGGAGGGCAGACGATGCCCGGGCGCGCCGCAGTATAAACAGAGCCGGTTATGCATGCGACGTGCTTTCTCCGCGGGAGTGAGATGAGCGGAGGCATGACGTGGGGGCGGAGCGCCTTCAGAGGACGGAGAGTGGGTGGACGATCGCCGTGCTCGGATCAGATTGTCGAGACGGATGGACAGATCCATAAAGTCAGCTAAACCTCTCCCTTCATCACGACAAACGAGCTCGGCTTGCAGTTCATGGCTCAGACCCTTCCGGAAAAGGAGCTTGAGAGGTCTCTCCCCCCAATTTGTCTGAGCGGAGAGTGTGCGGAACGTTAAAGCATACTCCGCTGCGCTGTGACTCCCCTGGGAAATATTCAGGAGACGCTCCTCTGCGCTCTCTCCTCCAGCGATGTGATCAAATACGCTGCGGAACTGGGCGAGGAAGTGGCTGAAGGAAGAGAACGCTGATCCATCCTCTCTCCATACGGCGGTGGCCCACTCCAGAGCCCTTCCGGTAAGCAGGGTGCAAACCAGGGCTATACGGCTGGCGTCGGTAGGATAAATAGCCGGTTGTTGTGTCACAAACAGCGAACACTGCATAAGGAAACCCCTGCTTCTCGCCGGGTCACCGTCGAATTTTTCCGGGAAGGCGAGCCGTGGATTAGTGGCCGCGGGGATCATGCTGGCGGTTGTGGGGATACTTTGCAGGTGCTGCAGGGCTGTGACAAGTTCTCCCGTGAGCGACGCGAGGTGAGCCAGCTGTCGGGAGTGGTCGCTGACTGGCTGAACTTGAGAGACGAGCTGTGAGGCAGCGGCTGGATCATGTGGCGGCGAAGTCTTCTGTAATGACAGGTCATGAGACTGAGGATCCATGTGCACGCTTTTAATACAAGCTCGAGGTACAGACAGGCGTAGGTCAGAATCGGCAGTCACAATATCAAAGGTGAGGCAGAAATCAGAAACGGTAATACAGGCAGAAGGTCGGGGCAGGCGGCAGACAATAACAAAGGGGAGCAAAAACCAAAACAGAGTCAAAACCATGAATTCACTGACAGACAAACGCTCAGACCGATAGCAGAGGCAAATCGAGACTTCGCAGAGAAGGGAAGTTCAAGATCCTGTTTATTAGAACGCCTGTGATTGGGATCAGCTGGTAGTGGTAATGACAGGAGCGGTGGCTTGTGGGAGATGTAGTTCGGGAGTCGTTAGAACTCGGGTGAAGGTTCCCTCTGGTGGCGGTCAGGAGACAAGGCAGGTGCTTCATTCATAACAAGCTACAGCTTAGAATTAGCAGCTAACAAATGGAAAAAAATATTGTATATTTCTACTTTAAATAAAATAAACAAGCAAATAAATCAATTCATATTAAAAATAATACCAAAAACAGCATGATTATAATAATGAACAGCAACATTTCACAATTATTCTACTACATTTACAAGCAAGTTCTGAAATGAATCTGAAGTCTGGCATCAAAAGGCAAAATGCACGCTATTATTTACTTTAAACAAAATTAATTGTGATATTGCACATTTTTTGCACTTTACAAACAATGGTCATACTGTTCTACAGCCAGCCAGCCTGCGTGCATATGTATATTTTATTGATTTTTTTTTCCACATATTGCCTTCCGTCCCTTGACCACATTTATAGGTAAATCTATTTTTATTGTAATTTTAATAAAATGCAATTCTTAGCATATTTCCATGTGACACAGAAAATAGGAATCTGAATTCGAAACCTGACACTGCGGGGACACCATGGACATAACCTGAAAGCAACGCTCTCTCGTGACCCTCACCTCTCGTCCAGTGAGCACATGGCGTGCCAGTTTGACCTTGGCGAAGTTGCCCTTGCCGATGGTCTTGAGTAGGCGGTAGTTGCCGACATGCGGCTGCTCGTCTACGCTGGAACTGAGCGAGTTCCTGCAGCGGGGCAGATTCTGGCGGCTTGCCAGTTTGGTGGAAAAGCCATCCAGGGATGTATGCTGGAGAAAAAATAAAAGGATAAAAAATCATTGTAAAAAATCTTCTAAGTTCCAAATAAATACTTGTATTGTTTATTACGGCTTAAAGTCTAACCACACATACGAGTTATTCTAGGGCGAAGCAGCCAAGTCGATAGATACTTATGAGTACTGTAAGTGTAAGTAGACTAATACTTTTAGGTGTATGACATCTTTAACACTTATTTTAAAAACAATTCTCCATGTTTTACACAGCGCCTAAACATTGTCTGACACTTTCCGTTGTGGAACTAATGCTATGTGAAAGAAAGATTGGGGATGCATTTCAAGCTAAAAAGACTCTCTCTTTATAGCAATTTGTGTTGTCCATCCTGACTCTGCACTGCTATTTGATACAGCAGCACAAGTGAGTTAGAGACTGCATCACAAAGAGATGGTGTGTAAGCCGAATCCGAGAGCCTGGACACTGCAGTGGAAGCTACTAAGTGCTCTGTGGCTCCAATAATCTCGAATAATGGCCATGTGAGAGCTGAAGAGCTGGCTCGCCCAAATTTATAACACTACTGAGAGAGAAACCTGGCGTATCTGGGCAGTAAGTGGAGTAAATAGGAAAGGTACAGACAGTGGGTGTGCACTGAGTCATAAATTTGGGAATCAAGTGTTTTATCTGAGTACTAAGTCGAATGTGAATTGATTTTAAAAATATATGGTTTCAACCCTAAGCTTGGCCCCACGTAACAATCTGCATTGATGGTCATAAAATATACACCATGATGAAAACGGAGCCTGAGCACAAGCCGGGACACGCTTACTCCAACAAACCAGCCAACACCTTTCTACAAATTCTTTTCTGCATCACCATTGTGCTGCATCACCCACCATGTAACTACCTCGTAATTTCTTTTTAGAAGAAGTCTCCAGTGTCTTTGCTTTCTATCAGTCAGAGGCAAAAAGATGTCATTTTCTACCAAAATTTTAGGAAGGAGATATTTTTCCTTTGGCAGTTTTTCAGTAAACAAGCTTCATTTTGTCTTATTAACTTCAAGAAGATGTTACAGGATTACTTTTTATAGTGCTTGATAATGGACATCCCACATCATTAAATGCTTAACTTTATAGTGGTGTAAGGCTACACTGTGGTCATGATCCAATTTGATTCCAGACACGTGAACATTTCAGTGAAATTAAGTGTGCATTTTTGTCTGTAGGTTAAAAGAGGTTTAATATTTTATACTACAGCTTCACCATATCCTAAAAATAAATACATTTACATTTGTTTGACTGTATATTTGTAATCACACCCTCTAGTGTCACCCATATGAGGATGGGTTCCCCTTTGAGTCTGGTTCCTCTCAAGGTTTCTTCCTTACCAATTTAAGGGAGTTTTTCCTTGCCACTGCTGCCTGAGTCACCTCAGACTTGCTCATTGGGGATAAATACATATACATACATGCATACATACATACTGTGAACTATATATATATCTTGAATTTTTATTATATTAATTCTTTATACTTCTCCTTATGTTTACCTTCTGCTCTATGTTTATGTTCTGTAAAGCTGCTTTGAGACAATGTCCATTGTAAAAATTGTGAATTGAATTGAATTCTAAAGTCTCCCAAAAATCGAATTGAATAGTATTAGATGCGTAATTAACAGAAGGCTGATTTGTCCACTGTTGCCCTGCGATGGGTTGGCACTCCATCCAGGGTGTATCCTGTCTTGATGCCCGATGACGCCTGAGATACAATAGGCACAGGCTCCCCGTGACCCGAGGTAGTTCGGATAAGCGGTAGAAAATGCATGAGTGCGAGAGAGTGAGAGAGGTTGTCCACTGTACATTTCTACAATCATCACTTTTTTGTTTCACGATGCATTGTGTCATAATTACACCTCTAAACTGTAATCATTGGCAAATTGCTCTAGTATTAAAAATAAAAAGCACATTATGATGTGCCCTTATAGGTGGTGGGAACAACCTGTCACACCCTGTCATTGATTATTTTCCTATAACGTCACAATCTGTCACGTTTTATTCCTTATTTATTTTATGATGCACCTAATAGTCAAGAAACACAAGGACAAAAGTATGTAAAAATGTGTGTGTGTCTTCCTGTTGCAACTTTGGCCACAATCATGGAGGCACCTAATTGTATAGGATGTCTTTCTTCATCAAGTATGGAGTAAAAGAGCTTGAGTGTCCTGAACACAGCCATGGTCTGAATCGCACTGAACACCTTTAAGATGAAATAGAACACTGGCTGATCCACAGACCTCATCACCCGACATCAATGGCTGAACTCAATCTAGGGACTGAATGAGCGCAAATCCCCACAGCCACGTTCTAACATCTAGAGAAAAGCCTTCCTAAAGGTGTGGAGGTTATTATAGTTGGGTGAACAAAATCCATATTAATTTCTATTGTTATGGAATGGGATGTTCAGCAAGCACATGTGGGTGTAATGTCATGTGTCTGCATACTTTGGGCTACATTGCTATGTTCAGGTTGGACTGCTCTGGGATTATCGATTGAACTGCAATGAATTGTTACAATGAATACAAAAGCTGTTATTGATATGGTATTGTACATTATAGACTAACTGATGTAGCTATACATATACTCCTTGGGGTTCTGTATTAATGTATGTAGAAGTCTTGGATAGCAGTGAAGCTTTTATATCAATGTGGTTCTATAATTCTAAAAAGTCATGAGGTGAAATCAGTGCCATTACTTTTTGGAACTGTATCTGTATGTAGATCAATGCCTGGTGGTCCAGCGGAAGGATCCTGTGTTCTTGTTGCTATGGCCTGGGTTTGATTCCCGAGCAGGCAGTTAACCCAGCAACTGATGTCCCAAGCCCGGAGAAAATAGGAGGGTTGCATTAGGAAGGGCATCCGACGTAAAATATACCAAATGTAATATGCAGACCACGTGATCCTCTGTAGCGACCTATGCTGCGTGATGTTTATTCTGTAATTCAATCTGAAATGAAATGAACTGAAACGAAATTCCGACCAATAGTCTAACACTTTACACACTGAGCTGCCACCTCCAAATAAACAACTGAGCTAGACAATTCTTTCATAAAAGAAGCAGAAGTAGAAGAAGAAAAACCCCTAAAAGATAAAAAAAAAAAAAAACCTAGTGTGTTCGTTTCAATGAACTCTTAAAAATGTAAGTGGAAAACTAGTGCTGCAGCGAGAATGGAAGCTGAATAAGATGCTCCTGTGCCATCGAGAATGCCTGGGCAGCTGTTGCTGTCTGTCTTTGGCCTTGGGAACAAAATCTGGCTCGGGTTACGCTGTAATGCTACACTGCGCATTGCTGAAGTGCAAAGTTTGCCATTTTATAATAGGTTTATAACAGCATAACTGTATGGTAAAAAAAACCCAATTGTTATCTTTAAAGATAAATTACATAGTAATATCGGTTTGCATGATACCGTATTTTAATTGAAACAAATGGCAATAAATAAGAGAACCACCTCAAATGTAGTAAAATATCATCCAGGTTCTCAATACAAAAGACTGCTATGTAAATGCAGAGTTAGTTAGTTGTAACTAATAACAATATTGTATGTATTGCTGTAGTCCTACACTCTTCAATGTGTGCACGTGTGTGTGTGTACAGTATGTGTGTGTGTGTGTGTGTGTGTGTGTTTGTGTCTGAGCAAAAGAGATACAGTAAGGAAGAAAAGCAAAGGCTGTCTGTTATGATAGTGAAATGTAAGAATCTAAGAATCCACAGATTCCTTTGGGAGCATTAATAGCCTCTGACAATAAAGACAGATAAAGAGAGAGTGAGAAATATATATATATATATATATATATATATATATATATATATATATATATATATATATAGAGAGAGAGAGAGAGAGAGAGAGAGAGAGAGAGAGAGAGACATGGATAGGCCAAGCTAGCATCACCCATTAAATCTTTTATTGTATTTGTGTGTATATATATTTTTAGATACATTATCATGTTCTGTTTGCAAACTGTTATCGCTGTCTTTCTATACTGTATATTAATACACAGTTCAGCCAACACATTAAATCCATCATGGATTGGACTTAATGGATTGGACTTCTTTGTCCAGCTCATCCCAGAGATGTTTGATTAAACTGAGAACTTGGGAATTTGAGGCTAAGTCTGACTTGGTCTGCAGCACTGCACTGTGTACCACACTGCCTCCATCAACTTGACTCCTTCCCATATGGCATCCTGGTGCCATCTCTTCTCTGGGTAAAAAAAAAACATCATTCGAAGCCTCTCAGAACCTTACGCTTGCACATCTTTACTGCTTTTCCACCACATCACCTCTGAGCGCTGACTGTTCATTTGCTGCCTATTATATCCCAGCCCTTGAAAGGTGCCGTTGTAACGAGAGAATCAATGTTATTCATGTCACCTGTCAGCGGTCTAATACCACTGGATAGTTCGATTAATGTATAGATATTGCAGTATTTACCATCTTAGCACACAGATATCCAGGATTGCATAAAAGGAAAATGTATTTAAACCTTGTCTGTGTTTGGATGGAAGTGTGTAACTGTAACAGTACAGAGAACATTACAAACACTGCTGTGAGAAACAAACACCATCAATAAAATCATTTAAAAAAAAAAATAAAACAATTTTCCACACAAATTTTGAGTATAAACATTCGTATGAATTACACTTGAAATTTGGATCAGATGTGAAGTTACAGAAAATAAAACTGTCCAATCAGATACGAGAATTCGACCCAGGGTGTGGTATAAACGTTTTTAAGGACACACTGGTGAACAAAAGTCCTGGTGCTAAATTAACTCCCAGAGTTCATTTGTTTCCAGTTGGACATACTACAGTATATAAACACATTAGGGTGTAAATTTAACTCGGGGCTTCTGCTGTGTAGACACAAGCTCATATGATACACCAGCGTCAGAGACTGAGACTGTGGTTTATTATTTTTTTCAGTTCTTTGGATTTTTAGGCCAGTGACACAGCCCTGGGTGTCTTAGTCTTAACCTTCATTTTCCCCAACACTCTTTAAGTCTGTGGTATTTCTCCTGCTTCTCGTGTTCCTCCCTTTGGAACTTCTACCAACAATGACTGTTTTTGACCTTTTGTTTCTTGATATGGTTTTGCTTGGATAAGGAGGTGCAAAAGTCTCTTATTTCTGTTACTCTTGTTACAATCTGATGACTGGCTGCGTGTATAATATGTGTTGATTTTATTCTACATGCTCAGCTGGCTTATTGTTGATGGTTTAAGGGGGATTCAGGCAGCCAAGATATTGCATGTCGTTAGTATTTAACACACTTAATTGTCTTTGAGCTAGATTCTTGTTTGTCCTCCACTGACCTATCTGAGCTATTTGCGGCTGTTTTCAGGTTCTATTAAACTAGCATGATAGCCTTAGCTGAGGAAAGGTTACTCTTACCATGCTTAAGTGTTTTATTTCTCTTATACCGTAAGTCAAATTAGCTCCTGCTTTTAATGAATTCAGCTTTTAATGAAGATCATTTTGTTTAGTTAATATATGCTAAAATTTCTTTAAGCTTCCATGACTGAACCCAGGTGTTGAAAAATCATAATCAAACATCATAACGGATAGTTTTGAGTTGAGATCATCCTGCAGTTTTAAGCCAGATCTGGACAGAATTAGATTCTCCTCTGAGAATTGGACGGATTTCCGTCCAGATCGGTCATGTTGGTGTCTTCTCCTCTGAGACAATCTATGGCCGCACTACTTCCTGTTTTCGCCAAAATCGGTGGCTGTCTGATCATTTTAGTTCGGTCTGCCTACAAAGTCTCTGATTTCCTATACAGACGTCGCCTTGCAGTCGGACAAGCAGATGTTGCTACTTGCAGTATTTAGTCTCGTACTGCATGTATCAGTGACCCAATCTGGATATGAACCACTTTCTTAGTTATGAAAAGAAAATGGATGCTTTTTGTATACTTTGTGATTATTGTTTTTATTGTATTTTTAAATTGTTCTTGAAATTTTGGATGAAATAAAATATAGGATCACATGTAGCTAATATATAAAACGTGCTAGAAACTCGCTCCTCCTCTCAATGTCCCCCAGATAAGCGTGCACCAGACAGGGCTTTACAATGTTGATTATTGGGTTTCAGATTAAATGACTTCTGATTAAATTGGGTTCTATTATATCATTAGGAAGAACAAGAGAAATTTAGATTAAAATCAGGCTACCTTAATGGCTGTCCTGTTCTCCCTTTTGTGTCCTATTGATTGGGACGTTCTGCGTGCACGTTCCTGGTAGAAAGCTTTGCATGACCTATTTCTCTGTTTACGTCAAATCTAATAACCTTTCTGAACTTTCCCTGCATTCGTCTGCAAAGTTTTCCTATGCCTCAACAGTCTTAAACTACTGCATGGAAGAGCAGTAAATTAATAAAGCCCTGACCATCACTAGCAGTGAATGAAAGCTAACAGGGACCAGATGGCATGATCTCATTCACACCATGCTAAGTGGCTCCTACTAGGTTGCATTCATTTTTGGCAGCATTAGCATTTTTTTGGCTACAGAAAGCCCAAAAAAAGAAAAGAAAAGAAATCACCTTTGTGCCCAGAGACCCTGAGCTCATCAGTGATGTCGCTGCTATGCCACAGAGCCAGCAGGACTTCTGGTAGGATGACTCATGAACGAATATGTCTATGATCTCCTGGTGGAATAGCTTCCTTTAGATTGGACCTGCAAAGCTGACTAGCCTCAACAATCTGCTAAAACCACAGGAGCTTCTGTTAAACAACTTAAATTCTGTGTTCTTTTCGTTGTCAGCGGAGGAGTTTTACACCCATCTATGAGTTGCTAAAACAGCCATCAATAAGAATAAACTAGATGCTGTTGGAGAATATATATGAATACACAGTACATACATGGACACTCACCACTGCTGTTTCCCAAATAACATACTACACACTACACACTTACACTATGCACTATGTACCATACTGTCTGGTGCAAGGACCTCCAATCATATCCTTAAAGGGTTGGTGTAGGTGCAGGTTTTCATACCAATTGAGCAGAATCCACACCTTATTCCACCTGTTTAATCAGATATTCTTGGCTTTTAATAGACTCAGGTTTGACATGGTTGGAATAAAAAACCTGCACCCACACCAGCCCTTTCAGGATAACACTGGACTCCCTTGGTTGAAATGTTGAAAAAGGAATCAAACAACTTAAAATAATTTAAAAGATATATGTAAGATGTTTTGTTCGCTGGATTGTTGCCAGCTACTGTATATTAAACAATTTTGCTCCTCCAGCATCAGTGCCTCGTAGCCCCGTCGCTCTTCTGCTAAATAAGCAAAGCTGTGATCGTTGAATGCTTGAAGCATCCAACATTCAACACTTAACAATTTCGGGTGAATGAGTGTGCAGTCTTTTGGGTTTTGTACATTAGTGACATTAGACATTAAAGCTTAAGATTTCTGCTGTTGGAGGCATGAAAATAATTCACGCTGTTGAGAATAATAATCTCCTCGCATCACTCGCGTCTCAGGCTTTAGCTTAAAATCTTTAGTTACCAGAAGTGAAATAGTATTATGTGTTACTGGCTACTAACAAGACCAAACCCCTTACAAGAACAAACTTTCTATTGCATGACTTCGTGTTCTTTATTCGAGTTGATTTTGGGATAAGATATGGCATCAAGCATTGGTGCAACTTAACTGTTTTTCCCACAGGGCAAAAAAAAAAAAAAAGAGGGAATTTCCTCCTGTTTTGTTGTGTCCGGTTCCAGCATTATCTCTCTTTTGCCCCTTTTCCATCTAGGCAGTTTGAGTGCTGGTTCGGAGCCAGAGCCTTATTTAAAACCAGTTCTTTCTTTTTCGACACTCAAAGCACCGGCTCTGAACCAGGAAAAGTGGTTTTAAGTAGCACGAAAACATTATGGTTTAGACTTAATAACCGCTTGCGTCAGGGGCTGGGGGCGGGGCTACTGGGACCAACAAGACAAAAGAGAACATTGTTAGCGCCATACTTGTATCATTTTAAATTAGGATTTGCCACATTTGAATGCCAATGTAGATTCGCAAAGCCATGAGCATTAACAGTAAAGCAACATCCGCCATTGTTGATGTTGTGTTTGTGTTTGCCGCTGCTGCGCTAACGTTGCTGTATAACGTTGTATACAGTGACGTAAGACTTGGCTCTGTGATGGCTCTCTAGCCCATGGAAAGGCAAACCAGTTCTTAGAAGACTCGCCAGTGGAACCAACTTCGAACAAGCACCAGCACTAGCTCTGTACCAGCACCCCTTTCTTTCTGGTGGAAAAGGGGGCATTTGTCATGTCACACCCCACAGTGGTAATTAATGACTCATATGAAAGTAGACACTGAAGGCTTCAAAAATGTAAAGTATGTTTGGTTTTATCTAGCCTACTAGGGGCAACATATTCAAAGAAATTAAAAACTATTTTTTTTCACACAAATGTTTCTTCAAAGCAAATGATGATATTCAAACCCATATCTGTGAGATGCCCCAAGTGCTTGTTCATAAGGATCTAAAAATTGACCGTAATCTTCAACCAACAGAGGGAAAAACACGTCTCACCCTGGAAGCCAGCATGAGTCCTGACTCATTTTAGATCATTATACTGTATTAATTTATTTATACTGATTGTAAGAAGTCCATTTCTTTACCACAGGTGGTAGTTAGAGCTTCTGTTGTACTGAACTGTAACAAACAAGAAGCAGTTCCTAACCTAAACCAACCTTTTCTCATTTAATAACTCATTGGGGCTCAATAATGGATTTATAATTTCCTCTTTACTTTTCAATATATACTCATCATTCAGAAGAAAATACAGGGGTTATATTATGGTCATTTAATCTAGAGTTAGGAAAAGAAACCTCTTTCTGTAAGGACATTTTATTAATGACAACGTTCTCTTTGTTGGTTTTTAGGATAAACCAAAAAGTGGTGAAAGATCACACTTCCATCAGCAGCAAAAGTGTAAGATAATTGTAGGAAGAACAAAAATATCCAGCTATAGTGACAAGGGGACATGGGTGTAGCGGTAGGAGGATTACTCAGCGCTCCTAGTCGATCCTGAGGAACTTTAACTTGAAACAGTGGGAGATTTTTAAGGATTTTCATGACTCACATGCTTTTTGAGGTTCTATATAGAATTCTGGTTCTGTACTTTCTGTACTGGACATAAATACTAATAGAGGACAGGCGGTTCAAGACAAAAACTCCAAATATACAGCCAAATTCATTTAAGAAGTCTTTGCATGACTTACACTATTAAAGGAATGATTCTATATAGAGCCTGAATTTCACACTTACTGCATTTGGCAGATGCCCTCATCCAGAGCAATGTTTATCTCCTTTATAGAATTAAGCAGTTGAGCGTTAATGGCCTTGCAGCTTAGTGGTCCTGGGAATTCAGCTCATGACCTGATCAACAAGCTCCATCATATAACTTGATCCATATACACTCTTATAAACAAAGGTTCTTAACTGGTCCTTTTTTCTTTGCATGATTGTATGAAAACATCCACGGAAATTTTCCATTGCAAAAAGGTTTTGTTTGTCGAAAAAGGTTCTTCAGACAATTAAAATGTTTTTTAGGGCACTAAGAAAAAATGGGTTCTTTTAAGAACCATTCACTGAAAGGTTCATTCATAAACAATGGTTCTTCACTGGCATCACTGTGAAAACCTTTTGCACAAAATATTTTCTATGTGGAAAAAGGTTCAGTTCATTCATTTCAGTAAATGTTTCTTTAAAAAACCCTTTTTTAGTGCCATTAAAAAAATATTTATAGTCAAAGTAGCTTTTTCCACAACAAAGAAACTGGTCCCTTTATTTTTAAGAGTTTATGGAAAACCAATATGGTTCTTTGCATTAAGCCGGATTTACTGAATAGAACCCAATGGTTTTAATTAAATCAAAGCACGATGCTAATTTGACAATAATTTAAGGATTCTTCTTCTTCGTCTTCTTCTTCTTCTTCTTAATAATAATAATAATAATAATAATAATAATAATAATAATAATAATAATAATAATGTTTCCACTGGTCAAGTACTGAACTCCAGGGTTTTATATACAGTATATACAGTACATATATATGTAGGGTTTTTACCTTAAGGTTTTTCCCCTCATGTCTTCTCAGGGAGTATTTCCTTGCTCCTGAGTTGCTAAACAGGGATCTATTTTTCTGGAAAACTGCCAAATAAAATGCAAACGAACTAAAACATCGGACACATTTCCATTACAACACCTGTAGCCTGGAAATCTGGGAACACCACTAATGAACTAATAGCAGTCATTACTCAGCTCAATGTTTAGTCCTAAATAAAGAATTCAACCTGGGACGTCTGAGGACGTGAACAGTGTTTATTACATGAGCACCTCATTAACCACATCTGAAGAGGACTGAAGTGGCACCTGCACTCTATAAACTCAGGTGGACTACGAATAACATCACACTAGTTATAACACATATCTAAATGTTTAACTAGAACAACAATTTATAATAACATGTAGACCAAATATACTACAAAAGACTTGGGTATTTGATCTTTTTAGTGTTTTGAAAGACCCTACCAAACCAAGCACTTCTTAGAGGGGATAAATATCTCACTCATCTCTCTCACTCATTTTCTACTGCTTATCCGAAAATAAATATCTATATATATATATATATATATATATATATATATATATATATATATATAGATATATAGATATATATATATCTATATATCTATATCTATATCTATATATATATATATATATCTATATCTATATATATATATATATATATATATATATATATATATATATATTTATATATATATATATATAGATATAGATATAGATATATAGATATATATACACCGTGTTCCAAATTATTATGCACATGCCATTTTTTATTGTTTTTCCAAATCAGTCAGTATCATTAACCTCCTGAGACCCGTATGCTACTGTTGTGTACACTACTATTTCTACTGACTGTTTCTCTTAATTCATAGCTTTTAACTGTAAATTTAATGTGTTTTCAAGGAAGCAGTTTGGCAAAAGAATTATACCTACAGTAACAGTCCTCATATAAGGTTGGTACAATAAATATATAGACAATGAAGTTGTTATGTCCTCATATGAGGACATTCGGGTCTCAAGAGGTTAAGGATTAATTTTGTCCTGCAAACAGTTTTATTGATATTTTGAAGGAAAAAAAAAAGCAAAATATGTTCCACATAATTATGCAGATTGCAGTTTGAAACTATTCAATAGGTTATAATAAACCCAAAACAGAACTCTGTCATGTGTGCTGCATGGATAGATCATTTTTCCAAGAATAAACCCAATTTAAAACAAAAAAACCTATTTACAGATCAAGTTACATATTAATACTGTATATGCACCCTTCTTGGAGATAACTTTAACAATTCTCTCATCCATTGAACTTGTAAGTCCATGTATAGTTTCTTGCAGTATTTCATTTAAAGATGCCAGTATTGCCTCCCAGAGTTGTTGTTTGGAGGTACAGTATACTGCCACCCACCCTCATAGATCTTCATTTTAAGGATGCTCCAGAGGTTCTCAATAGGATTGAGGTCAGGGGATGATGGTGGCCACACCATGATTTTTTTTCTCTTTTTATGCCCAAAGCAATCAGGGAATCAATGGTGTTTTTTGCGGCATGGAATGGTGCGTTATACTGCATGAAAATCATTTTAGTCCGGAAGGCATGACTCTTCTTTCGATACCATAGCAGACTGCAACTGCCAGCCTCTGAAGGATCCTGCATTCGAGAGGTTCTTGGGACTCCAGAGAAGCCTACAGCTTCAAATACCTGTCTGCTGCTCAACAGTGGCTTTTTCATAGCTGCCCTTTTAATAACATTAATCTGTCTGACAGAAACCTTTCTTAATAAACCTTTATCTGATCTAATTCTTCTTGGCTGTAATTCACTGACAAATCTTTTGACAGTTCGATGATCTCTTTTTCAGATTTAGCGATATATCAATTGTTTCCATGCCTTTTGCAAGACGTTGCAAGAATAAAATCTCACGCTTTTCATTTTCAGAAAGATCTTTCTTCCTCCCCATATTGCATAAGAACTTTGACTTGATTAATAATGTTGAACAACCTCTTTAAGTTAGTTTCCCTTTAACTAAGATCACATGGCAAACTAATTACGTAACCTGTCTAAGATTGACACCAGTTGTCTTAAAACATAAGAAAGACTTTCTCTGAAATAAAAATAAAACCTGAATATTTATTTTAATGAAATCCTACTGATATGTTACTTGCATCATAATCAGGAACATGGTATATATATATATGTTTATTTATTTATTTCCCCTTTGCTGTATCCTGTGGTGAACAGTTTTGTAAGTAGCTAGGCAAGTTGCAGGTACTGAAAACAACTTTACTGTTCATTCTGTCCTACTGTACACTTATATGTAGCTATACATAGAATCTTTACAAAATTTCAGAAACCCGATGACATGAAGGTAAATGAGCGCCTCCACAAAACCAGAATTAACACCAACATTTCATTGCTATGTACCTGCGCTATGCAATCTATCTAACTATCTATCTATCTATCTATCTATCTATCTATCTATCTATCTATCTATCTAACAAATAAAGTGAGAAAAAGCAGGGACTATTCACTTTTATCTTTGCTATGTAATCGAGACCGCACAGGTTGAACGCTGGATGCTTTTCCTTGTGAGCCCTTGATGATGCACAGATAAAAGCACCAACTTCCAAAATGAAAAGCACTCACTGTTTCCTTCAAGAACAACTCTGATGAATGTGTGTGTGTGTGTGTGTGTGTGTGTGTGTGTGTGCGTGCACATAAATTGTGGATGTCATGTCCTTGCTCTTTCCTGTCTATGTCTGTGCAAATATTAAATATTCATAACACAACAACTTCCTAACCTTTCAGCATGATGATGTATATTTAAAAAAACATGCCTTAAGACCTTAAGATAAAAAAAATTAGGATTTTTCACACTAATTTAATTCTGGCTCATTCTAAACCCTGGGGTACATTGTGAAAAGCCCTTTTATTTTTCCAAATAATATATATACAGATTTTTTTTTACATGTCTACATACTGTAGGTTCTTCATGCTATCAGTTCTCCATCCCAGGAATATTTCCTTGACCTTGTTACAATGACCTCACATCAGTGGTATATGATAAAAGATTACTGTTTATTCACAAGTGAATAAAGAACAATGTCATCAAGAGGGAATAAAGAACAATGTCATCAAAAGGGAATAAATGGATGCAAAGATGTTGAGTATGTTGTGCTAATCCTTTTTTTTTTCTTCCCTGTAAATCCGCAATGTCCAAGGAGTGTGTGTTACTGTGCACTGAGGAAGACAGTTCTCTGTGGGTTTTACTTATTACTATGGTGATTTGTGTGTTAGTAGCATGACAGTATTGGTGCACGTGCAATGAATCCTTCATAACATGTTGGAATTACTTTATGGAATTACTATATTGAATACTTTATGGAATTCCTTGCTTCCTCGCAGGTCATGGAAATACTGCTGGCTCTTCGTTCCCTTCCTCTTTTCTGATTCTGATGCTGTGTGAAGTAAGCAGAGTATGCGGCTGCAACGCTCGATGGGACGAAATGTAAGTACTCTCCTTCACCACGTTGCGTCAGCTGGAACAAAAATGAGCAGGAGACACGGATGATCAGCCCCATGGGAGGAGAAGAGCGAGTGCTTTTACTGAATCCCACAGCAGAGGGCCGAGCAGCAGGCATGGACTTAACGCAAGAGCTGCCTTTTTATTGGCACGGAAACAGCTCTAAGGAAATGCACAGGAGTGTTCGCATACATACAGAAACAGATCCTAAAGTTTCAGTTTCTGCCAAACACTTTAGTTAGTAGGCCATCTGGGTGTTGATGTTCAGAGTATAATGCAGGAGTGTGGCTCAGAAGCAGCACGCACACTCTGATTCCAAAGCAGCCATAGTGAAACTGAATCTGACTGAACGGCTAATCTAATTTGTGGTATAGTCAAGCAAGCGAGTGCCTGGGTTATCCCACACGGCATCAACTGCATTAAAAAGCCTTTATACACACTCAAAAGTATAGTGAGTCTAAGGCCTGAGAAAAAAAATGCTGCAATGGCATGTGCAGAAGGCTGAAATGAACTCCACCAGTAGAGTCACCGATGGTCTCAGTAGCTATACAGGCTGACAAAACAGTCCATGTAAATCCTGGCATGTCCGTGGCACATAGGCCTGGCAGGCACTATATTATCACTTCCTGCATTATCACTGTCCTAGACAATTTTAGGCAGCAGGCTACCTTTAGGCACCCTTGGCTGTCATTGCTTAAGACCTACATCTGTAGTACTGTCAGTAGAGAGCAAGTTCACATACTGACAATATTACAGCCATCCATGACTGGGAGTCAGGAGAACAAAATCGGCTGTGCTTTCTTTGTAGGAAAGATGACAGGTTCTCTCAATCACGTGGAAGAGGACAGTTAGTACTTTCCTCCAAGTGTGTTACACTGAGATGTGATGCAGCAAGAGCAGCAGCTGGGAAAAGATGTGGTTGGTTGGTTTCATGTGTCTTGGGAGACAAAAGAATTGACAGGTCAATATGTAGAGAAAAAGAAAGAAAGAGACATCTGTCACCAAGACACTCCCATTAAGCTGGGGTTTCAGAAACTGCAACATCGGATGGATGGAGCTGCAAAGATTACGTCAAAGTACATCATCGTGCAACCCAAAAAAAAAAAAGAAAATGTAGGATTCTTGTTGGATACTGTACCAGCACCATGGCAATGCTCCCTGGATTTGGTTCAGTAGCTCACTGTATTTGAAAATTTAACAAAAACAAGGTGTAGACCCTGAAGTGCAGGACTTCGCTACTACAGCTACAAACAACTTCAAGATTTAAAAACTGTCAGTACAGTATGTGATAAAGGAAGAAGAATGAATGTAACTGTGGTTCTACAACCGAGCAGATCCTCATTGTGCAGGACTATGGCTACAATTAACACAATTACATCCATTAGATAAATCCAACAGTAATAAAATTTTAATTTCATTTTAGATTTATATGAATTTCTGTAAAGCTTATTTGCAGCAACGTCCATTATTAAAAGTGCTAAAGTGCTAAGTGCTAAGTGCTAAACAATAAAACTGAAGTAAATCAGTATTGGGTTTGATGAGAGTAGGCAAGGTTTAGCAATGTTAAACATGCTGGTACAGTACATAGTGGACTGACTACTTTAAATTGGTCTCTAGGTGTGTATGTGTGTATACGGTACCCTGCAGTCGACTGGATATATTCCCTGGGATATCAAGATAAGCTGTCTTAGAAAAGCTAGTTCCTGAGCATGAGTTCCTAACATGAATAACTGGTTATTTTTTTTTTTTTAATACATTTTTAATAGCTCTGAGTAAACTTTCATTTTCAAGTTACTTGTGCATTATTCATGTCATATATTAATACGATCGAAAACAGAGATGTAAAATTGTACTTTGGGATCTGGGATTCTGAGACATAAATTCTGAGATCTGGGATTTTGAGACATAATTTCAAACCTACAGTACATGTTAACCTACTTTTTAAAGAGAACATCTAAACAGATAGTATGTCTATATATTTCTACATTATTTCGATCATCTACTCAGAACGATGCTTATTTTTATGCCCTTCTCACCCTTTTTTCCGTGGACTTTTAACAAACTGCAGTAATCATAAAGACTTTTCCTCGCTCATCCCAGGAGCCTTACTCTCTTGGTAAGCTCATACTAAACATCCTTAGTGCTGCTTGACAATACAGAATGCAGTAGTACAAGAGTAATGCTTAATAACCTGAGATTCCTTTTTTTTACTCTGGTTCATCATAAGTTTTTTTCCCCTCATGTCTTCTCAGGGAGTATTTCCTTGCTCCCGAGTTGCTAAACAGGGATTTATTTTTTCTGGAAAACTGCCAAATAAAATGTAAATAAACTATAAAATTGGACACATTTCCTTTATAACACCTGTAGCCTGGACATCTAGGAACACCACAAAGGAACTAATAGAAGTCCTTCTTCAGCTCATTGTTTAGTCTTTAAATAAAAAAATTCAACTTGGAACGTCTGAGGATGTGAACAGTGGTTATTACCGGCTATAAGTGTTATAGTACGCGTTAATTCCAGAGCACCTCATTAACCACATCTAGTTCTAACACAAAATACAAACAACAATTTATAATAACACCCTGACCAAATAAATATACTACTGTACAAATGACTCGGGTATTTGATGTTTTTAGTGTTTTGAAACAACCATCCAAACCAAAGCAAAGGCTGTATCCAACATGAGCGCGCATAAATATGTAATAAGTCTTCCATACTTACATTTTCAGTCTCTCTCTCGTTTACAGTGGGTAAAGGCATCCGGATGGACATATTTGAGTTTTCAGGCCGGCTCGAGCTAACGAATGTCAGTCCCTGCTGAACCCTACTACATCCCTAACGGCCTGTCACACGGCGTGCAAGACGCAATAAGAAAAAAAACCCATATCGACATCCAAACGAACTTCCAGAAGTCTGAGATCCAGAAATGGTGATCCCGATACAAAAGGAGCTGCTGTGAATAAAGATGCTCTGCTGTTACTCCATCAACCTTCTTGGCTCGTGTGTGCAGCGGCCAACCGGATGGATGCGAGAGCGCATGAGCTGTATACCAAATGTACCCGTGTTCCCTACATAGACTCCCTATATTGCAGTAAAGGCATCGACCCTCAGTGCACAATATGCACAATAAGGAGATCCGGTTATTGTGTTCTGCCACCTACAGGAAGTATCATATACTGTAGCTGCAGGGACTCCTGGCTTCCACGCTGCGCTCTGAGATTGGAAACGCAACAAAGCGAACGCAGGTATCGGGGTGTTGAAGGCTAAAACATGTGCACCATGTAAATCCAGATAACACATGTAGGAAGAAATCTGGGTTCCCATCTGTATGTCAGGGCAATAAAAGTAATTGACAGTAAATTGAGAGTGATAATGTTTTTTGACAGAGTGTAGTAATTGAATAAAGTAGTAGAGTAGTAGAGTTTAAATTGTTTTTTTTGCTTGCATTTATGAAGCTGTAGTCTCTTTTTGACACACACTGATGCTAATCAGTTTATTAGTCCCTGCTGACTAAATATATGTGTTTCCATCAGGTTACACACAAAGCTTACTTTTAATTTTAAATACAACAATTCGTTCATGAACTTTATATAGGTGGATTGCTTCTTTATTACACACAAACAAAGCAGTGCCTCAATATTAATCAATGCAAAGTCAGCATTGGTGTATAGTAAGACCATTTCACAAGCAGTGGTAGCTCTAGTGGTTAAGGTTCTGGGTTGTTGATCAGGGTTCAAGCCCCAGCACTGCCAAGCTGCCACTGCTGGGCCCTTGAGCAAGGCCCTTAACCCTCCCTGCTCCAGGGGCCCTGTATCATAGCTGCCCCTGCGCTCCGACCCCAACATCCTCAGATGGGATAAGAAAAGTTTATTTTAAAAAAATATATATATATATTTTGCATGTTTGTCACACTTTAATGTTTTAGATCATCATACAAATTTAAATATTAGTCAAAGATAACACAAGTAAACACAACATGCAGTTTTTAAATGAAGGTTTTTATTATTAAGAAGACCAAAAGATCCTCAAAAGCTACACATCATGCCAAGATCCAAAGAAATTCAGGAACAAATGAGAAAGAAAGTGATTTAGATGTATCAGTCTGGAAAGGATATAAAGATTTTCTAAAGCTTTAGAATAAAAACCATAGTTTAAAAAACTGCATGTTGTGTTTACTTGTGTTATCTTTGACTAATATTTACATTTGTTTGATGATCTGAAACATTAAAGTGTGACAAACATGCAAAAAAAAAAAAACAGGAAGGGCCCCAACACATTTTTACACCACTACATACACTACATATACTAAGTTAACTGTAACTTTGGCATTGGTGGGTGCTGCCTCTTCAGCTTACCCGTATTGCTTAAAAATATTTCATTAAGCACTTTTGGTGACACTCTCACTGAACTCCACAGATATTTACATGGACCAGCCATAACATTAAAACCATCTGTCTAATATGGTGTAGTTCTCCCTTGTGTTGGCAAAACCACTGAGTCATGGACTCCACTAGACCTCTGAAGGTCCTCTATAAGTCCTGTAAGTTGAAGATGAGATTTGTCCAGCATGTCCAAACGATGTATGGAGGAGTTTGAAGGCCAAGTACACCTTGAGCTCTTTGTCATGTTCTGAACAGTTTTTGCAGAAGTTCAAGTGGTACGTTTCAAATTAACCTCCACACTAATGCCAGGACTCAAGGTGTTCCAGCAGAACATTCATCCTTAGGCCATCTCATCTCTTCCCCAGGTAAGCAACACAAAAACACAAAATGATTCAAAATAATTCAAGACACATGATTCATCAGGCCATTCAGCTCATATATATATATATATTTATATTTATATTTATTTATTTATTTTTCCTCTTATATATATTTATATATTTTCTCCCTATATAGGGAGAGAGAGAGAAAGAGAGGGAAAAAGAGGAATGTGGTAGCCTAGTGCTTAAGGGGTCGGACTATTGACCGGAAAGTCATGAGTTCGAATGCCAAATCCATCAAGCTGTGGGCCCCTGAGCAAGGCCCTTAACCCTCAATTGCTCAGTTGTATAAATTGAAATAAATTGTAAGTCACTCTGGATAAGGGCGTCTGCTAAATGCCATAAATGTAAAGAGAGAGAAATGTCTGTATGTAAATTCAGCCTTTAACGTGAGTTATGTTTTACATGTTCTTTTATAAATTTAAACTCCTTTAAGTTTAATATCTAAGTTCAGAATAAAAATAGACTGATTTTTAATAATGAAACTTTTTACTTTTTCCCAGCAGGTGGCAGTGTTATCTTTTTAATTGTTAGGATAAGGTTATTTAGAGCAATCCAAGGATACAGGAGCAACAGGAATTAAGCATCTTGATTAAACAAAGCAAAACAGTAGCATTAGCAGACAGAGAATTATAATTAGTGACGCATGACAATAGAATGAATAAAGAAAGTGGTGAAATGTGGTTTAGAGTGATAGAAAAATTGCTGAGAGGATTTAAAGAAGGAAAAAAAAAAGTACTACAGCAATGTATTTTTTCCACAGATTAGTTCTGGAGCTTAGTAACTGTATTCAGTGCAGTATATGTTTTTTTTATTATAGGAAATCTTTGGAAACACTCCTTGCTAGGCAAAGAAGAATAATGGCAAAACTGAAAAGAAAAAAAAAACAACAATCCACTGAAGCTTGGCACAGAGATAAGCATTGCTGGAATTCTGCATCTGATCTGCTTGAATCACTTCTTGACAGTGTAGATAGCACTCAGTCTGCAGCGGTAAACAACTCTGTATGTTCACGACCCATCTTCTTCATTCACCTTCATTCTGTATGACTCACTTTCAGAGCAAATCTTTTAATGAACCCTATTTTGTGCATGTCACAACAATATACCATTGTTAACATAGATTAAGGTTTGCACAGTGCTGCATGAAACATTGTATTGCTTCATACAGGGACGTGTGCTTGAAGTATCCCCTTTTTCACTCCCGACAACTAAAACTTGAGTTGCATTACTTTATTACCAGGCAAAATAACATACTTTCTAATAAACGTGTATGCCAGAAATGACATGAAATGCCATAAAACTGTAAGACATATAAAATGTAAGTGGCAAATCATTTGAAGTGACACTGATCATACTGAATATGACAGATTTTAAGTGTAACTATCAACGTAAATTGTCTAACCATGGTGTTTTTCCCCATTGTAGATGTTTTTTTTTTATATTCAGTAATATTTCACGCTCATTTACACTGACACTGATACAATGACACTGACAGATCGATGGTTTTTGTGTTGTTGTAAATTGCTTTTGATGTAATATAGTACTATCCTGAATGCAAAAGCCATTTTAGGGTGCAGTGGTTATCAGGTTTGCTTCACATCTATATCTATATGGATGGAGTTAACCTGTTGTTCCTGTGCTTTGGGGATTTACTCTGGGTACTTCAGTTTCCTGCCCCAGTCCTGCACTATAGGCTAATTGGCATCTTTAAATTGTCTGTAATGTGTAAACGTGTATGTGATTGTGATCTACAATGAGCTGGCACCCTGTCCACTGTGTCCCCCACCTTCCAAAAACCACATAAAGTTCATTAATCTAATAAGAATATTATTTCGATTGCTCCCGAATATTTGAGTCTAAATGGAATATTCCATTTTTGTAATTCCATCATTTTAATCATACAGCACCTCTGGAGTGTCAAGCTTAACAGGAGCTCCAAACTGAATGAAGGTTGAACATTTCATTAAGACCCTATAATCTTGAACGGTTTAGGGAACTGACCGACTGAGTTTCCACCAACTAACCAGAAACGAATGTAAAACAATGCTACTACTCGCTAGTAGATGTGCTGCTACTAATGCTACTATCAGCACCAATGCCATTCCCCCGATCTTCTCTCATATAAACACTTAGTATATTTATATCCCCTGCCTGATTTGTGGTTAAGACTTCGCCCGATTAGCTCATTACTTTATAGGCTTAATCAACAACTTACAGCTTTTCCACTCTGGATACAGGACACTTGCTCTTGTTTTAACTGGCCCTTCAGCATCAGACCCACTGTATTGCTCCTGGCACAAGCTTGATCCTTAGTACAGCTCTCTTAGGAGAGGAGTCACCCTGATGACATGTACATGTAACATTTCTTGTAAAATGCAGTGGAGGGCAAGTTTATACTGTTTAATAACTCATTATTTCCTCATGTTTGCTGGTCATGACAGAATTATTACATTAGAAGGGCCTAGCAGTTAACACTTTCTGTGCTGCAGCTCAGAGATATCAGTTGAGTAACAGTTCAGGTGTCCAACATTTTGATTTCACATTTATTTAATTATGTGACTGATTTGATTCATTTATTGACAATATTGTAAATTCAGTGTAGTTAAGTTTAGTTCTGACACAGGTCAGTATGAGTACAGGCAGCTCACTTGTTACCAGCTATGGCTGGAAGGCTGTGGGACCTTAATGATGCCCTGCCACACGTATTTCATTACTTTTGTGGTAATGTCTGAAGTTTACCATGGACTCTGTAACATTCTTTTGTGGATATAATGCCTTGGTTACCTTGTTTCAAGCCATTCTAGTGTGGTATAGAAAGCCTGCAGGAAGATTTGCGCCAGTTCTCATGAATATTCAAATGAGCTATGCTGCTTGGCTCCGATTGGCTAACCGCTAGGATATGAGAGCATGACTATTCATTCACCCAGCGCAATAAGTAGCCTAGGCTAGAGGAAATTTGTTTACAATCACCTTGAATTGCGGCAGAATGGCTTCTTTTCTTCACAGGCCCGTTGACGTTCAGCCATCCTTGCTGTATAGGAAACTCACTGAGCTACACGAATTCTGGGGGCGCGGTCTCAAGTGGGAGAGCTCATGAATAGTAATGAGCTCAGTCACTCTGACGTCAGAGTGACCAGCTTTTCCAACTGACCTGATTTCTCCCCTTATTTCTTTTAAGTGGCTAGAACTGACCGGGGAGGTAACAGTTCGTTTTCAAATTCACGACATAACACAAACATATATGGACCTAACACATATCAAAAAATACAAGTAAAAACGGTTTTGTGTGGAAGGGCACCTTTAAGGCAGAACTGTCAGAGTGCTAGTATTTGTCCATAGGAAATACCATTAACATGCTACTGTTCAGCTGGATACAGCTGGACTTCATACAGAAGTGCAGTCAGCTACAGAATTATTGGCACTCTTCATGAAAATTAGCATAAAATTTCACTATTTAAAGTGAAAGTGACGTGACATACGGCTAAGTATGGTGACCCATACCCAGAATTTGTTCTCTGCATTTAACCCATCCAAAGTGCACACACAGCAGTGAACACACACACATACCATGAACACACACCCAGAGCAGTGGGCAGCCATTTATGCTGCAGCGCTCGGGGAGCAGTTGGGGGGGTTCGGTGCCCTGCTCAAGGGCACCTCAGTCGTGGCCAGCCTGAGACTCGAACCCACAACCTTAGGTTTAGGAGTCAGACTCTCTAACCATTAGGCCATGACTTGCCCAGACATGTTTTTTCTAGATTCTAGATCTATTTATCTATCTGTCTAGACTGGAGACTTAAATGTAAAATGTTTGATATGTTTGCACACGTAAACTGCCACTTCTGGTGCATTGGATGGCTTGGACTATTTTGTGCTCAAGTGTGTTTGCAGGATCCAGATCCCCTTCACCCTCCCTTATATTTCTCTAATTGCCTCCCCATTTATACCAGTTGTCTTACATGTGTTGTTTGCCGAGTCCTTGTAGTTAAATGCCTCTTTTGTTTCCCATCCTGTTTTTGTATTGTTGTTGCATAGTTTTCTTTCTAGTGTTATCTTTTGCCCTTTTTTAATAATAAATAAATAAACAAACAAATAAATAAATAAACAAACAAATAAATAAATAAAACTGATATCTGATTGTTAGCCCAGCATTTGGGTCTGGTTTTTGTTTCCAAGGAGGCACCTGTTTCTGACATCTGGTTGGTGAAGTTGAGGCACAGAATTTTCCAAGTCATTTTCCAGAAGGACTTCCTGAAAAAAGCCTAGAAAAGCCTCCAAACAATTTGCAATGTGTGTGAAACTTTTAGATGCTCTGATCCAGTAATCTAACCATCACATCCTTACACTTGGCCATTTTTATTGGTTTTAACATGACAGCGAGAACTGACTGCATAATTCCTGTCAAATATATCCCACCACTTGACATGCGCCAATGGAGATATTCAGTGTTATTCTCTTCACCTCTCAGTGGCATTAATGTTATTGCACATACCCACACACTGAGCACCTTTATTAGGAACATCAGTACACATACTCATTTATTTAGATATCTAATCAGCCAATCATGTGGCAGCATAAAATCATGCACATACAGGCCAGTAGCTTCAGGTAATATTCGCATCAAACATCAGATTGGGGAGAAATGTAATCTGAGTCATTTTAAACGTGGCATGATTGTTGGTGCCAGATGGGGTGGATTGAGAATTTCTATAACTGCTGATCTGCTGGGATTTTGGCTGCTGGAAAGAGATAGACATCCAGTGAGCAGCAGTTCCATGGGCAGAAATGCCTTATTGATAAGTGAGGATTGCTCTACAATTGTGATGAACAGAAAAGCATTTCAAAATTCAAAATTGAATGTCAAACCTTGAGGTGTATAAGGTACAAAAGCAGAATACCATGTTGGGTTTCACTTCTGGCAGCCAAAAACAGAAAGCTGATGCTGCAGTGAACACAGGATCAGGGAAACTAGACTGCCTAAGATTGGAAAAATGTAGCCTGGTCTTCGATTTCTGCTGAGGCACACAGAATGTAAAGTCAGAATTTGGACTCCCTGAACCCATACTACTTTGTGTCAACAGTCCAGGCTTGTGGAGGTGGTGTAATAATGAGGAGCATGTTTTCTTCTGACACTTTAGGCAAGTTAATATCCCTCAATCCATTACTTGAATGCAGCACTTCCAGAATGATGATGCACCATGCCACAAAGCAAAAGTCATCTCAAATTGGTTACATGACCATGACAATGAGTTCAGTTTTGTTCAGTGGCCTTCCTAGAAAGTGGATTTAAAACCTTTGGGATATGGCAGAACAAGAGAATTGCAGCATAAATGTTCATCTAAAGAAACTGTAGGAATTGTTTAATGCAATCAAGTCAACATGAACCAGAGAGAGAGAAAGAGAGAGAGAGAGAGAGAGAGAGAGAGAGAGAGAGAGAGAGAGAAAGAGAGAGAGAAAGAGAGAGAATGATAGTTTCGAAGGGTACCAGTAATTCAGGAGTTAACTGTACCAGGCCATTGGGGTTAACTCACTTCCACTTGAATGGTAGATGATAATATAAACCTAGCAGACCCATTATACCCCCCCACTCCACCCACACTGCTTAATAGCAGTTGTTGAATGTGACCAAAGCATGCTTTACAAGGCAGAGCTTGCACATTGTGTTTGCTCCAACAAGTCAATAAAACCCACTGGTATGCCGAACATCTTTGGAAGGCAAGATAGGTGAGAGTGAGGACGAGGGTGATATTTAATCAGGGATAAAGTGATCCTACTATTACAATTCCAGGCAACAATGTCTAAAAAAAACACGTTATGACTAAAGTAAATAATTAGAGAGGGGAGAAGATTTAAAAAAACAGCTAAAGAATGTAACTAGAGTCCAGCATCATTTTGTTTATCAAGAAACATTTGAATAATGTTGGGCAATGATTTAAACAGGCAGAAAAAAGGCTGACAGGGTTCATAGGAAGTCTACAATTATAATTTCCAGCACCATTTTATTATATTATGTCACAAATAACCAAAGCTGTTCTGAGAGAAAATTTGGTCCACCCATCTTTTTTATACATCTCTAAATATTTTTCCCTCAGCCAAGTGTGTCTGAGGTTTTAGGAGATGAAAATCCATGATCTTTGAAATGGTTGAGGATGTAGTTCTGAAAGTTCTTAAAGTTAAGTCTTAAGCTGCTTAAATTCATTCCTGCCATAGCAGAAGCTGGCAATGCACACAAAGATGTCACTAATGTTACATCGATTGCCTTTAAAGGGATTCACTGCTAGAAAGGAAAACTCTCATACCATATTTTCAGCCAGTCTTCTTATGGTTTTCCTGATGTACAGATGATTATATGTGTTATGGGATAATAAACAGCTTCTGTAGTGATGCATACGGAATCCCTTGGTCCTGTGTTTTTAGTGTTAATCAGTTCTTTTTCTCCCTCTTGGCTTTGCTTGATTCAAATGCCATTGGTGTATGTGCCAGGCACTTAGGCTTCATTATCTGGCTCGCTTTCTTCTGCTACTTTATGTACGGTGTAACCAGTATGTCAAGATAGCAACGTAATATGGTATCAGTCAACAAGGAAGTACAAACTGGGAACTGACACTACACGGTTTGATAAATAGGCCTTTTTACCTCATTTAATGTGAATAGATTTAAGGGTGTATGTGTGTATGTGTGTGTGAGAGAGAATGTGGTTGGTTTAGTGGGTTTTTCTGTGTGCCACTTGTGAACACAGTCTCTGCCAACAGCTAAGCATGACCTCATCTAATTTTCTTTTCCGTTTTTACTTTATACCATCCAATGAGGCTCCATTTGTTCAGCTAACTGAAAGGGAATGGAATGCTAAATTCAGCTAAATTATATATATTAGATATTTGTTCAGCTAAATGGAAATGCATTTAGAGTTTATTCAGAATTTCACAAGTATAATATTTGGGCTTGTTTTATTTCAAACACCAGTGCCAGAATATATGTACGTAAATATTAGTTAGCAGTAATATGAATAGATGACTCAGAAGGAAAAAAAGAAATAATGTTTTCTAAACAGATATAAAAATAATATGTATTAATGATTTTTTTGTATTAAAATTTCTTTTAATCAAAAAGAAACATCCACAGGGTCTGTGATTAGAGGTGTGCACTGGGATCTAACAGAATGCAACAAAACAAGACCATGTTAAATAAAACAGATGGACAGCATACATTCATTCATCCTTAGTAACTGCCTGGTTAGAGTCATGGTGATATAACATGGGCTAATATTTTGTTTATGTTTTGGAATCTTTCATACGAAAGAATAAAATAGCTTCAGGCTACTCTCTTTGCATTCTGAATACATAGATAGATATTTGGAGAACTATACAGATAGTGGTACTGTGATTGTTACAACTCTTGCTAGTTTTGAATGATCGACTATCACTTATGACTAAGTGTGCTAATCCTCATTTATTTAAATACATTAAAATAAGTCAGAGCTACAGATCTGTAACGTGAATGTTGGTTAGAACGAAAACCCTTAATGCTATGATTGTAGAATTTTTAATATGTTGTTACTGCCATCCTGGTACATAGAGATGTGTTAATATTTTGCTATACATTCTTACACTGTTGCAGCTTTTGCTTTGGATTAGAGAAGTTCTTTTTTCTTTTTCCTTTTTGTTTACAATATGAATTGGTCCAATGACAGAAATTTTAATTTGTATATTAAATTATTGCAAATTAAACCAATAAAATTACATGCTACAAGATATATATAAAAAAAAAAAACCAACAGCACTAAATGATAACTTTATATAATACAATAAATAAATACAATTTTATAATTTTTTATATATTTTTATACATTTACTTTATAAATGAATTTATTTTTCCTTATTTTTAGGTGATTAAATGTTTTTTGGAAAGGTTTCTTAAGCCATCTTTTCAAGAATGAATTATTATTATTATTATTATTATTATTATTATTATTATTATTATTATTATTATTATTTGATGAATTATTTAATTGTAGCTCCTACTGTATATAAAAAGGATGTAAGCAGCTAGCCTGGCTCATCTTACCCCTTTGCTATTTTTTGACAAATCTACATCAGGTAAGGCTAATTCTGCGTTTTTCTTCAGCTCTTACATCATATCTTGTGAGAAAACCAATTAAATATGAAAATGCCTCTACTTCATCGTAATCCTGACATCAACAGAATGTACTTGGAAAGAGAAAATTTAAATTTCTGGATATAAATCACTTTCCACATTATCCTTGTGGTCTTCTTTCCACATACTGAATAAAACTTGTTATTTCTTCCTGGAGATACTTTCAAAAGATTTTTTTTTATTGCTTGCTTAAATACTTTTTGTGACTCATCTTACCCCAACCTAACTGGGATAGATTTGCCTTTAGGATAAAGGTTCTAAAAACTAAGCAGAACCCATTTTGGCAGCTAAGAATGTTTAACTGAACCATTAAAAGTGTTATAATATACATTTGGGGGGCACGGTGGCTTAGTGGTTAGCACGTTCGCCTCACACTTCCAGGGTTGGGGGTTTGATTCTCGCCTCTGCCTTGTGTGTGTGGAGTTTGTATGTTCTCCCCGTGCCTCGGGGGTTTCCTCCGGGTACTCCGGTTTCCTCCCCCGGTCCAAAGACATGCATGGTAGGTTGATTGGCATCTCTGGAAAATTGTCCAGAATGTGTGAGTGAATGAGAGTGTGTGTGTGTGCCCTGCGATGGGTTGGCACTCTGTCCAGGGTGTATCCTGCCTTGATGCCCGATGATGCTGGAAATGGAGGGTGAAATTTAACAAACACAATCCAGTTTCAAAGCAGTTGGTGGAGACATGAGCTGACTCCATCATATCCTTTGCCTGTTTGGAGAACTCAGCTTCCAGTATATCACTAATTCCTTCACATAAACCAAGCACTCACTCACGCCCATAATTTACGATCATGAGAATCGGATCTATCTGGGATAAATAAAGACAGTCTAGAAGTGATTCAGTAGAAAGAACTCTTCCTCTCTCTTCCTTTCTCCTTCAACCCAATGTAGCAGAAGGCAAGTCTCAGGAGAACCAAAGAACGCTTGGCCAGCAGAAACAGACAATGATTCTTACATGACAGTGACTGATCATGTCTCAAGAAAAAAAAAAGAAAGAGATGCTAAACACGACCTGCAAGACTGAGTGCGAGCTGGATCATTTTCACTGTGAAACAGTGTCCTTAGGGGCAGCACCCAGCTGAGACTGGCCTTCCTGAGATTACTCTCTTTGCCATGACTGTGAGTAAAGATTGCCTGGACCTAACAGATGTCCATAAGTTAAACACAAGCTAGTGAGATATTTATCATCATGACATTGAGCAGTGAGATATGTGTCATCAAACTCTGACCAAAATCTGTTTCACATCAAAAAACCAAGTGCACTTTGTGTCATGCAAGTATGGTAGTGTACAATGGGAAGAATACTTTTCTTGTTTCTTCTTGTAAAAAGGAGATTTAGCATCTTGTATGATATAAGGGATACGCTAAAGAGTTCAAACAGAAAAATAAAAAATTATTTACCTCATGAATGGATCCTATTCATTTTCTTCATTGATCTTCAACATAGCTGTGAACTGGCTCGACCCTACAGTATGTTGCTTTGTCACTAAATATATTACACTTTCCTGGTGGGAATCATTTAGTTTCTCCTAAGTTTGTCCTTGACACACTAACAATAGTATTAAGTTGCAGTCTATATAACTTTGACATCTGATGCCAAACTTATTTTGACTCAGTGTTTCATTTCTATTTTAACGATAAACTATCTTTAACTAATAAACCCCCAGTAGTTTTTGGTTTATTAAACAAGTTAATACTTACAAATGGGATCTTACTTGGGGTACAGAGAATCCAAAGCAAGCCGTAGATGTTTTTCCTCTTAGCTTAGCAGTTAGAACATCCACAGAATGAAGAGTTTCACAATTTTCATCCAATTAATTCATCTCATGAGCTAATGCCACGAATAAGGCCTCCATAGTTTGAGTTTGGCATGGTCATAGAAAGCAAATATATACATCTCTAGGGAAGTTACTGCATCCACATCATAAGAAAACACAGTAAATTCCTACTTTCTGACTAGGAAAAAACTCCTCTAATTGGGAATTATGAGTCAAGAGTTTCTCTCAACAAATCTGGAAGACAACTAACTATACACAATATCTTGTGTCCATGTCTTCAAATTGTATTTACAGCCGTATTAAAGATTTGAAAGTTTCAAATCATACTACTACTGTTTGTCTCCTAAGGTGCATCTCAATCATCTCCATAGCTCCCCAAGTAGTGTATCAGTACATGGTGTACACGAGTTCAGGCACTGGTAAGGACTCTGGCTTATTACATTGGGACACTGAAGACTCAATTTCTGGTGATGTTCAAATTTCTTATTAGTCACTGTACAAAACCAAACATATCAAATATTACATTTGTATATGTCATATAAGCTTGTGAGCTTAATCACACATATCTGTGATGGTACTTTATTCATTAAAGACTCATACAAACTGTATACAGAACGTCAAAGAAATTTAAAATCACAAACGTTAGCAATCGCGTGAGAGCCAAAATAACGATAACAAGTTACCTTCATTTGTAAAAGAAGTTGGCTGAGATTTTTGCTTCAGAAAATATGACATCATTTCCAGTAAGGGAATATGCATTGATGCTCCCTGGATTTGTGGTGGGATTTCTTTATAGAGGGAATGTTCCAGTACACTGGAAGGATTTTTGAGATTAAGATTGATCTTAAAATGGCCGACTCTCTGACCAGTGCCTTGACTACTGAAGTACACGACGGAGCTGATCGAGATGCAGCCTTCGATGACTTTCTTAAAGATCACAAAGTTTTGTTCAAAATAATTCTGAATACATTTTCTAGTGTTCTAAATATCCTTCCACATTTCTGCGGATTTTATTACTTTTATTTTCATGGAATTCAAGGCCACAGAGGATGAAGGAGTGTGAAGGAGAATTGTCTTTCTTCTCCCTCTTTTCTCATAGTGAAAATGATTTAAGCACAACAATGAGCTATAGGATCATTATATATTCTCTGTATTTGTGTTCCCATTGATGAGGGTGATAACCCTATGAGGTTATAAATAGTGGCATGTAGTGAAACTGTCTTTTATTACTTTAAATCATGAAAATAGCAAACGGTCTATGACTTGTGCCCACTGAGCCTGGTAAAATGTTAGCCTTGTAATCACAATTTGTGTTTTAAGTATAGCAGAGAGTTCCAAGTGTGTGTTGGTTAAATCACACTGGTGTATTTTCCATGAAGAGTGTGAAGTCAGCTTAAGAGTAGGCTATGTCATACAATCCCCTATCACTCAAGCTACACCTTTTATAATGAGTCAACAGGAAATGAGATTTGTTCTGCAGATGGAAAATGATGACTAATGCTGCTAGTTTCCAACATCTAAATCCTTAGGATCAACAACAACAACCGCAAAAAAAAAAAAAAGCTGTTTATTACTTAAAGATGGCTCTGTTTAGTTAAACTTGGCAGAGTAAGAAAAAAAAATTCCCATAATCTTTCTTGGGGGAATCCATCCATCTCTCTCCTCTAAAAACTCTCTAGAAGCTTTTTTTTTTCTTTTTCTTTTTCTTTTTTTTTTTTTGACTGCCAGAGCAATATCAAGCCAAAACATACTTTCAGGAGTCTTAATGCTAATGATACATGGTCCTGGAGGTATGTTGTTTCATTTCACTGAGTACTGCACCAGTACTGGACCAGTTGCATGTAGTTTACAATTAAATCTTCTTGAGTTGACTTTAATATTAATATATGTTAATATAATCTATTTCAAGAATAAGTAAGGAATAAAATACTTGGCAGGATGTAGAAATGAATGAATATTAAAAACACTTCTTCTTCTTCTTCTTCTTCTTCTTCTTCTTCTTCTTCTTCTTCTAATTCTTCGTATTGTTGTTATTGTTGCTGTCCATACCAAATAAATTAATTAATACTGCTGGTACTGGAGAATCCTCCCTTAAATATTAACAAAAAAATATTGATTACATCATATCATTATTAAATTTCTTAAATCTTCCCTTTTTTTTTTAAATCCGTCTACTGTTAAACTTATTAAATTCCCATCATTCAGAGCTTCTGTTGTAGAATCACCAATTTATCACCAAATTGATCAACACTGTATCTAATAATAAAAAACACTTGAATGAATCTTAAATATAACCTTTATTTTTTTAAAACAATTCTGCTTTAGAGTACAAAAAAAAAACATTTGTGGTTAATGTATGAAATCGTTTTTAAATAAAGAAAGATTCCCAACTGCATAGAGCTCTTTAATCTGTGAATGACACTGAATATACAAATATAGTTAATTATTGCAGTTATTGCTGTATTCATATATATAAGACACTGCAGGTTAGACTTTGGAGATTGAACTACATATTATACAAGGATTACAGGTAAAAACAAAAGACCTTAAGGCTTGAGGAAGGTATGTTGAAGTAGGTTATTCCCACTTCATCAGTGCTGCACATACGCTGGGGGAACGTCCTGCTTTAGCATGGATCATGACTACATCCTGCATTTACCCATACAAATCTTCAAAGTATACCCAATATTTGGCTGATTGAAAGCTTGGACTGGGAAGAGAGAATTTTTTTGCCTCAGGGTAACCTCAGTGGAATTAATAAAGTTGGCCAAGTGCTTTCCACTGCATTAGTCCATTTAATCCGGTTGTGGGAAACACTCAAAAAAAGTTCTGCTGTACTGTGGCATTTGCCATCATTTCCTGCCTATTTATTGTTCAAGAGCCATGTTACCACCGAGACTAACTCCAAAGCAACGTTCTAAAACAGAAAAAGGAAATTAATCTACGTAGATTTATTAATGTGGCAACATCCAACCACATAAATAGTACTCTTTCATCAACAGAGGCTGCAAACATCTCGAGTGCAATTCAAAATACCATTAGAACAGAATGTTTTGTCCCCAGGATTAAAAATAATTTCAGTTCGTTAATTATGTTGACTGAGAACATTTTGGGACTGAGCCATTGGACAGGGTTCAAGAATGAAAAAAAAAAATTGCTGAGGTTAAATTAACTCATTCAGGATAACAAGGTCACACGCTCACCACTTGTTGCTTATATCTGAAGAAGAACGGATTAGTCTTGTGGGTCAGAAAGAAAATGGACCTTCAGCCATTATGACATAAATTCAAATAAAAAAGTAGACAATACACTGTTATACTGCTATACCTTTTATCACTAGCCCCTAGCATCGATTACTGTCTCTCCAGAACTTGCTTCGTCTCAATGTCACAAAAGATCCTGTCAAACACACACTTTCATCGTCTCTGGTTAGGTAAAGCCACAGATTCCTCTGTGACTCACTGCTAGTGGACACCTTGTCTATCGAATCTTTATTAATATCAGACGTTCCCATGGCAGAGCAGGATCAACTATACAGAACATAAAGTATAAAAAAAAGAAAGACTCAACTTGCATAGTTCATAAATTCTTGGCACTGTGATGGTAGGGAACAAGAATGTAGCATATTGGATATGTTTAAACATGTGAAGAGGCAGCCGTTAGAAGGAGAACGGTCCAACGATGATGGTAAGCCGTAATAAGGAGCTGGTGCGATAGTTTGTGACGGTGTGGTGGGTGATCATCTCTAGATCAATGATTATCTCAAGTGGGCCCTCTAAAGACTTGGTCAACACCAACATTGCGCTGACGTTACTGGAACGCTGTAAAAAAGGACATGTTATCAGCTTTATGATGTTACATATTACTCATGCAGTGAAGAAAAACAGACATACAGGTTATTAGGAATGTAACCAAAATAAATACGATATTGGGATCGGGCAGATATTTTTTAATCATTTATATTTATTTAATTACACAGATCTGGTTGAGACTAGAGGTATAAATGAGGATTGAGGTCTCACAAAGTAATGCTTGCAAGAGGTTTTTACTTTCAGGCAAGTGAGAAGTCAGATACGAAGCTGGCAGGACAAAGAAATTCCACATCCGTTAAAATGGATGTGAATAATGCGCTTACTGTGATGCATTTTCATCCTGCATCCTTAGTAACTGCCCTGTCAGGGTTGTTGTAGTTACAGTTTGCTAGTAGTTTTTTATGTTTTGAATAGAAAATAAATAGAAAATAAATAGAAAATATTGTAGGCAGGTACAAAATAACTAAGCAAGCAGGATAAAAATATTCTGTTAAAAAAAGTTTTCTTTTTCATTTTAGGTATAACGGGAAGTACAAATACAGATATGAATATCTGAAGTACAAAACAGATATGTTTATAAATGTTTATAAATAATGGTATTGCATTGCAATGGTACACACCCTCAGGAAGAACTCTCCGCCGTCATTGCCAGATCTGATCCTGAAGGTATTGTGTGTGTTGCTGTAGATGTTGGTGGCTTGGATCTGGAAAATGTCTGCCGGTACGGTTCGGTCAGAGTGAATATTCATGTACTTGTAGACGATGGACTGGGGCAAGCCACGGCATGCACTTGTAGATGAGCAGACACAGCGGCTGGAAAAAAAAAGTTTTAACCACCAGATTCAGGTTTATTAGAGAATTGTATAATACACAGTATGCGATGTACAATATCAGGGATGCATCAAGTACACTTTTTTGGACCAAGTATTCTTCTGAAATGTTAATATGTCTGATATTGACTTCATAGTCTTGAGTTTCTGTCTTAAAGATGTTTCAGCATTTAAACACTATCTTTAGTAGAGATTGTGAGGATTCATCTTGAGCACTTATAAAAGTAAAATCTAGACTAAAAGTAGAATCTGTGAGTGAAGAGAAAGAAAACCTACATGCCTCTTAGCATGCTAGCAAAAATCATTGTTAGCACAATTCACTACACCACTACAGAATTCACTACTCAACATGCTCAGGTTTCCAATTAAAACCACAATTTAAACTGCATTTTTAAAATCCAGTTAATTATAGCATGCTTATATATCATATAAATAGGCTGTAGTTGTTCATCTTGTGAAAAAAAGTGCTTTGCTTTTATCGGCTTCATTAATCATGAAAAATTGATACCATGTTTTTGTATTGGAGCATTTTTCTGAGTATAAGTAAATGAGCATGTATTGTACAGATAGCATTATGACTATCATTTCATATCTTTAGAATATATAGACACAATTTGTACTATATACACAGTAATTTACATGATATATAGTCATTTAGAGTGAACATACAATAATTTAGAGTAAATATCAACAGCGCTACACAATTATAAAGAAGTGTTATGTTATGCCACAAAAAATCAATATAGTACACGGAATGGCCAAAAGTGTATAACTGTCTAAGAAGCACAAAATTGTCAAGAACGTCTTTTTTGGGATGAACTGAAATGCAAAGACCAACTTCAGTGTCCAAGCTTTTGTGCTCTTATGGCTCGATGGCCAAATCCCCATAAAGCCACGTTCCAAAATCGAAGGAGGAACAAATCGACTCATTAACACCCATGAGATTAGACTGGGATTTTACTCAGGTGTGCACATACAGTACTTACTCAGGTGTGCACATACTTTTGGCCATATGGTTTAATTCCATGCTGTTTGTGCAGCTTGTCCTATGGCACAAAATCTTGGCCTTTATGAATGTATCTGGCTGTGAGAATGCTGCCAGATAAACTTACTTTTCTGACGTGCGCACATAAGGCTCTTGACAAGGGTTTTTCGGGTAACACCGGAATCCTCCATAATAGTTCCAGCAGAACTCCTCTTCGCTGCATTTGTGGCCTGTTTCACACTCATTAATGTCTGAGATCAAACAGAGAGAAAATATATTCATATGTTATAGATATGACAACATTTTTACTGCCTTTGCATGGCAGCGTTATGCTATGGTCATAGGTCGCTGCACTATGAAGTCACCAGTGGGCAATCCTATTATTACTGTCAGGATGTACTGGTGCCATGTGTTTTTTGTTTACGTTTCACGTTCACATGTCTGTTCTGCCCTTGTCTAATTCCTTCCCGCCTCATCACATATGTTCCTTATGTGTCTACTTGTCTCCACTTTTTTGAATCCTCGTCTTTGTATTGTCTTCATGTGTTTTCGTTGTTCTGTCGAGTTTCGGTTGTCTTTTTTCCCATTGTTTACCGGTTTTGTTTGATTTGTGTTTTTGTTAAATAAATCATGTTTGTTTTTAGCTAGCCCTGTGTTTGGGTCTGTATTTTATCAACAAAGCCACCGCCGTTTTGTGACAATTGCTGGTTGTCATAGTAATAATATTTATCAGTGCCCATGTAACTAAGATTCCACCTGAAAACAAATCAGATATTTGGCAAGTGTATATATATATGCATCGTACGAGATGAATGAGAAGCAGTGTGAGCTCTACTGTCTTCACTCCCATTGGTAGTCCTTACAGAATCTACCAATGGGACATCTCCTTAGAGAAAGCTGAAGCATATCAACAATTAGGTGTTTTTTAAGAGCACATAAAAATATATATATATATATATATATATATATATATATATATATATATATATATATATATATATATATATATATATATATACTTACTTAAAAAATGGTAGAAGCATTAAATTACCATAAAAGTAGAAACAAATTTCCTGTGTGCCAGTTTCCCAGGGTTTTTACTATTTGTGTGTCTCCTATAAATCAAGACTTAGGCTTAATCTCAGCCTGACTAACCAGCCCAGAGAGTATTACTTACTAAACCCTCGGTCTTGCTGTTACATAAAAGCGGGATATTGGAAAACATGGTTTGTCCCTGACTTTACAGATGAGGCAAGCCTGGAGTTTATTCAGGTACACTCACACACACTCACACACACATCAACACCATCAAAGTACCCCAGGACCCGAAGGGAACTATTTCTGAAACGCTCTCACTCACTCTACAACCTATTCACCAAACCCGTAGGAGGGGAAAGAATAACACTGCTCCTCGTTTGAAACTTTTCAAACAAAAAATAAAAAGACCCCACAGACATAAATCTCCTTTGGGGTCTAATACACTCACGCCTTGTTCGTGCACCCAGAGCTTTCGCATTCTTTCCATGAAAGTCTGGTTGAGAACTCCGAGCCCATATTCCGTTGTATATCTCCTTGGGCGCTGGCATGTCAAATTTTGATACAGATCCGAAATGTGTACAAGCAGTTTGAGAGATGATCATATTTCACTCTCAAAAAGAAGAAAGGGCCAATTACCTTGACACGTTCTTGTTCCCTGGAGCTCATATCCTTCAGGGCAAGTGCAGGAATATTCTCCCGGGCTGTTAATGCAAGCGTATTGGCACATGTAGCGCGAGAAGGCACACTCGTCAATGTCTGGAAGCAAAAACACGAAAAACAAAGCTGTTAAGAACAGGCACAGCGTTTATCTGCATAGTAATTCGATTTAATTTTTACATCACTTATATCACAATAGACACTGTTGCAGTTTTATAGGTATATAAAAATTCTGAATAAAGTTTACATTTTGTATTTAGCAAGAAAGTTATTCTTTCAATAACTGTGTACTAAATATCCAAGAGCAAATAAGATATCGCTAACACACATTTAGGCAGCACAAGCTAGATATGACATGGATAAATAACTTAGAACTTCATTACATCAAATATTGGTTTATATAAATTTAAGGGCATCAAATTTACATCTACTGTTATACATTTTTATATGTAGAATACATATTTCTGAAAGCAATTGACTTGCATTTGCTTCTGGAAAGAATTCCCATAAATGATACTCAAATAATACTATGGAGTGAGTCCATTTGTCTCTATTATACTAGGCATCTTGTTTACATGTAAAATTATTTCATGGTTCCCGAAACAGTCAGTAAAGTATACAGAACCATAATAAATAAGAACGTTAAAAACAATTGGGAAAATTGGGAGAAATCTGATTGCATATATGATGTTTTTAGGAAGATATCCAGATTTTCAATTACATAAATGAATTATTTTTCATTGGCATAAAATACAACATGAATTGATAGCAGTCCATCATATATATCCGTTGCACTCTCTATTACATTGGCAGTAATACATTTAAAGATCCATGTAAATAAATTTCCCAAATTTGTGTCTGTATAAATGACATCACTGTCTATCCATCCATCCATCCATCCATCCATCCATCCATCCATCTACAGTATCTAGTTATGGCTACCAAAAAAAAAGTGTTTTTGAATACAAAAAGAATAGTGGTCGAGTCTGTGTTTGGTGTTTTGGTGCTTGGTGCTAGTAGCTTTTGACTAGCACTGTAGATTCCGAAGAGTTTTGAATTTGAAGTAAAATTTTAAGCAAACATCTTTATCTTTTTTGAATTTAAACATTTATTTATTTTTTTTTTGCTGTACACTTTTTTCGACAAACCATGTTGGATTTACATAAACCAAGTGTGTAAATAAAATAAAATGTAAAAATGATCCACTTATTGATCTACTGTCTCTGGTTTGAGCTTCCTTTACCTAAATGCATGTGATAAATTACATCAGAGATCTTGTTACAGAAACTGCAATTTGTTTAAAGTCAGAAAACTAGAGTCACTGAACTGTGGCCTGCTAGTTTATTTTTTCCTAGGTGTCTGTTTTAGTCCACTTTCCTAGGTCTACATTTGGAGTGTTCATGGGCCCTACCATATAATATCACATATGTCAATGCTAACAACGATATGTGAAAATGACTAGCACTTACTAGTTTGCAGTACAACTAAAAGATAATTAATAATTAGCTACTGATATAACTAGAATTAGCATACATTATTATACAGTGTTAAATTCTCCATACTAGCCTAGGGTGTTTATCCTGGCTGTTAGTCGGCCTGTGAAGGTGTAAAAAGAAAATTTAACTAAACCTGGGATTACTTTGAGCCAATGATATCGACAGCTAGAGGTCAGACCCACCTATACAGGAAACGGAGTCCGGTGCCAGCTCATAACCCTGCCTACAGTGGCAGATAAAGGAGCCAATAAGGTTGTAACACTGATGATCGCACGGCTGACTCACCTGACACTCGTTCACGTCTAAAACAAAGATCATATCAGGTGGTCTTCAAACTGACAATGATGAGAGAAAGACAAGTTTAATATGAAAATGAAAAATGCTATATAAATGAAACAAAACTGAAAATGGCATTAATGTGTTTGTAATATATTACATATAAATCTATGTAAATGCACCGCTATATATTCTTAAGTAATATAATTTGTATTTGACACACTTCTACATGACTATCTAGTACTTGGAGTTTTGTAGGGTAGCCAATGAAATCTGAATGTTTTGTACTAAATAAAAAAGACACATCAGTGCATGGTAAATGTTACTCTATACTCTATACACTCTGCACTAGTAGTGCACCAAAAAGTCAAGTGAAAATATCTTGAATAGAGTTTACTTTACAATTTACAATTACAAGTTTACAATTTACTTTAATAAAAATATATTTGTTGTTTAATCATAATATCAATCATCATACTTCCATAATACTTCATCATTCTTCTATAATAACCTGTAAAAATATGCACCAACCAACAATGTGTAGTAATATAAAACCAACTGTGTTTTATTTTATGTTATTTTTAAATGTATTCCAGTTGTAGTCATGAAGGTGTGTATATGGAAGACACACCTTCATGACTACAACTGGAATACATTTAAAAATAACATAAAATAAAACACAGTTGGGGTTTATATTACTACACATAAAAATTATTCACAACACAACATAATGCCTTGATAATATGCAGTATTCTAGTTCCATGTAAATGTTTTATATATATATATATATATATATATATATATATATATATATATATATATATATATATATAATTTTGGACTCAGTTATATATACTGTACATATATATATTTTTATACACATAAAACAGTATATACTTACGTAGTACAATGGTAAATCATATATATATCAAGTCAGAACCATTTGCTCCCTCAGTGTCAAATTAGACTGATTTTATATGGAAGAGCAGGAAAAAAAGGCTGCTTAAATTTACACATCCTTTTTTATATCTGGAGATATAAATATGGCTGTGTTCAGAATGAATGAAGATCTCATATCTGATGTTCAAAAATAATAGAGCTGTCATTCTGCTGGCATGAAAGAAATTTCCGCAAAAAAGAAGAGCGGTTTGCATAGAATTTTCCAAAATATTTGATGTACGATAGAACAAAATACAGGCAATCGACAACAAATAGAGCAAATGGAGCACAAGAACAGGACGTTCCTTCAAAATATCTAAAAAGACAAAGCAAAAGCTTTACCAGGGAGGCTGCCAAAAGGGCATTCAGGAAAAGTAAGGGAGGTGCAGGAATCTCTGACAAACACTGATTACTCTCTACATGTCACAGCAATCTCTCATATTCTTCACGTGTCTGTTATGGGGTAGAACGGCTAGACAGAAGACTTTCTCACTAAAACCAAATCCAGGATTTCATCACAAACCATGTGGCAAAATGTGTTGCAAATGATATAATAATTCTATTATTACAATTACAATAGTCACATCACATAAGCTATATAGAAAACACTTTACTCACAATGCAGCATGGTGGTGGTAGCATCAGGCTTTAGGGCATGATGCTACCACATCAGCCAGATCTGGGGCTTTTCTTCAGCCAGAACCGAGGCTTTTTTAAGGTGGAGGGAATTATGAATAGCTACGAACGCCAGTAGATTTTAGAGCACATCCTTGCACTAGATGTCAGCCAGTAAGCTTAAAATGGCTTAATCAAAAGAAGATTAAGAAGCTAATCAAAAAGCTGTGGGGTGACCCAAAACCCTTAAAATTGTATTCATTTTTTAAATATTGCCCTGTCAAAGTGTGCCATGCTGATAGACTCTTACCCAACATGACAGAGCGGCGAAATAAAAACAAAAGGTGCTTCAAGAAAGTATTAAATTAGGGTTTTGCAACCTATCAAACTACAGTAGGTTATTTTTTATGTTTCTATTTTTCCTTAAAGGTTTCTGTTTGTTTTTCACTTAACTTTTATATGTTGTAATTTCACACTAATGGTGAAAAAAATTATTTTTTTTTTTTTTTTTTGTCATTTTAACACCGGTGTGTAGACTTTCTATATATATTATAGACATATAATAAAAACATCAGAAACGTACTGTAGAATGTTTCTGCAAGTTTCAGCTGTATTGAAACTTCAATAATAGTACATATAGACATGATACCAAGTGCAATCGCACCTCTTTAAGAAAAATACATAGAATACTAGGAAAAAGAGAGGCTTGGGCCGATTTCTTCCTAGATTCATGCAGACTATCAGTGACAGCTGGAACATGGTGATGTATGCAAAATTCATCATTATTATACTGTACATGTCAGGGTTATGCTTGGACATTCTCTGTCGGTACTCTAGGGGACGTTCCAGGAGCGTTTTTTTTGTGTCACGTTATGTGTTTTTGTTTGTTTCTGTCATGAATCTTCGCATGTCTTTGCCCCGCACTAGCCTTAATTCCTTCATGCCTCTGCACACCCGTCCCTTATGTTTTACTAATAGTTTCCTCTCCTTATCCTGACTGTGGTGTGTGTCACAGCGTGGAATCCTAATCCGAGTTGTTTTTATTGTTTTGGTAGAACCAACACATATTATCCTCCAGTCTCTCTCTCTCGCTCTCTCTCACTCTCTCTCTCTCACACTCTCTCTCTCCCCCTCTCTCTCTTTCTCTGATTAAGTGTAATCACAAAATTTAACTTCTGTTTGTCTTCTTCCCATCTTTATGCTTCAAGTTGTGGTTAAAAAAAAAAAAGCCTGGCCGTGAGTTACTAACAGATGTCATAAGAGTGTAAACAAAGGCCATTTGCAAACGGCGATGGAGGTTTGGCTGAGATCTGGGGACGTTCTCCTTATTTTATTTATTAATACCTACATTACACATCTAATTACTAAATCGCTTCTTTAGATAATGATGCAAATTTTGAGGCTCATCTCTACCTCTCGTTTTCTCCCTCATACAATTTAAAAAGTTGACCCTAGTTTAACATGCTGTTTGTGTACAGAATCAGACTCACTGGATTGACTCACTCACCAACACAGCTGTGGTTATTGCTGGCCAGCTGGTAGCCAGGGTTACACTCGCAGTAGTAGGATCCTGGGACGTTCACACATCTGTGCATGCAGTAGTGTGACGTGAGGCACTCGTCTCTATCTGTGAACACATACACACCCACACACGCACACACGCACACACACACACGCACACACGCACACACGCACACACACATACAGAGTACATATTCTGTTGACAGTGTTCCCCACAAGTGTGTAAAATATTATTTCTCTAGTTTTGACTGTTTGTGCTATGCTATTTTATGAATATCAAATATATGCATGTACTAAATAAGCTTTGTTTATTTCTCAGTTCTGCTGATTGGTAAATTTTTATGACTTTGCTTTTAGTCTTAAGAAAGTCTTAGGAAAAGAAAAAGCAGAAATTCTGATCTATCGTCTCATTTTAATTTTTTTATCTCTTCATTCATTCATTCATTTTCTACCGCTTATCCGAACTACCTCGGGTCACGGGGAGCCTGTGCCTATCTCAGGCGTCATCGGGCATCAAGGCAGGATACACCCTGGACGGAGTGCCAACCCATCGCAGGGCACACACACACTCTCATTCACTCACGCACTCACACACTACGGACAATTTTCCAGAGATGCCAATCAACCTACCATGCATGTCTTTGGACCGGGGGAGGAAACCGGAGTACCCGGAGGAAACCCCCGAGGCACGGGGAGAACATGCAAACTCCACACACACAAGGCGGAGGTGGGAATCGAACCCCCAACCCTGGAGGTGTGAGGCGAACGTGCTAACCACTAAGCCACCGTGCCCCCCCGATCTCTTCATTATATTGCAAAAACAAACCAATTAGCCTTGCTGTTCAATACTTTTGCATGGGGGCTGTAACTTTCCTAATAATTTCTCTGTAGATACTGAATAATTGATAGTATGTAGAATAATTGTAGAACTGAATAATATGCCAAGAGAAGAAATGTTATTTTAAGCAACTCTATAGAAAAACACTACTATAATGTGGGCAAAACTCACTTGTTTAATTAATGAGTGAAAAATGATTCATTAGTACTGTATGGTTGTCTGACCAAGTGGTCATGATTCTTTTGGTATGATTATCTGCCACAGTAAACCAGACTTATGTGAGAAAGTGTTATTGGTTAAGAGTTATTATTAGGTTGCCCAAACAGCACAAAGAGCAGATATACGCAAGCTAGCAAGCTAACATATTCTCACTAGTTAAAACCTCTGGTTACTGTTGGTGCATGTATTTTTATTACGCTATGTGGTGATATATCGTGTAATATTTCATCAGAGGCAAGTACTGAGCATTGGGTTTAGTAGTGCAAATCCAAAACTTATTAGCATAGTCTATTACAGGGGTCAAAATACAGTCATACACAGTTAATAGCAGGATTCTCACCCACACATTCGTCACCGTTCTTCTGGTATCCCGATGGACACTGGCACAGGAAAGACCCTCGGGTGTTATAGCAGATCTGATCCGGACTGCATGTGTGCCTTCCTGTATTACACTCATCTATATCTGCATGCCAACAAACACACAACAAATTGTATGTACTAATATTTCGTCAGTGTGGCAAAAAGAAATTTGGGTCCTAGGTCTTAAGGTCAGGTAACTGGTTTCCGTGCATGCTCTCCCAATGAGTTTTCCGTTTCCTCCTGCCTCCCAAAAACATGTCAGGAGGTAGACTGGCTAAGACAAATTGCCCCTGGGCATGAATGAATGTGTATGTGTGTGTGTGTGTCTGTGTGTGGTGTGTGTGCATGCCATCCAGTTTGTATTCCCATCTCATGCCTAGTTTTCCCAGGACACGCTACAGGTCTGCCACAACCCTGAGCCCTTAGCAGGATAAAGTCGTTACTCAAAGTCTGAAAGTGAGTGAGTGAGTGAGTGAATGAGTGAGTGAGTGAGTGAGTGAGTGAGTGAGTGAATGCGTGAGTGAGTGAGTGAATGAATGAGTGAGTGAGTGAGTGAGTGAATGAATGCGTGAGTGAATGAGTGAGTGAGTGAATGAATGCGTGAGTGAGTGAATGAATGCATGAGTGAGAGAATGATTGAGTGAATGAGTGAGTGAGTGAGTGAGTGAGTGAGTGAATGAGTGAGTGAGTGAGTGAGTGAGTGAATGAGTGAGTGAGTGAATGAGTGAGTGAGTGAGTGAATGAATGCGTGAGTGAATGAGTGAGTGAATGAGTGAGTGAATGAGTGAGTGAGTGAGAGAGTGAGTGAGTGAGTGAGTGAGTGAGTGAGTGAGTGAATGAATGCGTGAGTGAGTGGATGAGTGAGTGAATGAGTGAGTGAGAGAGTGAGAGAGTGAATTATTCTGTGAATGAGTGAATGAGTGAATGCGTGAGTGAGTGAGTGAGTGAGTGAATGAATGAGTGAGTGAATGAATGAATGAGTGAGTGAGTGAATGAGTGAGTGAGTGAGTGAATGAGTGAGTGAGTGAATGAGTGAATGAATGAGTGAGTGAGTGAGTGAATGAGTGAGTGAGTGAGTGAATAAGTGAGTGAGTGAATGAGTGAATGAATGAGTGAGTGAATGAGTGAGTGAGTGAGTGAGTGAATGAGTGAGTGAATGAGTGAGTGAGTGAATGAGTGAGTGAGTGAATGAGTGAGTGAATGAATGAATGAATGAATGAGTGAGTGAGTGAGTGAGTGAGTGAGTGAGTGAGTGAGTGAGTGAGTGAATAAGTGAGTGAGTGAATGAGTGAATGAATGAGTGAGTGAGTGAATGAGTGAGTGAGTGAATGAGTGAGTGAATGAATGAATGAATGAATGAATGAATGAATGAGTGAGTGAGTGAGTGAGTGAGTGAGTGAGTGAGTGAGTGAGTGAGTGAGTGAATGAGTGAAAGTAAGTAAGTGTGTGTATGAAAAAATAAGTGAGCGAATGTATTTATTTATATCAGGTTACAAAAACACTGTACATTAGTTAGTATTTACTAGATTTTATTATTTAATGCACTACAAATATCTGCAGAATCTTCCTCTTGTGTTTAATTCTCCACCTTGGGGTTTGAACAAACCACTGTACCACTTGTACAAATTTATATATACCTTGTAATCTTTGATGGACTATGGTGAGAAGTCTTTTATGGCCGTACAAGACAGGAAATTCTAGGCTTATTCTCAGTTCCTAAATCTCCATCCTTTAAAAAATGTAATATATTGAACATGTATTACAGTACATTCTATACAGATTCTGTAATATATTAACAACATATTGCAATAGATTCCATTTTCATGTGAACAGCAGATCAGTGTTCCCCAGCCCGTAGAGAGGTGTGGTAGGGCGTTCAATGAGGCTGATCATATTTCTCCCTAGTGGTGGCTTAACTATGTGGGGAGGCTTCTGAGGTTATCCATCATGATTCAGTGAAGATTCGTTTAATTTTCTATAAAGCTGGCCAAGATACAAGTCCATGCACATGTTCTTACATGCATACAGTATAGATACGCATAAAAAGGCTGTTGAGCAAACACACATAATAACATTCGCTTTACAATAGAAAGGTAACTTATGTTTGTCTGAACTAAACAAGAATTATATCAGAAAATGAAAATGGAAACTTTATGAAAATGTTAACTTTTTGACCCTAGGCTATGGAAAAATGTAAGATTTTGTTCTAACCATGACATCCCAAAGATAGGTATTTTAGCCCACAAACCTTATCACTCACTTTCACTCACTCACTCATTTTCTACCGCTTATCCGAACTACCTCGGGTCACGGGGAGCCTGTGCCTATCTCAGGCGTCATCGGGTATCAAGGCAGGATACACCCTGGACGGAGTGCCAACCCATCGCAGGGCACACACACACACTCTCATTCACTCACACACTATGGACAATTTTCCAGAGATGCCAATCAACCTACCATGCATGTCTTTGGACTGGGGGAGGAAACCGGAGTACCCGGAGGAAACCCCCGAGGCACGGGGAGAACATGCAAACTCCACACACACAAGGTGGAGGTGGGAATGGAACCCCCAACCCTGGAGGTGTGAGGCGAACGTGCTAACCACTAAGCCACCGTGCCCCCCAAACCTTATCAAAATCTTTCCTTAGCCCTTCTCAAAGAACCAATTGACCAAAATGTCCTGGTAGTCCTCCACTATTTAGAGAAGCAGAGCCACACTGATGGAATCCCCATGTTACAATAAGGTCCTAATAATTACACCACAGACAATAAGGAATAGCACTCAAAAGCAGTACTGATACGATTAAGAATTGAGACTGAAACCAGAATTGCTGATAGCGCTCTCTACTGACAATGAGAACTTCTTAACTCACCTCAGAGCACACATTAGCAATAAAGCAACATTTATTGTGTAAAATCTGATCAAGGGTAGATGCTAAGATGGTGAGTCATGGTGATGCTTCACTTAATGCTTTATTTTTATGTACAGTAAGACTATGCCATCACACTTTTTACTCAGCAGACTACCCTGTATCTGCAAAACCCCTTTGTAGTGTTCCCTAAAAGTGACTGGCTGGTTATTATCTCAATTTAGCTCTTGTGTGCTCTGATTGGAACCAAGGTTTGGGAACCTGGGCTCATTCATATTTATTGATACTACATGTTTATAGTGTGCGGAGTATTCATGTGCGGAGATGCCAGTATCTTAGACAAGAAGGTGAGCAAAAAGTCAGTGTTTGAACACTGTCCTTCAATGTGTGGCCACTTAGAATTTCAAAATATGTTAACATTTTTTAGATATCAAATGGGGAAGATTTCTCCTTGCATTATTTTGGATATGATATCTTAAAAATAACCAGTCAGTTTAACAATTTAACAGTTTATTCTATAGCTATATTGTGGGGATGAATGTTGGGCAGACTCTAAGTTTAATAAAGAACTGTAGACACTCTTCTTATGTTATCAAGGAAAGTCTCTCATGAACCATGTATTTTCGTATATGATTTTAATGATTTGTGGCTTGAAAAGGTGGCCATGCTCTGATCTAGGCTCTGGCCTGGCTCAAAGGCACCAATGTTGCCCACAACAATTGGCCCTGCACAGATTCTTCCATTTGCTGATGCTATCTCTGAAACTCAACTCTGATGGAACAGTGTGATAACAGCATTGGGTAAAGTAACCTCCTGCTTCAAATGTCTGGTTCATACAGTATTTTGAACAGTATTGATGAACTTATTTCACTTGTGCTTGTTCACAAAAGACCTGTCCAGGTCCTAGTAGCAGGTACAGTAGTAGTGTTTCCTCAGGTACCAGCAAGTGTCTTGGAGCTATAGATCTTATTGTATGGAGCGCTGACTCGAATGGCAGTAGTGATCCGCAATTGTAGATCTGTACCCGCACCAGATAGACAGAATTACTCACAAATATTATAAAGCTTCTGCAGGAACATTGGGATTTCTCAAGATCTGTCAAAAATGGCTGCCTCCATGGATCCGAAATCCAGACCCAAATGCAGGATAAGATGACAAAAAGGGATTTATTAAGAAAAATAACAAAAAAAACTACAAATATATGGAAACATTAGGGAAGACCGGGTAAATAAAATACAAAATGACAATCTCAAAACAGACAGAACACAAACAACAGAAACCAGGAGACACATGACAAGGACTCAGCAAACAGCAAGGACAAGACAGCAGGTATATATAGGGAGGGTAATTAGTGAGACATAAGGAACATATATGCAGACATAAAATGAAAACAGAAGCACGTGAACACAAACAATAAACAAAGCTGTCCAGCAGTCCATGACAAGATCATCCACAGGATGAGGTAGGTCCGAAATCATTAAGAAGTAGGTGGCAATGGGATTAAATACAGTCCTATATACATTTCTAGCTGCAAATGCACCATAGTGTGATGTTACATAATCAAGTTTAGTATACTTTAGTAAACAGGTTTTTACTTGGGGAAGTGAGTTTAAGAGTATAAGTATTAAGTCAAACACTTCATTTGACAGAGCAACAAATTTAATCATATTAATCAGAAACAAGGAATTGTTATTTTATATTTTAATAATACCGTATCTACTTCCTACGGTGTCCGAGAAGTGCAAAACACATTAACAAATCCGAAAACAAATTAACAAATCCGAAAACACATTAACAAATCCGAAAACAAATTAACAAATCCGAAAACACAAGGACAAGTCAGACAACCCGGAAACGGTAGTGTATTGTTTTTGAATGGAAACTTACCGATTCATTGGACAAGACACCTGTCACTCAAGATATACAGGTATGGAATCTTACGTGTAATGTGTAACGTTCTCCGTTTAAATATAAGAAAATAACAGAATTAATCCACAACTTCATGTTGAACTTCATGTATACCTTGAGTGACAGGTGTCTTGTCCAATCACAAACTATACCAACCTCTTCCGGGTTGTCTGAAATGTTGTTATGTTTTCAGATTTGTTAATGTGTTTTCGGTTTTGTTAATTTGTTTTGCACTTCTCGGCCACCGTAACTTCCTCTATTGACAACAAAAAAGAAAATTTAATCAATGGTGATGCAACCAGATGTTTCGCATAAATAGTGACATACAGCATGAGTTTCCTTGGTGTTCTGCATTTGTCAGTGTCTTTTTATTCATCTTTTTATTAATCCATCAAAATACATTTTCACTGCTTGCAGACCATTTGAACAGAAACATATCTGATGTACTGTACAGTGAGTGCATTTTCACTCAGCACAGGAAGTGGGATCTAAGTCTTTTCCATGTACACTTTGCAAAGTGTAACAGTGAAAAATCAGAAAATCTGCAGCCCTAGAAAGCTCAAGCCAGTAACTGTTTCCATTTACATGTCATGTACTTTTTGAAGTCAACCATGAGATCCTTTACATAATGTGTTCTATGTAGCGTTATAATATCTTATAAGGTCAAAACAAGACCTGTATGAATAAAAAAATGTGAATGAAGGAACAATATTTTAGACCTAGTGGATTACAAGTATAACTAAATTATAAAACCTGTAATATAAAACAGCCAAACCTCTAAAAAAAAAAAGTCAATTTGTTAAGGATGAAAAGATAATACACCACAAATTCAAACCTAATCAATATCACTAGGATGAATACCAGCTCATGTTTTTGATTCCTTCACACTCACCTGATTCATTCCTTGGCTTGAGTTCAAAGTGCAATGAGAACTGCTCATGTTACACCGAAGCTTCCAAAACTCTCGGGTTCTCTGACCAAACACTCTGAATAAATTGCTGATATACTTGTTGAGACGAGTGAAAAAATGCATTCCGATGTCAACATAAAAAAACTTACTTTAAGATTAAAGGAAAAGATTGTGGTGTTGGTAGACACCATTAAGAACGATGAACTGCAAAAGATTAAAGACGACTTTGTCATTTTCTGTAATGTTAGTGTCGATATATTACAGAATGGCCACCAAGTTAACTTACACAGTGAAAGTGAAAGACCTACTGTACATGAAAAAAACATCTTGAACACCGTTTAAGACCTCAATTACCCAACCCTATCCTTACTTTGCCTTGTCTTACCTAATGCACACTATAGTAACTTAATCTAGAATAACCTTGTAGACTTGTGGCTTTCATTCAACACTTGTTATTAATATATGGCTAAAAACCTACTACTTTTACAGGAAGAGGCCATCTTATATCATGCACAGTAAACACTCACATTTACTTGCCTGTAAAAAAAATTATATTATCTTTAAAAGACATGGTGAAAATGGTCTATGGACGTCATTTTCTTTGACTGTAATGTTATTTGTTAATGTAATTGTTCATTTCTAAACCACCTCTCTACTACAAGATCCTCCAAGCTGTATTTTGTTGGGAGAAAGTTGTTAGGCTGTCGATTGTACAATGAAATGACACTGTATCATCTATACCACTGATATCAATGGAGGCTTTGGTTAATTCATGTATGATTCTGAAAAAGAACAAAGATCTGGCTCTTGCTTCTCTGTCTGCTTGAACCAGAAAACTGTACCAGGTCGTCATACGAAGCGATTGTAACTTATTGAAATTATATAGACTATGATTTACTTTTGTTGTAATAGAAGAATATCTACATTACAGTGATGAGCAGTTATGATTACTTTTTAAATTACCAGTTGACTAGTAACAGTTTATAACAAATGTTGTAATGCACAGAACTCATGTGATTGTGTTAGAAATTCATTCATTCGTTCATATTCTACCGCTTATCCGAACTACCTCGGGTCACGGGGAGTCTGTGCCTATCTCAGGCGTCATCGGGCATCAAGGCAGGATACACCCTGGACGGAGTGCCAACCCATCACAGGGCACACACACACTCTCATTCACTCACGCAATCACACACTACGGACAATTTTCCAGAGATGCCAATCAACCTACCATGCAAGTCTTTGGACTGGGGGAGGAAACCGGAGTACCCGGAGGAAACCCCCGAGGCACGGGGAGAACATGCAAACTCCACACACACAAGGCGGAGGCGGGAATCGAACCCCTAACCCTGGAGGTGTGAGGCGAACGTGCTAACCACTAAGCCACCGTGCCCCCGTGTTAGAAATTAGCTTTGTGAAATCAACAACATTGTGTTGTACCTTCTGAGATGCTTTTCTGCTCACCATGGTTAAAACGAGTGGTTATTTGAGTAACTGCCTCTGAGTGCTTCCATTAACAAACCGGTGACGCAGAACTGTCACACACTGGATAGCTTTTTTCATAACAGTTCTGTATAAATCTCTAGACAGTACCATACATGAACATTCCAGGAGCTCAGCAGTTTCTGAAATACTCAAATCATTCTGTCTGACAGCAGCAACAATGACACGGTCAAAGAGAGTGAAATCACATTATTCCCCAATCTTATGTTTGGTTTATTAAAAGTGTGTTTGAAATCAGCTATGGTGTGACAAGGGACACAGCAGCCTGGCAAACACACACACACACACAACCACACACACACACACACACACACGAACACACAGTGTGTGAGAATGATGTCATATTTTGGCCACTGGCCCCACCTGGAGTCTTAAGTCTGAGTAAACACAGCTCAAAGCCCCACTTGGTCCTCATTTCATTTGCGCCTCCCAAAAGCTCCCAAACCTGGGATGACCTCCCACTCGGCCACCAGGAGTGAAAAGGAAAAGAGAGGAGGGAAGTGCTCGGATAGCGTGAGCAAGCCCTGTGAATGTTTGTGGAAAAAGTGAAGAGTATTCTCTCTCTCCCAATTTGTTCCTTTCCCCATTTTTTCTAAGGCTAATATTTCATTTAATCAATTCAGTTCTCATGGATAAAATGTTCTCTTTCTTACTTTGTCTCAGGTATGCAGCTACTAATATGATGTCCTTTTTAAAATACAATGTTAGAACACATGCCACTTTATTAGGAGCAGCATACTAATTCTGGGTTGGACCCCTGTTTGCTCTAAGAACAGCCTCAATACTTCATAGTATAAATTCATCAAAATGTTGCAAACATTCTTTTAAGATTCTAGTCCATGTTGACATGATTGCATAACATAATAGTTACAGACGTGTCAGCTGCAAAATCTGTGAGCCTTCCATTCTACCGTGTCCCAAAAAAAACGCTCTATAGGATTCAATAGGAAGTAGCTATTATAAAATGGACAAATTGAGGCAATAAACGAATGTGCATACTGTAGTTAGGAACAAAACACAAATAAAGAAGCATGATGTGTGCCAAGAAAACAGATAGCACAAGGCGGTTTGGCTTAATGGATTCATGCAGTTGGCACCAAATTCTAAAACTAGGGATGCAAGATGTAAAAGTCTTTAACAAATATTCATCACAGTTTCCTGTTATTGGCTAAAAAGAGTGGAACCTAATTTAACTGTAGTCCATCTGCCCCTTAAGTTTCAGTGTGTCTGTTGCTCACTGGATATTTTTTAACCTAGTACTGTGTAAAACCCCTAGACACTCTTATGCATGAACATCCCAGGAGAACTGCAGTTTATGAAATACTGGTGTCTGTCTGACACCAACAACCATGCCACAGTCACTGAAATCATTTTTTTTCCTATTCTGAGGTTTGAGATGAACATTAACAGACCTGTATCTGCATTACACAGCTGCCAAACAATTGGCTTATTAGATAGCTGCATGAACAAGCGAGCGTAGACGTGTTCCTAATAAAGTGGCCAGTGAGTGTATAGTACTGCTCAGTTAAACTGATTTTGTCTAATGCTGCAAAAACAAAAAGAAGCCAACCTACCAAGACATGCTACGATATTTAATTGAGTAAAATCACTAACTCTGATGAAACTAGTTTAAAAGTATCTTGATGATCCTTGTGTGGTGAGTCATAAGTAACTTCCTTTGCGGTCCGACTGTCAATCTACACTTTGACGCTCCCAGTTGCCCTATGGTTTTAAACACATCCGTTTACACTGTAATGGAATTCAGAGGATATCCAGCTGCCCTGTGTCCTTTTCTCCATGAAACCTCAAACCTCATGCCAATTGTTTTCTTGGCTACATGTAATGTTTTTTTTTTTTTCGAACAGATATGCGCTGACATGATAGAACTAGCTGTATTCACCGCACTGGAAGGCATTCGGTTTGTGTTTTCACTGAACTATTGTAATGGAAAGAGGGATATTGTCCAACACATGACTTAAGTCATCTTATTTACACAATTTCTTGAATAATGCAAGTATGTCCCTGGAAAAACTATGAGCAGGGATAAAATATGTGAAGTTGTACATCTTGTACATTTCACATCAATTCATGTGCCTGTCATGTATTAGCCTTAAGGGGATACTTACTTACTTCATGAGAACCTTAAACACCTTTAAAAGTGTTAGCACACCACAGGACAAAGCAGATACAGCTCCTAAAGGAGTATTAACAGGATATTTTATGGCACGTGTCGAGTTGCTACACATGATGAGGGGCAAAATGAATTTTGTGTTGCATCATGATCTTCTTTCCTACTCCCATAGATCTGATCTCTTCAGAATTTTAATTCTTTTATTTGGCTTTTAGTAATAGATAAGGCTTCGCAAACATGGCCTTTAGTAATGAACAGTGAAGATCAATTTCAAAGTGAAAACAGAAATCTTTCCCTGGCACTGCTACAAAAATGCCTCTCTCCAGTTCTCTCACTCACTCACTCACTCATTTTCTACCGCTTATCCGAACTACCTCGGGTCACGGGGAGCCGTGGGCGTCATCTCAGGCGTCATTGGGCATCAAGGCAGGATACACCCTGGACGGAGTGCCAACCCATCACAGGACACACACACACTCTCATTCACTCACGCAATCACACACTAGGGACAATTTTCCAGAGATGCCAATCAACCTACCATGCATGTCTTTGGACCGGGGGGGGAAACCGGAGCACCCGTAGGAAACCCCCGAGGCACGGGGAGAACTTGCAAACTCCACACACACAAGGTGGAGGCGGGAATCGAACCCCCAACCCTGGAGGTGTGAGGCAAACGTGCTAAACACTAAGCCACCGTGCCCCCCCCCTCTCTCCAGTTCATGACCTAAAATAAAATCAGGTCCAGAGCATTTCAGATGGACAAGAAGAATTAACATTCCGGATGATCCACGGATTGTTGACCTTTTCCTGGCCAGTGGAATTTTTGGGATGCTTTGATGCTTCACTGGTCAACATGAGCAGTTTGCATACAAATGCCTTCTATCAACCTTCTTCAATTTGGGTCTTGGGAAAGACAGATAGTCATCATATTGGAGAGCCATATGAGAACAATTAACTAACACATTCACTGCAAGTGACTGGTGATGATTTTATTGGAATGATTTTTAAATTGCATCACATCCACATTTTTCTTTTTTTCAGAAGACCTCCAAAATCTTGTTTCTTTTATATCATATTTGATATCGATAATGGAGGCATTTATTTATTATATATTATATATGGAGGCAAATATTAAGCTATCAAGGATGTATCTTCAGCAACCTTTTAACCATAAACAGGATTTTAATCCAGGGCAAACAGAGACTTTAGGCCCAAGCTATTAATTTACACTGAGAAACTAAAAGAGGATTCTCAGCAGATGTCAGTAGCTGAGACTTTTCAGATGATGGATAGGAAAATCTCCAAGGATATTACTGCTGTTTTGAATATAACCTGTTCCTGACACAGGTTATATCATGGCTTCCTAACGGGAAAACAAATATTTAATGTAATTTTGGCAAGTAATTGGCACATGAAAAAACGTCCTGAGACAACATTTGGTTGAAACCACATGAAGAGGAACCAGTGGAACCAAACTCATAGTAGTAAGATTATAAAAGTGTTTAGCAGAAGTGTTTTTGTGATAGTGTAATTTTTTTCTTTGGGAAGACCACTGTATTTCTCCAACATTGCATGTAATCCATAATTTTTAATACAACCTAACCCACAGTACTATTACAACCATCCATAATGGCAGTTCTTTCCCTCCAACATATTGCAAATAGCTGTGTTGCAAGACTTGTATTAGATCATAACACACTCCAACAACCAGTAAACATGCTAACAGCAGGTGGGCAGTGCCTTCGAGAATGAACAATACCCCCAGCACTGTGCAATACAGCCAGTCCAGCACAGTTTCTAGAAAGTTCCTGGGCAACATGGACACTCTTCCTGAAAGAGGAGGGCATACTGTATGGTTCTCTTGACCCAGTGCCAGATTTGTTGGTTTGGTTGGCCAGATGACTCTGGCACAGAGCTGAGGAACAGAAAGATCAACAATTTCTCACATGCAGGGGCAGGAAGCAGCTGGAGTCCGGCAAACACAGCCCAATAATAACAACAAGACTGCATGCGTACATGTAAAATCCTATTCAATTCCAAGAGCCTTTTCTTTCCACCATTATTAGAATCAAGCTAAATGTCCTGGACCATGAAAATATGCAATGCTGCACTGTAGTTAAGCCATAGAACAAGGACAGAATAGAGACAATGGAGACAAGTCTTTAAATAGTATATTCAGGACAGACAGAATACTACATTATTATTAATTATTAACATTACTGTATTATTGATTATTGTAACACAAATACACAGGATGTTTTTTTTTTTTAATTCTCGTGGTTTCTTAGAAATAGCTAGCTAGATATTAACAGGGATACAGTAAACAATATAAAAGCTACAATTGGACATTTTTCTGTTTGTTTTTTTTTTTTTATTTAATATTGGCTAATGATTATTAAGCTAAACCAAAATCTGAGGCCAGCCATAATGCTCCGTCAAAACAGTTATATATTTTTAACATTTTGAAGCCACGGTTATATGAAACTGGAGAATGGGGTGCAGTGTTTTATTTTGCTACACTGCTACTTGATGAAAATGTCGCTTGTTACAGCTAGCATTAAGTGGTATGCTACTAAAATAGAATATGTAGTTAAGCTAGTACCATTATTAGTAGCATCTAACTACTCCACAGCTTTGCATATATGAGAACAATAAGCTGCATATGGTATTCCACTATAAATTAGCTTTTTTTTCTATTAGCATGTTCTCCTCAGTAAATAATAATATACCTTCAAAGCAAACATGTTTAAAAAATAAACAACAATGACATCTGGAATTTCTTCAGACACTTGGAAATTAAGCCTTTCTACCACGTGGTTTGAGTAGTAATTGTCTACTGAGGAAAAATTATAATTTTGTTTATCTAGACCTAGTTAAATCATACCATAAGCACTATAAGAGATACAGCAAAAACAACGCCGAAGCGAAGAGACACCAAATATTTACCCACCAAATCTGTTTCTGGTCATGACCTCAACATTCTTTGAGATTATAAATTGATGTGATAGTTATCTTCGTGGTGACTCATTTCTTCCATGCTTTTGTGAAAATGGGAAGAAATTCCATAACCAGTCACTCATAAGCCTCTCTTAAGAGCACAGTATGGTAGTTTGTCACGGCAATAATACAATAGCAAACTCAAAGATATTCAAAATCACTTGGCTTCAGATGTAAGAATTGTTGACCATCAATAAAAATTATTCTCCACAGGATCATCAGAGACAAATGTATGAGGTTTAAGATAGTTTTGACTGAAAAAAAATATTGTTTCGGGCAGCCGTCTTCAAAAGGGACTTTAAACTGGTCACAGATATTAAACCCTACAGGAGTGTGACTGGTTAAAAAAGAAGGCGACCTGTTATTAATTGGGAAAATGCTTTTATTCAAGGTGGATTTAATTCAATAAAAAAGCTGGACAGCTGAGTGTGAAGAACCACAGCCTTGGCTTTTGCATGAAGCTGCCCTCGTCGCATTTCCACAAATTATTGTTTCATTCATTTCCAGAAACTCTTCTCAAAAAACATATAACACTATTTTATGTCAGTAGAGGAAATCTGAAACACTTTCTTTTGTCATTGTTTTTGCCAACTGATTGCCAGTTTGGAAAAATAATACTTGTTATTTGTAGGAGAACGGCATGACCCTGAAAAAAATAGGACACTGACCTCATGAGTAGAAGTACTGACTTGGGGCTGTAGGACATGGATGCCCATTCATACGTTATTGGAGCTGCAGACGTCTATGAGGCAATCGTTTTTCTTGTCATTCAAAAGCGACACATTTTTGTTCATCTCATTAACCTTAGCAACTCTCCTGTACATTTTATTTACATTTTTCCCAGAGTTAGGACATTTGTTATTACATGACAGCTACTAACTGGGGAGGGTGAGGAATACAAAAGCTTGCTTTGAGATATGTGAAGCCTGCCAAATTCAAACTGTAGCTCCTGTTGCATGACAGGGCAATGTGACATATTCTGGGTTCTGTCCTCTACTGCATACATGAGCTCACAGACCCATAGCTGGCTAATGTCACTGTGATTGAGAGAAGAGAGAGAGAGTATGCCATCTCTCCCAGCTATACAGCACAACCAATTTTGCTTATTTGGGGGTTTGAACATGCAACTTATCTGCCTATCTGCAACTTATATGTTATCAAACAACTTATCTGCCTTTATTAGTTAGTAGAATAGATTGTACTTTACTGATTTGGTGCTTATAATGGACATCCTTATGTCTCTAGCTTGAATCCCACCCAAAGGAGTGGTGGCTCAATGGTTAAGGATTTGACTTATTGGTCAGAAGGGTGGGGGTTCAAGCCTCTTTTCTGACACTATTGGGCCCTTGATCAAGGCCCTAATACTCTTTGCTCTAGCGTGCAGTAGATGCTCTACTATTGCAGCATAAAGTTCTACGAGTTAGAAAATAAATTCCTTGTCTTCACAGCCCCATTTGGATTATATTAGTATAATAAAAAAAAAGCCCAAGCCAACAACACTCATGAGAATGATATTTTTTTTTAACCTTCCTGTGTGGTCACATACTTGTCTTTGCTCCAAATGAGCAGTTAGCTCTTTAGAGACTTAAAAACAGTACTTCAGAGGCTTCAGGATCTTAACTTACAGTTAGCACTAAAGAAGTGAAACTTCATGAGAACATCTGTTATGTTCTTTGGGCAAAATATGAGCAAAGATGTTATGGAAATTAGGACAGGTATTCCATCTCAGTCTAATATAACATGGTCTTCTATCAACAATTCCTATAAAAAGTCTTTGTCTAATCATACATAAGACAGAATAAAAGACTGCAGAAAGATAAGTGTGTTTTAAGGAATAGGCTTCTGAGTGTAGGGAAGCTTTCAGGCTCTTAAAAAAAGGCACTAAAATCCTAGACTGCTATTAGAACTTTCTTAATGTCATTAAAGGCTCCCTACATTGAGCTTGACATTTCGTAGGATATTAGATTGCACTCACAGTAGCTTTTGCTAATAAATCATTAAACTATGCACCATCAATACTCAAATGGACAATCTAGTTAAGTTTAATAACCAGTTAGAGAAAATAACCTGATGACTTACATCATTTTAGTTGGATGCTTCAACTAGCTGGAGGTCATAAAATTCACCCAACACCATATTAACCCAATTGGTGATCCAGGCATTCAATTGGACACTGGAAAACATGCCCTAGCACCAAGGTAGGTGCAATATATATATATATTTGTGTGTGTGTGTGTGTGTGTGTGTGTGTGTGTGTGTGTGTGTGTGTGTGTGTGTGTGTGTGTGTGTGTGTGATTAACGCTGACCTGAACTAGTTCCTGGTCTGGATTTCCACCCCAGAACGATGAGTAAGCATGGCATAAGCATTATTCGATATCTAGAGGTTTCTTTATTAAGAAATTTATGAAGACTGACATAGTGGGTGTCTGTTCCAGCGGCACACTAAGCACAATATAAAGCTTGTTAAGCATTATTAGCACACAAGAGCGCTGTCCAAAAGAAACACACCTCTGATTAAGACAAATTTGCTGACAAATCAAAGCCGAGGCACTGTGATTCTGTAATGACTCACTGAGACACAACTTATTTCAGCAAAAAAGGGTGTTTTTTTTTTATTCCAGATGTAATGCATTTAAAAATACTGTTCACTTGAACATCAGGATAATGTTCTGTAGATGGTTGTTTCTATATAACCAATCGATTTAATATAGGCACAATTACCCAATCATTACTGCTTTAACAAACAAACTACACTAAGTGAAGAGAATGAAACACGTTAATGTGAGAAAGCAGGTTCTCAACACAGCTAAACGTGTGACTTTTAAGTGACCTTATTAGCTGTCTAATAGGTTTTTTGTGGTCTTCTTTCCAAGGAAGCACACGTTGCTTGCCAACAAGCATAAAGTCATTTATTGAAGTTCTCCTATAATAAGGTCCTATTGCCCCATGTAGCTGGTCTACCTAAGATCATTTCCTGTTTTACAAAGTCTATAAACCATAATGGGAGGAATGAGCTACGTCTAACAGATTTTCTCTATGACTGGACACAAAAAGTAATGTGTAAAGATTTATCTTAAAAACAGTTTAATATTTTTGTAAAACCTCCTCAATTCTAATGACTTCTTATTAATTCTATAACAGACCGCGTAACTGTACGTATTCTCCAAGTCAGATTCTACAATGAAGATCTTCTATTGATAGACCTGTGATAAAAAATTAGAACATGCAGAAAATGGAGAAACAGAAAGATTATTCAAAGTGATCTTGAGGTAATTTGGATAGGTTTTGTTTATGTTTGCCACTTCTGTATGTGTAGCTATTCTGGGTTTTCTGTAATGCAATGCCATCCTTCTACAGTATAGATGTGCATCATAACAATCACAAACTTTTCAGATACTGCGAGAACTTTGTCAGTGGTTGTCTTTGGTTTCAATTGCACTAGCAAGAATCTATCATATCATCATATTATGCACTGGAGGCCGGTCATTTGCCGTCCAGGGACCAAAGCTGTGGAACGTACTTCCAGCACACATACAGTACGATGCATCACGGTGCTGATTGTTTTTGCAGTTGAAAACGCAGTTGAAAACTCATTTATTCATACAAGCTTTTAACATGTAGCCCCTGATTCAACTGCTATTTTATGTTCATTGTGTTCTTATATTTTATTGTCTATTGCTGTTTTGCTGGAAAGCACCTTGTGCTCCTTTTGGTTGTTGTAAGGTGTTCTATAAATAAAATCTGATTGATTGATTGGAAGGCTACCGATCTCCATTCATGACCGATGAATTCATTTACGATGTGAGTCTCATGTTTCTATTAAACACATTTCTTGTTTTCCATTCAAACCATGCTGATAACATTTTCATGGGTTTCCCTTTTTGTAAGACGATGTTTGAGTAATGAAATGAGAGGCAGAAGCTGCCTTTCTGCTGTCTTTGTGATGTGGTAAAACAGGGAGTACTAAATGTAGCAGACAAAGTGAACTTGTTGACTGCTTCAATCATACTATTAGACCAACAGATGTGCTTGCCCACGTGCCTGGAATTGCGGTTGGCACTCAAAAGCCATCTGTGTACCTACCGTGATGCCAGGCCCTCCCTCAGAAGGACACAAATCTCTCTCTCTCTCTCACACACACACACACACACACACACACACACCTTTTTAACCCCATAACTATAAGCAATGCCACCAAGCTATTATGTTCTAAAGCTTCTTCATCTTTAAGTAATTAAAGAGTGCCTTGATGCCCGGTGAGGTGCTGAGTTATGACTAAAATAAACCGTTGAAGCGTAACAGGGTGACCACAGACCACAGCAGGAAAAAGGGCATGCCAGCTGCATCATCCATCACAGCTGCTCTGCTATCGACTTTGTAATTTGCCGCAGTTGTGGCAGAATTGTTCGGCATAAATCATGCGCTGCATGACTCAGCATCAGCAGGATGTTTGATGCCCTTATTATTTTCCAAGAACACATGGTAGATGTTGAACATGCACCATTCCATCACAGGATACTGAACAGAAGCCAAAAATATTAGACCTAAGGCAACTAATGGAAGAGAACATTGGTGCAAAACTGGAAAAGAGGTTAAATTAGAGTGCCTTTATCCCCTAATTTGTTGTGGTGTTCTTTTCACTTAGATGTGTTATCTGCCATTTGACATGGCTTATGGAAGCTGTTGAGCTTCAAAGGTCTTTTCTCGGGTTTTATATGTTTTTAATGGAAGACTAAATGGAGTTCTCTATGCAAAGCTGTAAAGTAATTACATCACCTTGACTACTGTTATAACGGCTGCATTTTACACAGAGCCAATGATAAATCGCTACACGTCAAAAGACACGGCCTAAAGTTGCCAATGTTACCTCGTAGCTAAAGACTGGTATAATGTCAAGACACTAGATAAAGCATATACAAATTCTGAGTATTACAGTCAGTTTACGGTGACTACTTTACATGCAAGTACCTAGTAACTACTCTAATTTGCCATTTTATCACCACACCTACGTACGTGTTAGTGCACTTTATAGTATACACATAATTACTGACTGTATGCAATCCATCTGGTGCTGGAAATGGTTACCCTCCTCTACTTTGTCGACTGCTGGAAAGAGACCACCATAGGTCCTGGTATATATATATATATGAGTATAAACAATATGTTTGCCCAGATTGTATTGAAACCTACACTGTATCCTGCACTGGTCTAATGAAGTGGTCTGTACCACACACTCACAGCATTTAGCAAACACCCTTATCCAGAGTGACTTACATCTTATATATTTAATACAACTTAGCAATTAAAGGTTAAGGGCCTTGCTTGGTCCAGCAGGGATTCAAACTCGCAACCTTCCAAGCAATAGTCCAAAACCCTAACCACTAAGCTACAGTACCACATTCCCCTTAGTCACTGTTGTGTCACTAATAATAATTTACCACTTAAATGACAAAGCTCCCCTCAGTTTTGCCAAATAATATATGGAGTATATATTGAGATTTCAGGTGAGATAATAACAAGTAATACTGCACTGACTGAATATTACTGACCTTAGACACTAATAGTACTGCCTTGTTGCGATACTGACCACAGGTTTTAATTCTACCTGTATGTTACGATACTCACTACATGTTGCAGATCATATTAATTATGTAATACTAAAAATAACTACAAATTTCACCAGCCATTTTATTAGGAACATAGTTCTGATACTGGAGATGACTCCCATGAATTCCACAAGGCGATGGAAACATTCCCGTGAGATTTGGGTCCATGTTGACATATCTGAATAAAATCATTGCTGCTTCACATTCAATCGCACTCCCCTGTTGTACGACATCCAAGATATGCTCTGTGATATGGCTTTTTGAGTTTTTCATTCTGAAGTAACCATTATAATACGAGGATGTTGTGGAAATAAAGGGATGTAAGTGGCCAACAGATTGGTTGCAGTCAAACGATGCTCAGTTGCTATTGTGGAGCTCAAGTGTGCCAGCAAAACATTCCCCACACCAACACACCACCACCAGCCTGAACTGTTGACACAAGGCATGTTTGGTTCATGGAGTCATACATTTTTTGACCCTGATATCTGCATGGTGGAGAATAAACTGAGATTCATCACCCTAGGTAAGCTTCTGCCAACAGGAGTGCGATCTTCAGCTTTGGTTTGATGTCTTCTTCCACAAGATCTGATGTGTTCTGAATTCTGAGTTACTTTTCGGCAGACCACAATAAAGTGGAAAGTGTCTCTCATCATCAGTGGCATTTCCACACACAGAACTGTTTGACTGTTGTACATGAATATCTCAAAAGAGTTTCTGAAATACACAGACCAGCCTATCTGGCACCAACAACCATGCCTCTGTCATTGAAATTTCATTTTTACTCATTTTTAATGTTTCCTGTGACCATTAACTGAATTTCATAACTTGTACTTGCATGATTTTATGCCTTTGTGTCCTACTGCCATGTGTCGGGTTGACTGACAAATTACAAGGATAAGCAGGTGTACATGTGTCCCTAATTAAATGGCCATTGAGCATATAGCACTAAATACAGGCTATAATACTGTACTTACTATAGGATAAAATGTTGACTACGGGTTATAGTAATGATTAAAATGTATAATACATACATTTCAGTGCTCACTACACATATCAATGACCCTGGAAACATCTCTGTAGTGCAGATATAATTTTCATGTTTATTCATGTTGGATATATTTTTTATATCAATTTTTTGCATGGATGCTGGAAGAACAATCCTACCTCTACAGTAATTCTGCTCATCCAAGGTGAAACCAGGTGAGCAGTGTATGGACCTGTGCAGACCACTCTGTCGGCGCTCAGGCAGGCTTCCTGGTTGGAGGTTTGGAGAGTTTACATTTGGAGGAACCGGAGGGATTGGGGGACTCGGTTCAGTAGGCTGAGCCATCTCATCTCCTCTGCTTACAAAGATTTGCGCATTCTGTGGCAGACATAGGTATCCACCAAAGTGGTTATAGCACTTCATACCCCCCTTGCAGGCATCAGGAACGATGACGCACTCGTCAATGTCTGGGGAAAAAGGTAAGAGGAAGAAAAGGACTATGAGTTGATTTAATGTTTTGAAATGTTGCTGATGTCTGTGAAGGTATGAAGGTGTTAGATCATTATGAAATGTTTATTAGAAAGTCAGAGTGACTGCTGGTGCCCATCTATGTGATTTATCGTATATACAGTATATACAGTATATACAGTGTATATATATATATATATATATATATATATATATATATATATATATATATATATATATATATATATGTGTGATTTATCTTATACACATATACACAGTATATATATATATATATATATATATATATATATATATATATATATATATATATATATATATATATATACACTGTATAAACTGTATATACGATAAATCACATAGATGGGCACCAGCAGTGATTTATCTTATACACATATACACAGTATATATATATATATATTTATATACATATATATATATATATATATATATATATATATATATATATATATATATATATATATATATATATATATATATATATAAAGCCTTACACAAACTTTTACTCAGACTAATGCTATATTGACACATTTAGTGTTTTTAGTTTTCATTTCTTTGCATGACATTTCTTTGCACATCCAGGCAGCTTTTCATATAAAAATATGTACTTAAAAACAAAATTTTGAAGTCGGCATGGACATTTTTACTGTTAAAAAAAAACCTAGCAGCCCAAACCATATGGTCAGGATATTAGAATTTACCACTCCAGCCCACTCAGCTCTTTCAGGACCACGGCAGCATCCCTGCTTAGCTGACAACAGGACCATCCTATGTGTTATTTATTTATTTATTTATTTATTTATTTTCTCTCTCTAGGCCTAGATTACGCTGCAAAATCTTTACTAACTACTACTAAATAATTTGACTTCCCCAAACTTCATACCTTTGCACACTTGTCTGATGGGATCGTACTCATAGCCATCTGTGCACTGGAAGAGAAGAAGAAAATATTATGACCTGGGAAGTTGTAACCTGTTTTGTCTGCCCTGTCCACAAATAACGTGTAATAATAATTCTAGAGGCAAATAACACTTTAATTATTTCCTATTCCTTTACTATGCACTATGATTACAGTAATCAGGACAGAGAAGCAGTTTTTCCTTAATAGGTCAGTCAAGGAGTCAAGAACATTGATTTAATTTAAACAAACAAACAAAAAGCACTTGCTGTGTAAGTGACAGGTTCCTCTGGTTCTTGTGCGCAGACGCTGGCCAACATGGCCATTATCATGTAGATTCCAAGCATTGTCGAATCTCTGCAGGGGAAAAAAAAGGAGCAAAACAAAATAGGCGCATAAATAGGCGCATAATAGCCGTTATTACACCTCACTGAGGGATGATGAACGAGTACCGACACGTCCTAAATCTCAAGTTCAGTAGCTGCTCTAAACACCCCCCCCCCCATCCTTCATCTAGGAATCACACTTCATTCCAAAACGCCGTTCAGTAAAAAAAAAACAACTAAATGCATACATGATACCAATTAAAATAGTTATTACGCAATAACATTAACCGTTTCAATTTGCATGCACCTTTCATCCCAGAATATTGCACTTGTCTATAAACTAAACCAGCCAAAAGAAATAACATTATTATGTCTGGACATCACCTGCATACTGACATATCATAACCCACCTGGCATTACCTGCACCTGGTGCCTTATGTGAGTGACTCCGATGTGCGTAACGACGCGGATGCTGCTTGTCCTAACAGCAAGAGATCTGGAAACGTGTGAGTGTGAACGCGTTAGTGTTGGTGTAATCATAGTGAGCACGCGGAATGCGGGGAGGTGGAGGGAGAGGGAGAGGGAGAGAGGGAGGGAGAGAGAGAGGGAGAGGGGGGAGGGAGGGGCGGCGCGGACAGGTTCTACTGTAATCACCGGTCTTTATCGGAATCACTGTAGCGCGCGCATGTGGGGAGGGGAGGATTAGGGTTAGTGTTGTTAATGGTTTAGATTGTGTCTCCCTCTACAGGGCAATAATCCGCCTTTGGTACATGCCAAGAACAGCACAACGGAATGAAGCATGAGAGTAAACGAGACAAAAGCGAGACTCAGTGTTCTGGCCCCCAACCTGGACAATAACCCCACCTCTATTCCTAACAATAACCCCTTAACATTTACCCCACCTCTATTCATAACAATAACCCCTTAACAGTTACCCCACCTCTATTCCTAACAATAACCCCCTAACACTTACCCCACCTCTATTCCTAACAATAACCCCTAACACTTACCAAACCTCTATTCCTAACAATAATCCCCCTAACACTTACCCCACCTCTATTCCTAACAATAACCCACCTAACACTTACCCCACCTCTATTCCTAACAATAACCAACACCAACACTTACCCCACCTCTACTCCTAAAAATAACACCACCAACACTTACCCCACCTCTATTCCTAACAATAACCCCCACCAACACTTACCCCACCTCTATTACTAACAATAACCCCACCTCTATTCCTAACAATAACCCCCCTAACACTTACCCCACCTCTAGTTCTAACAATAACCTCCCTAACACTTCCTACCTTCATAACTATTCCTAACCCCGCCATTAACACTAATCCCACCCCTAATTGTGCTCTTTATTCTCAGTGTGTATTTCCCTCGTACAGTAATTAATTGTAAGTAATTTCCAAGGGTTTGTATTTGGACAGTTATCACACACACACACACACACACACACACACACACACACACACACACACACACACACACACACACACATATGTACAGTGGTGTGAAAAAGTGTTGGCAACCATCCTGATTTTTTATTTTTTTTTTTGTATGTTTGTCACACTTTAATGTTTCAGATCATCAAACAAATAAAAATATTAGTCAAAGATACTGTAACACAAGTAAACACAACATGCAGTTTTTAAATGAAGGTTTTTATTATTAAGGGAAACAAAATCTTACCAAACTTACATGGTCCTGTGTGAAAAAGTGCTTGCCCCCTAAACCTAATAACTGGTTGTGCCACCCTTAGTAGCAAAAACTGCAATCGAGCGTTTGCGATAACTTGCAAAGAGTCTGTTACAGCGCTGTGGAGGAATTTTGGTTCATTCATCTCATCTCATTTTGGTCCAATTTATCTAATAAAAAAATCAGAAAGGGGGCCAACACTTTTTCACACCACTGTGTATATGTATATAGATATAGATATAGATTTTCTCAGTCTCAAACCTGGACACCTTCTTTTATCTATAAAATTTCAAATTCAAATTTGTCACATATATAATCATACACAATAAAACGTAGTGAAATGCTTGTCTTTCCAGTCTAAATTACAGCATGTTGTATGACCCTTTGCATATTTACACATTTGAGGATACAATTCTAAATTACATACATCAGTATTCAGAAATTAGGTGTAATTAAAGACTTAAGCACTTAGAATTTGGTTTGTCTCGGTTCAAATCTGGACTTGGATTTATTCAGTTTTTTTCTTTCTCATGCCAGTGTTTGATTAGATTAGATTAGATTAGATTAGATTAGATTCAACTTTATTGTCATTACACATGTACAAGTACAAGGAAACGAAATGCAGTTTAGGTCTAACCAGAGTGCAATAGCAGCAAATGCAGGATATACAGTTTTTACAAGACTTAGTTAAGTTAAATAAGTTAAATAAAATGGTAATATGAAGTGATTTACAGTACAGATGTGTGTGTACTATGAACATAATATACAGATGGCTATAATTATAACTGAAATTTACAGAAGGACGTAACAAAATATATGGCTATTGCTATAAACAGTAATTTACAGATGTGTATGTACTATGAATATAATATACAGGTGAATTATATATGTGCTATGAATATTATATACAGATCAATATCCATCCATCTTCTACCGCTTATCCGGGGCCGACACTGCAAGGCAAACACTGCAGAAGAAGCTTATATGGTGTGATGATGATGATGTCCACAAACTTTTGGCATTATTTTGTAAGTGGTTAAATCCTATTAACTTGATTGGTTCAGCCTATATTGTTGATTTTGTGGCAGAAACTAATTATCAAACTTGACAACAAAGGGAAAGACTAGCCTAGTCTTTCAAACCAGATATCTGCTACAGTAAGTGTTTGGTTTCTGATTTAATTAGAAGTAATACTTTGCTTGCTTTATAGCCATTCCAATTCTGTATCCTCTATGGTCACCAACAGCAGAACAGCTTAATGAAACACCAGTGATTTTCTTGTTTGTACGCTAACACCTAGACAGTTTATGTAAGACAAAAAAAAACCTTTCTGGAGGTTTCTTTGACGGTTGTTTGACTCATAGTCCTGCATTCATATTCCCTATGCAGGGCTCTCAAGTTTTGAAGACGGGCAAGCATGACATCTCCATGCCCAGCCCCAAAAAGTATTTGTTTCATTTCCATTTACTGTGTGTGTGTGTGTGTGTGTGTGTGTGTGTGTGTGAGAGAGAGAGAGAGAGAGAGAGAGAGAGTGACAGAGAGAGAGAGAGAGAGAGAGAGAGAGAGAGAGAGATTATGATTGGTGCTGTTTATTGTAAGTGTTTGTTGCCTTTTTGGACTCCTTTATCATTTGTAATGTTGCTCCCATTTAAAACAGTTCAGCTCAAGCCCAGACATTTTTAGGGTCATGATTGAGGACAATGTCCCGTCCAGAGACGAGCTGTTTCGTGTTGAGGTTTTGTTCAAACCGACCATCAAAAATACCCTCGCTAATGAATGTTTTTTCATTGGTTGTACCCAGATAGTGCTATTTTCTGATTGGCTATTGTGTAGCCTCTTTTTTTGATTGGCTGATAAGTGTCAGGCTCGACTAAGAGCTCCAGGGGAGACGCGCTTGATTCCTGCCCGGTTCCACAGAGACAGCGGTGCGGACTGATACTTTTTGGGCGCTGCGGCATATTAAATATATGATAAAAAGTCAAAAAGTTTTTCTGCGTGAGAAATATGATGTGTGGCGGGAGAGCGTGACAAAAGACCGAAATGCGTGACTGTCACGCTCAATGCGTGACACTTGACAGCCCTGCTTATGTAACTTGCAATACACGATCTGCTGCCTTTGTTTGGTGAAGATTTTCACCAGTCATCAGTATCAGGCTGGGAATGGGAGTCAGTTAGTTATCTAAAAGACGCAATGTCAGAGTATTCTTTTTACCCTACTCATTCCTTATTGTGAGTACTTTATTTTCAGGTACAATATATTTGCTACAGTACATGCCTACTTAGACCAAGCAGGACCAATAAAGAATAGATTCCATTTAAAGTAACAGGTACTTCGCTCAGAAGAGGTACATGGCTTAGTGGTTTGCAGCCCTGGGGTTGGGGAATTGATTCCTGCCTTCATACTGTGTCTTGCATGTTCTGCCTGTGATTTGGAGGTTTCTTCTGAATACTGCAGTTTCTTTCACCACTTGAAAGACATGTTTTGTAAGCTGTCTTACATCCCTAAATTGTCCCTAGTGTGTGAGTGTGTGCATGAATCTGCCTCAAGTATGGACCGTCCAGTGGACCTGGATGTATTGGCCTAAGAATGGTCATAAGACCTCCTTGAAGCCTATCCATTGTAGTCATAGTAGCCCCATGATCAGTAGTCCACAGGATTGATTACTGCATGCTATCCATTGCTGATGTTTCTCCTGAAACACTTACCAGTCAGAATTAAATACTTGTGCTGCTATGCTTCCAGCATGGTCTGCTGGTAGAAATGTCATACCCTATTCACCCATAAAATTGCCACTAATTCAGTGATTCAGTGACTTAAACTTCACATAGATAGATAAAGTTCTGCCTTGGATTGTGCGCTTGGTCTTATTGGGAAAGCTCTGGTGACATCCAGGATCAGTATCATCTCACTTTAGAACTACTTCCTAGACGTATATATCATGAAACATTCTGGCTGTATTTAAAATATTACCAGTCCTGCCTTGTCACCGTGGCCTCTCTTAACCGGCAGTGTAAAAATACGTCATGTAAGATTTTTATCAACATACATGCTTCACATTGCTTCTGGTAGTTATTCTGAATTTTTTGAAGTTCAGTTGAACCCAAGCAGTCTTTTCTACATGACTGAACACAGCGTACACTATTTAAGTTCTGTCCAAGCATCCAATTGAAAGCTAATTACCGAATCTGCTCCAAAAGCCTATCATTGTTAACCAAATAAATTATCCATTTTTACAATAAAATGCAGTTTGATATCTACTGAGGACGTACTGTCTGCCAGATGTTAAACCCTCTTAAACTTCACAGTGTTTACAAGATGGTTTTTATTTTATGAACATCTGCCGCACTTGGCTAGGTGCCTGGTTGCATATGGCAGCAGTTTGTAGTTTTGTGTGGGTACAGGAGTATGCTTGCCACATTACTTTGACTTCTTACCCTGTGCAACTTCTTTGCACTGCAATTAAGCCAACAGAAGTGTCTTTTCTAATAATAATTCTAGTTTACGTTTGTAACTTTTCAATAATGCATATGTATGCAAGTAGAATTAGGGAAAGTACCCCTTAAAGAAGCAAGACTAGACAAGCCTATTTTGGCAGAACTGCCACGAACTGCATAGCATTTATCATGCAAATGTCAACAGTGTGGGATCTCTGACAGGATGTTAGAATTTGATTGCTCATCTGTATCATACTGCTGAGAAAAAATGCAGCCTCGCTTAAAAGTCTGCTAGAATGCCAGATATTCTACTGCACTCAGTGGGAAAATGTTAGTCCACTTTTTGCATTTTGGTTTAACTTATGATCTATTATGTATGTACTTAATAATGTAGGTCTGATCTCCTTAACGAAAGTATGGTGCATATTACTATTGTATATACAGCCGAGGCCAAAAGTTTTCATGCATCTAAGCTAAAGACATTCAAACTCACATTTTGACAATTCTATACAGTACATTTCATGTTACATACATTTCCTGCAAGTCCATATGAGGTCATTTTAGCTACTTTTATTTATTTTATTTATGTCAGATTTTTAAGTGGGCCAAAAGTGAATTGCTTGACTTGAATCAAACTCATCCAGCCTTCCACAAGCTTCTCCATCATAACAGAAATGTACCTCAGACAGGTTTCTGAGATGCCTCACAAACTTTTCGGTTTAATTCAACAATTTTCTGTGGGATTCAAGTCAGGGCTTTGTAATGGTCCTTCAAATACTATCACTTTGTTGTCCTTGAGGCATTTTTGGAGGTGTGTTCAGGGTCATTGTGCTGCAATATTTATAGATAATCCTCATTCCTTAAATGTCATTTGTTTTCTGAACTGCTAGCTATTTTCTGATTTCTGAAAAAACAATTGGTGGGCACGGTGGCTTAGTGGTTAGCACGTTCGCCTCACACCTCCAGGGTTGTGGGTTCGATTCCCGCCTCTGCCTTGTGTGTGTGGAGTTTGCTTGTTCTCCCCGTGCCTCGGGGGTTTCCTCCGGGTACTCCGGTTTCCTCCCCTGGTCCAAAGACATGCATGGTAGGTTGACTGGCATCTCTGGAAAATTGTTCGTAGTGTGTGATTGCGTGAGTGAATGAGAGTGTGTGTGTGTGTGCCCTGTGATAGGTTGGCACTCCCTCCAGGGTGTATCCTGCCTTGATGCCCGATGACGCCTGAGATAGGCACAGGCTCCCCGTGACCCGAGGTAGTTCGGATAAGCGGTAGAAAATGAATGAATGAATGAATGAATGAAAAAACAATTCACTGCACAATGCCAACACCATCATGCTTCACAGTTGGGGTATTGCTCTTCATTTTTTTTCCTCCATACATGTGCGTGATCATTATGACCAGAGTACACTTCTCCAGATGGCTAGATCCTAGTAATTGCCTGCAAACATCAGACTGACTTTTTTATGCTGGTCTTGGTGTATATAGGAATATAGGATATAGGAATATAATGGTGTATGTGTATACTGTACTTTGGCACCTGATGCCTCCAGCTCTTATACCAGTTCCTATGTTGCTATCTTGAATGATGCCATAATTTTATATTTACATACAATTGTATGTACACTTGATTGTGGTGTCTTCAGTTGTTTGGAAATTGTTAATAAGGAACCAGATTTGTCCAGGTCCCCAATATTTTTCTGAGGTCTTGGCTGAGATAGGTCTGGATACAACTGCACCCAGAGTTAAGTCCAAATAAGAACTAGGAGAATTAGGAGACTCATTGACCTCTGATGTGAACAAAGTGGATTGATATAGTGATAAAGATTATTTACCATAGCAGTGTTGCCGTACACACTGTTTAAGTTACTTACAATTATCGATTCAACACCTCTCCAATGAAAAGCTGCTATGAGACAACATGATAAAAAGCAACCTACTTTATTGGCTTAATGTTATAAAAATGAGCATGGTGATGATTTTAGATCATTTATAGATCATTATGGCGTTTAAACCATTCAAGCACACATTAAGGAGTGTGACATAAAAACAGCTACATTTTCAGCCATAGGAAGGTCTAGTTCCCCTAGAGGCTGGTATTGTTTTGACTAATAGGAATTTAAATTCTTCTTCAATCATAAATTAAAAATTACAATCTTTGAATCAAGTATCTGAAAACATTTATCAACTGGTCGCAATTCAACCTACACCTTATCTTGTTGTGGTTTATACAGCCAGATGAATTTATTTACATTATTAGGTCGAGACCATTCATTCATTCATTTTCTACTGCTTATCCGAACTACCTCGGGTAACGGGGAGCCTGTGCCTATCTCAGGCGTCACTGGGCATCAAGGCAGGATACACCCTGGACAGAGTGCCAACCCATCGCAGGGCCCACACACACACACACACACACACACACACACACACACTCTCATTCACTCACGCAATCACACACTCACACACTACGGACAATCTTTCCAGAGATGCCAATCAACCTACCATGCATGCCTTTGGACCGGGGAGGAAACCGGAGTACCCGGAGGAAACCCCCGAGGCACAGGGAGAACATGCAAACTCTCTCTCTCTCTCATTTTCTACCGCTTATCCGAACTACCTCGGGTCACGGGGCGCCTGTGCCTATCTCAGGCGTCATCGGGCATCAAGGCAGGATACACCCTGGACGGATTGCCAACCCATCGCAGGGCACACACACACTCTCATTCACTCACACACTACGGACAATTTTCCAGAGATGCCAATCAACCTACCATGCATGCCTTTGGACCGGGGAGGAAACCGGAGTACCCGGAGGAAACCCCCGAGGCACAGAGAGAACATGCAAACTCCACACACACAATTCCTGCGGAGGCGGGAATCGAACCCCCAACCCTGGAGGTGTGAGGCAAACCACTAAGCCAACCACTAAGCCACCGTGCCCCCCCAGGTCGAGACCAAAAAGAGAATAATAAAACAGGACCTGAAAAAGAAGTATTCATTTGTTCTATGTGTGTCTCATCTTTTTTTCCGTGATATATCTATACCTCTCATTGGCTCACTTTCAGATTCATGCACCAGCTGAAATGCCATAATGACTGTCAACAGTCAGGTCATGTGATCAACTGTCAGATGAGCTGTCATGGGATTTGTGCTTTTCTAAGACGCTTTCATAGAGCTAAGGGTGTTTCACAGATTCAGACTGTACATTACCATAGCTACTGTAGTTACCATGGTGCTTTGATTATAGGAACTACTTCTGTAAACATAAAAATAAAGGAGAATCAAAAATATTGATTTGAGCAGTGTTTTCATTCAGCATTAAGTGTTTTAGAGACAACATTTTTTTAAGTGCTATATTAAGTACCTGAGAAGTGGTAAGACTTTAGATGTCTTTATGAAGACAGTCAGGGAAGTTCATTAAATCTATGGGAAGTTCATTAAATAAATCAACCATGAGATATCATGTACAATATTATTTATTGTATGTTCTTGTTTTAAGTAAGAAAAGACCCACACAATTTTCATTAAGCCAGATCCATATAAATAGCTTACAAACAGTCAAAGGTGTACAGAATGTGCCCTTAAGGCTTGGATGGTGTCTCTTTCGATGCTGAAGGCTATGCATCAAGGACTGATGGTTTCTCTGCAACATCCAATCAGTTCCTGATGCAGTATCATCAGCATCTGAAAGCTCTTGTCTCCTTAATTTTCAAATTAGATTCTTCCATCCTTAAAAAAAACAAAACAAAAAGGTAGGATAATTGTAAACACTTTTGGAATGGAAAAAGCCTTGAAACAAGATCATTTTGGAATCATTGTGACATCTACTTTAATTAGCTGGGCTTGAATTTAATTTACACTTTACAGGTCACAATGTTTAGTCCTATTCCAGCACCTATTGTGAGAGATGTTTAAAGAAAGACTCACAATTACCAACTGAGATCCCAGATCCTCACAGATCTGAGCTCAGAATGACGGAGTTGTCAGGGTACAGTACATGCAGCCTCTTCACTGAGAACAAAAGGGCTTCAACACCACAACAAAGACGTAAGACACTGAAGAGAGTTAGGAAGATTGAATTAGAAACAGTTATAAAGAAAACTTGACATCATGTATAAAGATGAAGCATCTGAAAAAGAAGATTATAGAAGACTCATAACATGGTGCTACACTTTAGGGCCTTTAGCCATACAGTAATCATGTAAACACCTGATCATCACACTAATTTCAGGTTCTTTCCTAAACCCGTGCCACAAAGTAAGAAGCAAACACTTCTCTAAAATGTCTTTGTGTGCTGTAGCATTATGGTTTCCCTTTACTGAACCCAAACGTTTTCCAACAAGGTCCACCAAGATAATAGTGTGGCGGAAGCCAGCCCCATTCCTCCTCATCCAACATTAGTGCCTGAACTTGCTAATGCTCTTGTGACTGAATGAACACAAATCCCTACAGACATTCAACACAATGTACAGTACTGGAACGCCTTCTCAGAAGATTGGAGGTTATTATAACAGCAAAGAAGAACTAAATATAAAATGTAATGTTTAAAAAGCACATATGGTTGTGATTGCTCAGGTATACACATACATTTCACCATATATAGTCTAGCTTAATGATTTATAGTCTATTTTATGCATAGCATGACAGCAAAATTAGCTAATTATATGCATGAACAAGTAAAACGTAGAACTCTAAGATGGCCATTGGTCTACTGGTTGGCCCTACCGTTGACAGAATGTGAATTTATATTGGGTAGAAGTTTTCATAATTATGGGTTAGTGGGATGGTCTTCCTCTCTTCCCTGTCATTCAGATAAACACTAGTCAATTACTCTTGTATAGTAGAGAGGTGGGCAGGTAATGATCTGATCTCAGCAATTTAGCATCCTCGTGATGTTTCTTGAGAGAATATGTCACCGATGTTGAAGACAATGTAGACCGACTGCACAATCTCTCCAGGTGAATGTGAGATACAACATCACGGTCACAGTTGCCTGCAGAGATTATGTAAACTGTCCTTAGTGCGAATGCTAAGCTCTCTCTCTCTCTCTCTCTCTCTCTCTCTCTCTCTCTCTCTCTCTTTCTCTAACTAGTAAAAAATACATTTTAGCATCTTCACTGTTTTAAAATAATCACTTTAATTCTAGAAGAATTGCAGCAAGGACAATTCCAAGGTTGCCAAGTAGTCAAGAAGTCTAAAGGAATTCCCTCTTGATACTTACTAGTCAAATAACATAACAAATGAAAAATGGTTTATGTTTGTCCAAAAAACTCCCCACTGAGCTCAACAACCTTGACACCAACTGGTGAAGTTAATTATGACGTATTTTTCAGAAACATATTACAAATGTTTGTCAGAAAAATAAACAAAGCTGACAGGAAGACGACGTCAACTCAAAAGACACTCTTTGCAACCGTGGTGAGCAGAAAAGTATCCCAGAATAAACAAATGTTCAGGTGAAAGAGCAGAAGACTACATGAGGTTCCACTCCTATAAAGAACATACAGACCTTTTCTTTCCCTTTACAGGCCTAAAAAATAAAAGTAAACATGAATTTTGTTTTGGATTCATTTTGCAATGTTGTGCATTTAAAAAAATCTGAAAAAGCGTTGATGTAAAAACAAATACTGACCGGAAAATGATCTAGTACTCTTAACGAACTGAACAGGAGTAGCTCATAAAACCTTAAGCCTCTTAAATGGAGGTTCTTCTTAAATTGAAAATGAATCAGTGAACATGAATAAGTTACTTGACTACACTATGCTTATGTTATTACTAAAAAATAATTAATATATGATGCATAAAGACTTCGAGGGTTATGGAGGCTCAGGGTTAGTATTACACTTCTAACTACATTTATTTGTTTAAAACACTGATATTTTAGGAAGATATCGCTTCACAAGACTGAAGTTTGAAATGATGTATGAAATCATGAAAGACCTGCTCACACTTTCTGCAAAAAAAGACCTGTAAATCACTGTGATTAGAATAAGGTCCTCAGTTTGCTATGGAGACACTGATTGGTGGAGAATGTCCTAAATCTTGACCCAGGCATGACAGGTCATAGTGGCTTTGTCTTGTCTCTGCAATAGATTAAAGAGAAAGGTAGAAAAGGTTCAGTTGGAAACGGGGAAAAGTTTAAACAGATTTGTTGTAATTACCGTGTAATAGAATGAATAGTATAATTATTTTCTGAAATTTTGGCCTAAACTACACTGTGGCACCATCCTGTGGCTACTTTGGGAATAATGTCAGTAAAATTATGTCCACTTCGTACAACTGTAACTACTTCAAACTGATTCTAATTTCAGTAGCATTTCAGTCCATTCACTGTAAATGAAGTTTCTTTACTGAAACTAATTCATACAATAAAGCATGAAGCACATATCTGTGATTGAAGTCATTTTTAAATCATTAAAAAACAAATCGTCCCAAAGAAACATTTGTAGTGCCTACAATATCCTGATGATGTCCTGATGTTGCCCAAATGATTTGTATCTGATTTGAAGAACACATTAATTAGTGTTACATATTTTGCAGCTGTCCAGGAAAGAACAAGAAAAAGAAAAAAGAAGCAAATAGGTTGATGAAAAGGAGCAGCCTGGTTGTGTGCACTTTGTTACTCTCTCTATGCACAGAGTCTTTTTGACAGCTCTAACCTCTTAAGCTTCAGGTCCCGCTGAGCCCAGCATGTCCCAAACGATAAATGCCATCTGTCGAAAACATCAGATTCCACTCGGACTGTTGGTCAATAGAAACACACAACTCTGTTATTTTGTAATTGTCACATAACAGCAGAGGACATGCTAGGCAGGACGGTTTTTGGACAATTACAGGGTTTCGTGGATTTTTGTATGTATATAGGATCCAGATTCCGCTTGAGCTGTGAACTCATGGTCAACAGACCTAAACGTAACAGTATATTCTGGTCATGCCTAAAAATAAAGAATGTGGCCTTCAGTATTTCATATGAGGGTTCTGGTTTATTATAGAAAACAAAAAAGTAAAGATGCATATGTCTTCTTCGAAAGTAAAGCTATTTGACCGAGTAGTAGATGTGTATTGACACTTTCAGGGGACCACAGAGGTCTTTACAATATTTCCTTATTTTATTATAGCAGTGAAAATTGCATTCCAAATGTGATCTGCTGGTGGGAAATTTAAAATTCAAAAAAAAAAAAAAAGAAAGAAAGAAAAAAAAAAGGAATAAAGAATAAATATTATTGAAAGAGGAAAATATTATTGTATAATTTTAAGTAATGAGCCAAATGTTTGTGTAGTTTGAGAATGTTTATAAAATGATGTCGTGCAATAATTAAAATAATTATATTATTGTTATCTGTAACGAAATATCTTTTTCACACAGACGTTTACAGATACAGTAAATGGAAAAAATGGAATTACAAAAATGGAATAAAAAAAAAGATTTGAAGATTTTAAGTCAGTTTAATGTGAACGAATTGTATGCAATGATTGTATGAAATCTGTTGCATTCAAATTTATATTTGTGGTATAATTTGGTATAAACTCTTATTACATTTGATTTATTGTTAATACATTTTGAAAATATAGATTTGGTCTTATAGCATTCTGTGTCATTTAGTTTCTTGACACTGAGTCAAATTTAGGCCAAAAACTAAAAGACACGAAAGGGAATTTTTGGACAATTAGTAAGTGATTATGAAATCCTTAATTCATTCATTCATTCATTTTCTACCGCTTATCCGAACTACCTCGGGTCACGGGGCGCCTGTGCCTATCTCAGGCGTCATCGGGCATCAAGGCAGGATACACCCTGGACGGAGTGCCAACCCGTTTCAGGGCACACACACACTCTCATAAACTCACGCAATAACACACTACGGACAATTTTCCAGAGATGCCAATCAACCTACCATGCATGTCTTTGGACCGGGGGAGGAAACCGGAGTACCCGGAGGAAACCCCCGAGGCACGGGGAGAACATGCAAACTCCACACACACAAGGTGGAGGCAGGAATCGAACCCCGACACTGGAGGTGTGAGGCGAACGTGCTAACCACTAAGCCACCGTGTCCCCCGAAATCCTTAATTTTCACTCATAATGTTCATTTTGAAACCTGAATAATGCCTGAAATTAGTATCTGTGTTACCTGTGTATTTTTAAAAATTATCGATCAGAATATTAGATTACATATTTGACTTACAAAATATATGTAGCTACGTATACAAGTTAGATTATAGTTTAGATCATATTTGTAGCTGGATATAGAGCTTAGATCATATTTGTAGCTAGATATAGAGCTTAGATCATATTTGTAGCTAGATATAGAGCTTAGACCATATTTGTAGCTAGATATAGAGCTTAGACCATATTTGTAGCTAGATATAGAAATGAGACAAAATCTGTAGCTAGAAACAGAAGTTAAATAATAAGTCTATCAAGATTTAGAACTAGCATAAACTCAAAAGATAAATGTAGAACAAAAATAATTTCTGTTGCTGGATGTAAATAAAGATGTAAATAAATGTAAATAAAGAAGAAAAACAATATCTGTGGCTAGATATAAAGCTTCGATAATATCTGTAGCTACAATATGGAAGTGAGACAATATACAGTTAGGTCCATATATATATATATATGGACACAGGCACAATTTTCATTCCTTTGGCTATGTATACCACCAGAATTAAATGAAAATGAAAAAAAAAAAACAAGGTGCATTTGAAGAGCAGACGTTCAGCTTTAATTCAAGGGGTTGAACAAAAATATCAAGTAAAAGGTTCAGGAACTGCTACCATTTTTATGCACAGTCCCTCACATTTTCAGGGGCTCAAACGTAATTGGACAAATGAATATAATCATAAATAAAATGTTCATTTGTAATATTTTGTTGAAAATCCTTTGCAGGCAATGACTGCCTGAAGTCTGGAGCCCATGGATATCACCAGAGACTGGGTTTCCTCCTTTCTGATGCTTTGCCTGGCCTTAACTGCAGCTGTCTTCAGTTGATGTTTGTTTGTGGGTCTTTCTGCCTTTAGCTTTGCCTTCAGCAAGTGAAATGCATGTTCAATGGGGTTGAGATCAGGTGATTGACTCGGCCATTGCAGAATATTCCAGTTCCTTTCCTTAAAAAACTCCTGTGTTGCTTTTGCAGTGTGTTTTGGATCATTGTCCATCTGTACTGTGAAATGCCGTCCAATCAACTTTGCTGCATTTGGCTTAATCTGGGCAGACAGTATATTCCTATACACCGGCTGTTTCTGTCTTCTGTCACATCATCAATAAACACCAGTGACCCAGTGCCACTGGAAGCCATGCATGCCCATGCCGTCACACTGCCTCCACCATGTTTTACAAATGACGTTGTATGCTTTGGATCATGAGCTGTTCCAAGCTTTCTCCAAACTTTTCTCTTCCCGTCATTCTGGTAAAGGTTGATCTTAGTTTCATCCGTCCAAAGAATGCTTTTCCAGAACTGGTCAGGCTTTTTTTTTTAGATGTTTTTTGGCAAAGTCTAATCTGGCCATTCTATTCTTGAGGCTTATGAATGGTTTGCACCTTGTGGTGAACCCTCTGTATTTGCACTCGTGATGTCTTCTCTTGATTGTAGACTTTGACAAGGACACACCTACCTCCTGGAGAGTGTCCTTCACTTGGCTGGATGTTGTGAATGGGTTTTGCTTTACCATGGAGAGGATCCTGCGATCATCTACTACTGTTGTCTTCCGTGGACGGCCAGGCCTTTTTAAGTTGCTGAGCTCACCATTGCATTCTTTTTTTCTCAGAATGTACCAAAGTGTTGATCTGGCCACTCCTAATGTTCCTGCTATCACGCTGATGGATTTGTTTTGTTTCTGAAGCCTAATGATGGCCTGTTTGACTTGCATAGAGAGCTCCTTTGAATGCATGATGTAGGTTCACAGCTACAGATTCCAAGTGCAAATATCACACTTAGAATCTACTCCAGATCTTTTACCTGCTTAATTGATGAAGAAATAGTGAAGGAATAGCCTACAACTGTCCATGTAACAGCTTTTGATTCAATTACTTTTGGTTCCTTGAAAAATGAGGGGTGGCTAATCTCAAGAGCTGTAATTCCTAAACCCTTCCTCCAATTTGGATTTAAATACCCTCAAATTAAACCTGAGAGAATTCAATTCCAGTCCATTAAACCTATACAACTATAGCTTGAATATGTTTTGGTAAATACCTAATTGTGCCTGTGTCCAAATATATATGGACCTAACTGTATGTAGCGAGTAGAAGTTAGATTAAATGTATAGCTAGTTATAGAACTTTAGAACTTTTATCTGTAGCTAGATATAGAAATTAGATCTAATCAGAATATAGATATAGAAGAAAAATAATATCTGTAGTTAGATTATATAGCTTTTATAATATCTATAGCAAGATATAGAGGTGTTGATATAGAACCTTTATAATATATGTAGCTACATAAAGTAGTTAGATAATATTTGTAGCTATATGTAGAACGTTTATAATGTGTGCAGCTTAGATAATAGTAGATATATACAGTATATATAGAACTTAACACAAGCTGTTTTGCTGAGGTTGCCTTTTGTGCATTATTACTAATACTAATAACATCATACCAATATCACTATACTACTTTATTAGCAAAAAAAAAAAAAGCCACCTGTAGCCTAAAATGAGTTTTTTTGTTGTTGTTGTTGTTGTTTTTTTATGATTCACTTTTACTTTCATTAAACAGGACAAAAATATCAAAATCTTTTAAACCAAAAGTGTTTTTAAAGCAAATATTCTGAAATGAAGAGTGTAGAAGTTGCTCATCAAGTAATTCAGTGCAGCCTTTAGTATGTATGTAGAACAAGCTCCAGCCATCAAGAGAGACCCGATTAATACAGTGAGTCAGCAAGGAGAAAAGGGCCGTTGGAGCTGTGCAGATGTTCAGACAGTCTGTTGCAAAAGAGCTATTGTTTACTGGACTGATAGCTAAATCTCCCAAAATCCCCCCCCCAAAACTCTATTGTGCCACATCAGCGGTGCTGTCACTTTGTGTAGTCCTTATATAAACCATGAATCCCTTTTTTTTCCCGATTGTATCTTTTCACACATGATGTACACATTCATTATTTTTAAGACTATAATCCCCAACCATTATTAAAAAATAAATTAATTAATGTTCTGGACGTCATGTGTGTATCGTACTTGTACTTATTTGGTAGGAGATGGAAATTGGGAATAAAGATAAATAGGAAGGCTTCTGGTCTGAAAAACAAAGCTGAGTGGATTTGGAAAAATTCGGAAAAAAACTGAAATCTTGCTGAACTGGATTGACCTTTTGTACTCATGGTATTCCTGTTGTTAAGATGAACAAAAAGAGGGAAGGCAAACGTGGAGTGTTGGCCTAGATGCTAAGCTATTCTATGAAAAAAAGAAGTACAACTCCTTAGTAGCTCTGTGGCGATGATCAATCATCTCTACAGTAGAGTTTAAAGTTTTAGCCCACTAACATATATACATTTTTTGGTTTATGCTTCCATTCTTTGATTATTTATTCGATTATTCGCCTTCATATTATTATTGTCATTGTGTACTGTACAAGGGACATGTGAAGAAGTTTATGTTTAAGGAATTTTAATACATCTGGCGAGCGCTATGATGTCACACCTGAACCCACAGAAAGTTTCATAACTTTAAATATAACTATAAAGAACAGTTAAAAAAGTGTGCTGTGTCATTGATAATTTAAAAAAATGTACAAACACTACTTCATCTATTTTCTGTGCCACTTCCACGAGGTTTAAGATGGAAAATACTGTGAACGGTTTGCCACCATCACAGGTCACAATCACACACACCCTCACACACTCATTCACACAATTCGGACAATTTAGAGATGCTAAACTTTGGACTTCTTGACTGGAATGTAAACCTGCACACACACACACACACACACGCACACGCACACACACACACACACACACAAACACACACACACACACACTTTGAGGATAAAATTGGACAGCTGGTTTAAACCCATGCTGTAACCCATGATTTCTGTAATATAAATATCCATTCTGATTCTGACCAGGTATTTTAATTTCAAGAACGAGTCACAATTAAATACCTTTTTACGTAAGCTATTCCCGAATAATAAAAAGTAATATTTTAAATTAATGGGTGAAGTAATTTGAGGCTGTCACGCTGGCGATGGCACGGCATGATTGAGCCCTAAACGAGAGATAACTAATTAACATGGCCAAGACAAAAACACAATCAAGATTATTCAGAACATAGAAACAAATTATAAGATTATAATTATAATTATAAGAGCGACAGCACACAAAGGCAAACATAGCGCAGGTTGTGAACAAAGAGTCGACACACAAGGAGGGGAATAAATAACACGCTACAATTGGAGTAATGGGAAAAAGTTGAACTCATACAAGACATATTTAATGTCTTAAATATATAGTATTCAATTGTATTGTCAGAGACGGCAGGGTTAAAACCAGACCCAAACGCAGAGATTAAAAAAACACGATTTATTAGCAAAAAAAGAAATAGAAAGGAGAAAAAAATCACAAGCACTTGAACCAAGGACTGGTAAAACATAATACATAACCGACACACAAAAAAGGACGAGGAAGCTAAACGCAACGTGTTTCCCTTCCCTCTATCATAGACATTAAAACCACACGCTGCATCCGCAAAGCTAACAGCATTGTGGATGACCCCACACACCCCTCACACACACACTCTTCACCCTCCTGCTGTCTGGAAAAAGGTACCAAAGTATTCGGGCCCTTACGAACAGTTTCTTTCCACAAGCCATCAGACCCCTTAATAACTGAACTGAACTGTACTGAGCCCAACACACACATACTAACTGTATGGACTGCAAAGACCTACACCATATACACACTCTTCAAATATACAGCCATCAAACTGTTTACATGCTGTTTTGATTGAATGAACCCTGATTGAACACACAGTATTTACACTGGTCGGTGCTGTTTTTGTGTATTGTCTTTTGTGTATTGTCTTTTGTGTATTGTAATTTTTTGTCTGCACTGTCGTTTGTCCCGTGCTGTTAAGCTCTCAGTTTCTATTACCATGTACACTTCATTGACCATCTTATCTTGTTCCACTTCCATACCAGAACTTGATATTAATCTCTTCTCCACTTTACTGCACACAATTAAGAGAACGCATTTGGTCCGAGTTAAAATATTTCACCCAAGCAATTTATTGTCATTTCAATAAAAATTTATAGTCAAATGAAAGTTTCGCTTTGAAATTCTGACCTTTTCCATGTGTCCGATGATCCGGCTAGTCATGCACCGGGTCACGGCTACGATACTGTAACACGACTCTCCATATTTATAGATTTATTATTAGTGAGAAATAAGATGACAATTACCGATCGTAAAAAACACATGGAGGTTTCTCAGACAATTAAGTCACCAGTCCAGCAAAGGAGAGAGCACACGAGCTCGGATAGTTACTGTACGCATGTGGTCTCAATCAAAGCAGCTGACCTTTAGCTGAACGTTTCAATTGCAGAGTTCATAACATCTTAGTTTCTCACTGTGTAGGACGGATCAGATATATAATTACATTTGAAATGATTCTGTAATGTTCAGTACAACGTGCAAAATGTTTTCTAAAATACAGCTTATAAATGTTGTATTTTAATAAAATACTTTTTTAAATGAATATTAGAAAACTGATATCATTAGAGATAATTCACACCAACACACGCAGACACACAGACACACACAGACACACACACATGCACACACAGACACACACAAACACCCACCAACACACGCAGACACACACATGCACACACAGACACACACAAACACACACCAACACACGCAGACACACACATGCACACACAGACACACACAAACACACACCAACACACGCAGACACACACATGCACACACAGACACACACAAACACACACCAACACAAGCAGACACACGCAGACACACACACAGACACACACCCACCTGGGCTTTTTCCTGTTCAGAAGCCAGTAGAGATATAATTTTACATAATGAATATATATAACAAAGCAACAAACTAATTAAAATTCAATAAAAGGCTAAAGTGACTGTTCCAAAGTAATAATAATAATAACAATAATAACAACAACAACAACAATAATAATAGTAATAATAATAATAACAACAACAATAATAGTAATAATAACAACAACAACAATAACAACAACAATAATAGTAATAATAACAACAACAACAACAATAATAATAATAGTAATAATAATAACAACAACAATAATAATAATAATAATAGGAGGAGGAAGAAGAAGAATCAGAATAATCCATTAGTGCTGCCATGTAAGTGGAAGTCATAATAAGTGGCGGACATTTTAATGGTTGAAGATCACAAACAAGTATTTGAGACCAGATATGGGTTTGATGTCATTGTTTCCTTTAAATATATAAACATTCATACGGAAAAGTGTTTTTGGAACTGTTTTTGGAATGAAATCGCAGACTAGCAAACAATACTGGACAACAGTATGTAGTGTTAGCAACAAGCTAGCCTGGTTAACGTTAATGATAACTCTAAACAAGTGTTATAGACTGTATATTAACTGATATAACTGAACTTAACTGAACACTGTTTTTAACTGAATTTAACTGAACACTGTTCACAGTATGTACAGTACAGCCATGTTGATTTAATGTCACTCCGTAAACAGGATAGAAACTGGTGGTAGGGGGAAAAAGTCAGGGGTTTTTACAGGTTGTAGGCAGGGAATTACAATTTGTAAGAAGTAGGATATAGAGGTGCTGAAAGATATCACAAATGTCTACTTTTATTTCTACACATGATACCTGGTTTCTAAGCTGTGTGAAGTTGAGTGATACATTTCCATTTCCAGCATTTAGCAGATGCCCTTATCTGGAATGACTTGCATTTAATGTCATTTTATACAACAGAGTAACTAACGGTTAAGGGCCTTGCTCAGGGGCCGAGTAGTGGCAACTTGGTGGACCATCCGATTAATTGTCCAACACCTCAACCATTAAGCGTACCGCATCCCACATGATAGAACAGTCACACAGCATCCTCACAGTGCTGGCTGGTTTAGGCCACGCCCACTTTGGGTTTAACATTGCCTTTGTTACGATCCTACTTCCAAATTCTGAAGTGGTCATTTTTTGGAAAAACGAAATATTGTAAATACCTGGTTCATATTTTACATGTTTTTCTTCTTTTTTAAATGATGTTTTATTTTGTCACAATATCATATTGTTATGTGAGTGAGCTTTGTTTGCGAACATATTGTTATGTGAGTGAGCTTTGTTTGCGAACATATTGTTATGTGAGTGAGCTTTGTTTGCGAACATATTGTTATGCGAGTGAGCTTTGTTTGCGAACATATTGTTATGCGAGTGAGCTTTGTTTGCGAACATATTGTTATGTGAGTGAGCTTTGTTTGCGAACATATTGTTATGTGAGTTAGCGAGCCTTGTGGCATTAAAAAAATTCAGTTGAATTCAAGATATTTTCATGCTGTAAAAATTTACAATGAGGTTAAATGAAAATAATCCAAATGGAAAGTGTTAACATTTAACTAATTCTAAAAATGAAACAAAACCTACTGTTCAGTACAGAACCTGTTCAGTACAAGACTCCCAGTATTAAAATGATCCCAGTTTCCCAGGCGTAATTCCGACTTGAGGGATCATTCATGTGTAAATTCCTAGTGGGGAAACTCGTATTTACAATAAATCCAAATGCTCCAAATAGAGATAAGGATTCATATACAGACAGTGGCATTGCACTAGCTTTCTAACGCACACCTACCTGTACAGTAATAAAGTGTGTTCCTCACTAATCGAGGTGCTGTGTAACTCTGCCTCCTCGCCCAACCCGAGGGATTTGACTAAGAGAGAGGGAAAGAAGACGACAGGATAGAATGACCCTTCATGACTGATGGTTTCTGTCCACGTAATAGCTGACTGAGCAACATGTACATCTCTCACTCCGTCATCACACACTACTGTAACACTGCACAGCGCTTAGACTTTCTTTTCCCTGAATGTTTTCTTCTGTCTCTGCTGTTTGTCTTCACTAAGGCCCTGACAAAGCCCTTCTGCTTACTGCCACTCACAATGTCCTGACTCTGCTGACACGACCCACGAGAGAGAGAGAGAGAGAGAGAGAGAGAGAGAGAGAGAGAGAGAAGAAAGGGAGAGGGAAGAAAGAGAGAGAGAAAAAGAGGGCTGGGGCAGACAGAGAGAGAGAGAGAGAGAGAGAGAGAGAGAGAGAGAGAGAGAGAGAGAGAGAGAGAGAAGAAAGGGAGAGGGAAGAAAGAGAGAGAGAAAAAGAGGGCTGGGGCAGAGAGAGAGAGAGAGAGAGAGAGAGAGAGAGAGAGAGAGAGAGAGAGAGAGAGAGAGAGAGAGAGAGAACTCTGGGGCAGAGAGAGAGGGCAGAGAAAGAGAGAGAGGGCAGATAAAGAGAGAGAGGGCAGATAAAGAGAGAGAGGGTAGAGAAAGAGAGAGAGGGCAGAGAAAGAGAGAGAGAGAGAAAAAGAGGGCTGGGCAGAGAGAGAGAGAGAGAGAGAGAGAGAGAGAGAGAGAGAGAGAGAGAGAGAGAGAGAGAGAGAGAGAGAAATCTGGGGCAAAGAGAGAGGACAGAGAAAGAGAGAGAGGGCAGATAAAGAGAGAGAGGGCAGAGAAAGAGAGAGAGGGCAGATAAAGAGAGAGAGGGTAGAGAAAGAGAGAGAGGGCAGAGAAAGAGAGAGGGCAGAGAAAGAGAGAGAGAAAAAGAGGGCTGGGCAGAGAGAGAGAGAGAGAGAGAGAGAGAGAGAGAGAGAGAGAGAGAGAAAAGGCAGAGGCAGAGAAAACACTAGAACTTAGCACGAAACCTGCCGACAAAATATAAGATTTCACGATTGTGAATTTCGTTTATCTTTTTAAACTTAAGACGTATTCTTCAGCTTGGTGTACAACACTAACACATCCTTTTACACTCAACACTATGAGGGTGTTACTAGTATTATGTTGCATTGTGTAGTTTGTCTGAATTTTACCAGAAATAGAAAGCTGAAAATGTTTTACCTCAATCTTCATTCTCTAGAATGACATTCTCTCTCTCATGTCTAAAATGATTTGAGATTTAGAATCGTCTTTTCCAGAAGTCCTAAAGTCCTTTCAATACGCATTGTATCTCAAATCGATTTTTTTATCCCATCGCGTGCACTAATCCTGAACTCCGCTTTAAATGATTGTAATCGCAACAATCAGGAATTTAACAACAATCTAAAAAGTGTAACAATTTTATTTAGTTTACACACAGTGTTGTTTTTAATTTCTTTTTTTAATCCAAATTGATGGACTCATATAATATTTTAGATTTGTAATCTTAAATGAATCATTTTGAATCAGAAAACATTTTAACCGAAAATGAAGAATTAAGACAAACTAAGATCACTTTTGAGAAAAGAAAATCTTAATCAAAGCGTCCGCTCTCTTTGCAATCAAAATATTGCTAAGTGGGTGGAGCTTCAGAAAAAAAAAAGTTTAATAAAAATCTTGAAATTGAAATGGTTGTTTAGTGTTCTATGTTTGTTACATAAAAAATGCTATGTGGAAAATAGCTTTAAGTGTAAAACCTAAAATCTATAAAACCAATAGAATCTATAAGATCTATAAAATCTACTGAACAAAGTGTTCACACTTTATTTAAAGAAAAAAATATATTTATATTTGTATCTTTTACCTAGAAATGTGCATGTAGTGTTTCTTTGTTTATTATATACCATAATATCAAAATCTGAGAAAGAAAATCTTTATTATAAATACATATAAATAAATGTTTAAAATGCTGAACAAAACAAAAGTTTTATTTTTAAATGAATTCAAATAAATATATAAACATTTTTAAATAAATAAAATTTATAATTAATAATTTGAAATAAAAAATGTAATAATAAAAAAACGAATTACGTTGAGCTAAACACGTGAAAGTGAACAAGAGCTGGTCGTATTGATTTTTTGTTGTTTTTTTTTTTTTTGACTGATGCAAAAGTTTAAGTCATTAGTCTTTGTACCTTTTAGGTGTGAGTGAATTTTTATTTAGCCTCGTAACCCTGTTAGCCTCGAGCACACCGGCGTGCTGTGGGTGGAACGTGCCGACTCAAGCTGAAGAGGTTTTTCTTCGTGATGCTCTGTGGATAACGCTGTGTGGTGCTCAATACACTGCTGCAGACTCGGGGCAGTTTGACTTGGACAGATGAGTCATGGTGCATTATTGAGATTTGTGCACAGATGTAGATGTAGATGAGCTACAATAAGAAAATAAGCTCGCCGCGATAGCATGGAGATCGGACACTATGGAGAAGTCGGACGAGATTACATTTAAAATTTAAGGTTTAAAATAAAGTTTTAAAATGTCTCATGTGTTGTACATTTTTATTTTGACATCATATTCAGCCATGACTTATTTTCACATACTGTTTTTTAAACGATTTGTTACATTTTTACAGGATTTCTGCATACAATTTTTATAATTAGTTTTTTTTAGCACAATTAATTTATTTGAATAGCATTTTAACGTGACTAAGTTTAACACGATTCTTGCCAAATGAATGTTTTACATGCTATTTTTACACAATTTATTAATGTCCATGGTAGTTTTTAGACGGTGTGTTCATTTCCATGTGATTTTCACATGATTTCATTATTTTCACATTATTAGTTTTCTCATGATTCTTTTATCACATTCAGTTTAACACATCATTTTTACATGATACACTTAATGTTTTTTTTTAAATAATCTTCATATTTCCATGTGATTTATTTCACATTCTTATTTATTTCTATGTGATTTTAGTCCAGTTATCTTTTTTGGCACTATTAGTTTTCACATAATTCTTTTAACACTTGATTTTTATACATTCAGTTTATTTTAAAATGGATGACATGATTTTTACATACGTATGATGCACAATATATAACATAATATTCTTATGATTGATTGATTGATTGATTGATTGATTGATTGATTGATTGATTGATTTTACAAGAGTTTAATCACGGAATATATGCTCGTATGTGAAATGACTGGGAAAAGTCTTTAAAAAGACAGAATGAAAGCAATATTAAATAGGTTTGGTTTGATGGTTTCGTGGTAGCGAAGCTTCTTAGACTCAATTAACTGTTATTTTTAAGCCTACATCAGTTTACATACATGAGCATGCATAAAGATTAATTCTTTCTTCTTCTTAATAATAATAATAATAATAATAATAATAATAATAATAATAATAATAATACATAAATAGATAGATAGATAGATAAATAAATAAATAAATAAATTAGCTCAATATTACAAAATCACATTTTATAGTACATTGGTCATATTATTTTATAGATAACATTTTGTCCATTCATTTCAATTTCCATTTTATTAAAAAATGTCTCGAAAGCTAAGCTCACGAATCAGATGAATCAATGAATTGTTTATACAGAATGACGAATCAGTTCAAATATGTATAAGACTTTAAAGTATTCGGTTTGTAAAAGAAGGCGAGTAAGCACGTAGACACCAGCCTAGCATTAGCAGCAAGGTGGATAGAGGATGTAAATAATATGAATGGTGAACACTCACAAACCGACAAATCATGATGACCAGGCCAGAACTCAGAGTTGTGTCTCTCAGCTTTACCCATAAACACATCACAGGAAAAATCAAGATTTACAATTCCTTGATCCAGATTTAAATCTGCATCCAAACCTCACACCATCTGTATCCTGCTCTGTGTTTAACTCTATAGTACTATACGCTCAAACTGCAGTCCATCCTTGTGCCAAGTAAGCAGAACAGGGCTATAAACACAGCTAGGAACTCACAGCCTTGTCCTGATGAAGTGAGGGATTGCTGCGGCCTGGACAGGAGAGTCAGAAAAGAAAGAACAAAGAGAAATAGATTAAGAAAAGTGAAGTACCTTGTTGGAGCATCTTTCCTGGAGCAGTCTGAGTGTGCATGTGTGTATGTGTGTGTGGGTGTGTGTGGGTGTGTGTCCTGTTGCTGCTGTCCTGTCTGAGATAGAGGATCAGCAAGAGAGAGAGAGAGAGAGAGAGAGAGAGAGAGAAAGAGAGAGAGGGAGAGACTAACTGAAACGCCCCCTTCGGACAGGGTGGAGAGGTGGGGTATTTGAAAAAAGAAAAGAAAAAAAGGAAAAGAAAAAAATCTGCTTAGTTAATCCTCCAACCATGTCTCGTTGCTCACTCCATGAACACGCATACACACACACACACTCACACACAGACTCCGCCCACTTCTCCTTATTACTCTATGTTAATATTAATATGGTGCCATTAATCTGATGGAGAGACAGACATATGTTGGAGTGTATCTGCAGCCAGGCTCCTGGTGTGTGTGTGTGTGTATTACTCCTCTGTGCATTGTGTCTTCCCTGTGTCATGTCTCACAGAGCTTAAAGTCACAGCAATGAGAGTGAGTGACAGAGAGAGAGAGAGAGAGAGAGAGAGAGAGAGAGAGAGAGAGAGAGAGAGAGAGAACAGGATTAACAGCTGCATTTTCATCTCTCACTCCATACCTGCAGTCCTTCCATCCTTTTAATCTGTAGAAAGAGTTTAAGCTCGGACAAGGACGTGTATAAATCAGCACGCTGTCATTGCAAAGTATTGATTTTTTTATCTTGCTTTCTTTGCTTTACTGTAAGATGATGTTACGCAAAAAAATTACATCATCATATCGCTTACATCATGTAGCGATAATCATCATCATCATCATCATCATCATCATTGAGTGTCTGCAGCACATCCAAATTAAAACAAAGGACAACGACAGCAGTTACTATATTTAGTGGAAGTGGGAAATGTCTACACTCTACAGAACTCTACTGAAGCTGAACCTGAGGAGTGTAATCAAACAATTAGCCAACAAATCGATGTCTGTTTAAGGAGACAGGTGCATTCTCATTACAAATATGGACCATCAGGATAGACAGATCCGATCTGAGTAAAAAATGAGATCCTTCGTCTAAAGTCATACAGCTAGAAACTGTTACACTAAGATCAAACCTAAAATAAACAAATATATATCGGTCTCCCAGACAGGCACACACCGACATAGTGCATCTCGAACCCTAGAAAAGCTAAGCCATGTCTCACTTCGGTAAAGAGCGCCGACAAACAGGGTGGGGAGGGAGAGATCAGACGTGTGTACAGTAAGTGGGGGCAGGGAGGAAGATGAGCAGAAGACCGTGTGGCCTACAGCACGCGATGGGACACATTTTGGGTCTTGAGCAGAGCCATTAGGACACCTGACTGCACCCTGCTAAGACACAGGACAAAGACAGACACCAAGAATCCAGCCATCTGTTTGCCCTCATTAGAAATACAGACTGGGTGTAGTGGGTGATGAAAAGTACATCACATTTAAAAACAAAAAAGAAAGACTAAATTTACAGTTTTTTTTTAATCAAATTCCACCAATGGCATCAAAATAAATAGCACATGTGGCTCTTTCTCTGAAATCCCACTCACAAACACTCAAAAGTAAATCATCGATAAGGACAAAAAATGTGATTTAAGCGAGTCACTAGAGGATGGAGTTAATCTATGGGACTTCATACAATCATTTCTAGAATTTCTGACAAATTTCCTCCTCAGAAAATAAAACATTCATGAACATTAAACACATAGAGTTACAATATTATACCTCAGATTTAACACATTCCGTTTTCTATCAATTCAACTTTATTTCATTTGTATAGAACTTTTAACAGGGGACAATTTTACAAAACTGCTTACAGAAATATGTTGATTTCGAATATAAATTTATATCTAATGAGCAAACCAGAGGTGAAGGTGTTGAGGAAAATCTCCCTGACATGATATGAGGAAGAAACCTTGAGAGGAACCAGTCTCAAAAGAAAACCCATCCTCATCATGTGAGGAATTTCTGAATTCATTACCATTTTTATTTTTATTTAATTTAAATCATTAACTGTTGTAGACTGGGGGCACGGTGGCTTAGTGGTTAGCACGTTCGCCTCACACCTCCAGGGTCGGGGTTTGATTCCCGCCTCCGCCTTGTGTGTGTGGAGTTTGCATGTTCTCCCCGTGCCTCGGGGGTTTCCTCCGGGTACTCCGGTTTCCTCCCCCGGTCCAAAGACATGCATGGTAGGTTGATTGGCATCTCTGGAAAATTGTCCCTAGTGTGTGATTGCGTGAGTGAATGAGAGTGTGTGTTCCCTGCGATGGGTTGGCACTCCGTCCAGGGTGCATCCTGCCTTGATGCCCGATGACGCATGAGATCCCCGTGACCCGAGGTAGTTCGGATAAGCGGTAGAAGATGAATGAATGAATGAACTGTTGGAGACTTAAATGAAGAGTGCTGGTAAAATGAAGACTCTACAGTGAGTGAAAAGTAAACCTATCCTGCAGGTTACAGAACAATCCTTCAATCTTACTGTTTTTACTGGGTTCACGAGTAAGATTAACCTTTTCACCAGTACACCAGCAGAATGGAAAACGGACTTATTCAATCCGTATGAACAAATAAGTGAGTTACTTAATCACGGCATGTCTGATATAAAATGAGTCAGTGTGAGATGTTTGTTTTTCCCTCTGTTGTATAACCTTACAGAGAATTTTAATGGTTGAAGAAAACACCTTCAAAACTTTTAGAATCTGTGTTAACCTTCCACTTTTAACCTTTTCTATGAATATACTGACCCTAGTAGATTAGGGAAAAACAGAAAAAACTTATAAAGAATTACAAATTATTAAAGTACTTTAAGAATATGTCACTGTGGCGTCTGGCATTAAAAAAAAATCACTGCTACAGGTAACGTGAGCACACCAAAACCAGGGCAGTCTGGTAAAAAGAGTTAAGGTGGATAAAACCACGTTCGCCTCACACCTCCAGGGTCGGGGTTCGATTCCCGCCTCCGCCTTGTGTGTGTGGAGTTTGCATGTTCTCCCCGTGCCTCGGGGGTTTCCTCCGGGTACTCCGGTTTCCTCCCCCGGTCCAAAGACATGCATGGTAGGTTGATTGGCATCTCTGGAAAATTGTCCGTAGTGTGTGATTGCGTGAGTGAATGAGAGTGTGTGTGTGCCCTGCGATGGGTTGGCACTCCGTCCAGGGTGTATCCTGCCTTGATGCCCAATGACGCCTGAGATAGGCACAGGCTCCCCGTGACCCGAGGTAGTTCGGATAAGCGGTAGAAGATGAATGAATGAATGAACGTTAGCATGAAAGACTTTGACAACTATACACCATCAGCACTTTATTTCCGGAGCTGTTCCTTCAGTCCTGGTGTGAAACGAGGCAGGTGAAATGTCTCTGATGATGCGGCAGCCTAATCTCAGCTAACCTCCCCGTAGACGTGTTTGTATAACATACTGGTCTACAGCTAGGATGTTTAACTCTGCAACTCTTTAGTGTACACAGGCTAATTTTTAACTAGCTCAGCATGATATGTCCAAAATACCAGGTACAATTCCCAAAATGTGCTCTATTAAGATACTGGACCCCTGTAGTAAAGGTACATCCTTGATGGTGCACCCCCATACATAGCTCAAGTAATGGTACTGTTCTGTACATTATTCCTAAGAGTGTAAAACAGTGTAGAACATTTAGCGCTATCTAAAGCCGCGTTCACACTGCAAGTCTTAATGCTCAATTCGGATATTTTTCTCAGATCTGATTTTTTTGTTTGGCTGTTCACATTACCTTTTAAAATGTGGCCTATATCAGATACCAGAGTGAACTGTTTGCTGTTTCGAACTGACCCGCATGCGCAAACGAACAATAACAATGACGTCACACGCAGCACGCCGTTGCGCTAAAGTTGGCGAGGTTATGGAGGAATTAAGCATTTTAGCTTTTCTTTCTAAATGTTTGTGTAATGGCAGCACAGAGATGCAGTTTTTTTGAAAATTTTTGGATGTCGAGGGCAACTTTTGATTATTTGATCCATTTTGTAGGCGTAGTCACGTTTGTGTGCATACTCGACAGCGCATAATTGTGAAGAATGTCGATGTAGATTGACGTAAAATTCGCATCAAATCCGCCTTGGTTGTTCACACATTGGAAAAAATCAGATTTGGATCTGATTCAAGACCACATAGGCCACACTGCAAGTCTTAATGCTCAATTCGGATATTTTGCTCAGATCTGATTTTTTTTGTTTGGCTGTTCACATTACCTTTTAAAATGTGGCCTATATCAGATACCAGTGTGAACTGTTTGCTGTTTCGAACTGACCCGCATGCGCAAAACGAACAATAACAATGACGTCACACGCAGCACGCCGTTGCGCTAAAAAGTTGGCGAGGTTATGGAGGAAGTATTGTATCATCTGGTGCAAGCAAACATATCATGTAATGCTATAATGTGATGTCCTTAATGCAAACATTATGAGCTGGTTCACGTAACCACTTTATATAACACTCTTAACACACACGTTACCAGTCACGTTTGTGTCACGTTTTCGCCGGCGCAAAAAAAAAAAAAAAAAAAAAAAGAAGGCATAATTGTGACGAATGTCGATGTAGATCGACGTAAAAGTCGCATCAAATCCGCCTTGACTGTTCACACTGCGGCCACATTTGAAAAGATCAGATTTGGGTCTGATTCAGGACCACATATGGAAGTGGCCCAGATCTGATTTGGGCCACTTTTACCTGCAGTGTGAACGTGGCCATATGGAAGTGGTCTGAATCTGATTTGAAAAAATCAGATCTGGGCAAGATTTGAGTGTTCACACTACTCCTGAAGAAGTCTGACCTGGTCACTTGACCCCAAAAAAATCAGATTTGGGCCACTTTTACCTGCAGTGTGAACTGGGCTTAAGACTGTCCAATCGATTGCGAGTCAAAGTCTCTTTTTTGACTGTTAAGGTGTCGACTGGGACTACTTGTCATAATCCAGATAAGTACTCATTGGGAGATCCAGCAGAAATCCGGTCTCATCTCGAGACCGATTTGACCTTCTCAAAAACTGGGTTTGATCCATATAGTCAAAGGTGATTGGTTGATAAATCATGAACCTGTTATTCTCACAATGAGTTTGGTCATTATTCATCCACCACCTGTTCATCCGCCTTCTGTAAATAAAATAGTATAAAACAGAAAGCAGAAAGTTTTTTATCTCTGGTTAATATTTTGTGTTGTTGTCGTGATGCATCAGATCAACACTTTGACAAGATTAGAGTTTATGCTTATTTTCCAGATGTTTTTGAAAGTATATCAGTTAAAAAAAAGCATGAAATTCTAATCTTCACATCTATAGTAATGTAATTGTGATGATAATGCAGATGTTTCATGTTGATCATTTGAAGGAATGAACGTTAGCATGAAAGACTGAGAACGTTCATTCCTTCAAATGATCAACATGAAACATCTGCATTATCATCACAATTACATTACTATAGATGTGAAGATTAGAATTTCATGCTTTTTTTTAACTGATATACTTTCAAAAACATCTGGAAAATAAGCATAAACTCTAATCTTGTCAAAGTGTTGATCTGATGCATCACGACAACAACACAAAATATTATACTAGGCAATGTGAAGGAATACTGTTCCTTCAGTCCTGCTGTGAAATGAAGCAGGTGAAATGTGTCTGATGATGCGGCGGTCTAATCTCTGCTAGTCTACAGCTGCGGTGTTGAACTACTCAACTCTTTAGCGTGTACAGGCTAATTTTTAACTAGCTCAGAGTGACATGTCCAAAACTCCAGGTACTAATCCCAAAAAGTTTTGCTAGATGAAATACTTAGAAAAAGCAAGAAAATAGAAAGAGTTTACAAAACTGTCCTTCATAGGAAATTAGGTTTAGTGTAAAAAGGTTCTTTTTTCTTTCTGCTCTTCTCTACTTTCCCTCTATTTATACTCTTCTAATTCTTTCACACTTTTCCACTTTTTTCTCTTTTCTCTTCCCTTCATTTCTTTCCTTCCTCCAGCCCTTCCTTTTTGTCTTTCCTTCCTCCAGCCCTTCCTTTTTGTCTTTCCTTCCTCCAGCCCTTCCTTTTTGTCTTTCCTTCCTCCAGCCCTTCCTTTTTGTCTTTCCTTCCTCCAGAACTTCCTTTTTGTCTTTCCTTCCTCCAGCCCTTCCTTTTTGTCTTTCCTTCCTCCAGCCCTTCCTTTTTGTCTTTCCTTCCTCCAGAACTTCCTTTTTGTCTTTCCTTCCTCCAGCCCTTCCTTTTTGTCTTTCCTTCCTCCAGCCCTTCCTTTTTGTCTTTCCTTCCTCCAGCCCTTCCTTTTTGTCTTTCCTTCCTCCAGCCCTTCCTTTTTGTCTTTCCTTCCTCCAGCCCTTCCTTTTTGTCTTTCCTTCCTCCAGCCCTTTCTTTTTGTCTTTCCTTCCTCCAGCCCTTCCTTTTTGTCTTTCCTTCCTCCAGCCCTTACATTCTTTCTTTCCTTCCTTCCCTATATTACTCTTCCTTTTCTTGTCCTTTCTCCACCCTTTTTCTTTCCCTTTCCCCTCATTTCTCCACTTTTTCTTGACTCTGTCACATTCTTCTTTTATTTTTTTCCTTATTCTACTTTTCTTATCTCGTTTCACCACATCTTTCTTTCTTTTCATTTTTTTTGTATTATTCTAGCTCACAAATCACCTGCATTTTGGTAGAAAGGAAATCTTAGAGACCGGAAGACTTATTTTGTTGAGTTTTTGTTTTTTCCCCACACAGAGTCACATTAATGACTTTACTCATGGACCAAACTTGTTCAGTATACAAATGCAGACAAACTCAGAAGCCTACACAAGGATCTGTTTAAGAGGAAACACATGGCAGTTATTTGTAGCTTATTCCTTAGTGAGGCGATGAAAAGTATTTACTTTAAATGACCATTCAAACCGGTCATTAAGGACGAGACGCACTGATAGACTGATGTTACTCGTGATTACTAACATAGCCACTGCACCGGTGAGAAGTGAGTTCAACTAGACATGTGGGCAAGTAGAAAAATACTAAGATTTTTAAAATTTAAATGCACAAGAATTAAAGGTGAAAAAACAGCAAAATACAATACAATAATATTTAGAAATCATCCATTTTCTGTACCACTTATTCTCGACAGGGTCTCTGGGTAAATGGAGTCTATCTCCAGGGGTCTCAGGGCACAGGATGGGGGCCACCCAGGACATGTCAAATCCATCACAGGGAACATACACACACACACGTTCAAACACACAATCTGTCTACAACGTGTGTCTTTGGACTAGTGGAGGAAGATGGGCTATGGAGAGGAAACAGAAGAAAAGAGAGAACATGCACACACACACAAACACACACACACACACACACACACACACACGCGCGCTACCTTTGTGTTGAGCAGAAGAACATCTCAGCATGTACATAACTGAACCATAAACAGCTCATTCATATCACATCATGGTTCCAAGATGCTTTTCTGCTCACCACGACTGCAAAGAATGATTATTTAAGCCACTCTTCTGACTCCTCTCATCAGAAAGTTGTTTCCACCCACAGAAACGTTCACTCGCTTCAAGGTTTTTATTTTATGCTCCGTTATATGTAAACTCTAAAGAAAAAAAATAATTCACAGATCAGCAGTTTATGAAATACTCAAACCAGCCCAGCTGACATCAACGTCCAAGTCACATGAACCAGACTTTTTCTTCGTTCGGTTGATGTGCTTATTCAAAGATACTTCTATTTATCTCATTTATACAAGTGAGCAGTGGAGAGTTCAGGGCCTTTATTTCAGGTGCCCAGCATCATGGGATTTGAACTCACAATCTTCGAATCACTAATCCGATGATTAAATGCAGGTGTATTTCTCACAACATACAATCACTGTCCACTTTATTATGAACGCCTGCTCATTCATGCATAATATGTATTGCGTATCGTAGAAACGCCTCAGAGTATCATGATGTGACTTTTTTTAAGAGTTCTATATTACAGTGTGGTCTTATAAATCTCCTCAGTGTTCATAAGGATGTAAGGTATAAGTTATAAGGTCAGACATTAAAAATCTGCACTACACATTGTAAACCTTCAAATCTACATTTATTAAAAACATCAAAATAGAAACAAAACACTTTTTTCTGTACACAATTTATGGCAATTAGTGTTAAAGTTGTTAAAAAAAAAAATCATGACCATGATGGAATGTAACTCTTGAAATTTACCACATCATCAGTTTCTATTGGAGAAAACACGCAATATCAGCTTTATATTCACTTCTGAGAGAATTTGTCAATTCTCTTTTTTTTTTCTCACACAACTTCAAATCTCACTTTAAATGTTCTTCAACATCAAATAATATTAAACAAAACAAAATATAACAAAATCATCATCCTGTATCTCCAAGCTTTGTTACGCAAGATGTAAAAGTGTTTATTTAAAAAAAAAAAAAAAAAAAAAAAAAGAGAAAGAAAAAAAAAAAATCCCTAATGTTCATCATGTTCAGGTGAGAAGAGCGCGACCAATCCAGCATCCTCGCTGTTAACCACAATGTCTTTGTTAGGCTTCACCTTCTTATAGAGAGAGGGAAGGTTTCGGATGTGGACCTCTTTCTTAAACTGCTGCCCAAGAGGTTTCTGTCAAGAGGAAGAGATGGAAAAAAAGAGGAAAGTCAGAGTCTTAAAAGTAACAAGAGAACCTGGGGCAAAAAAAAAAAAAAGAAGTCTCAATTCGACGAATATAATCAAAAAAACTTCCCCATACATATACATATATATACATATACATATATACATATACACATACATATATACATACATATATATATATATATACATACATATATATATATACATACATATGTGTATGTATGTATGTATGTATGTATATATATATATATATATATATATATATATATATATATATATATATATATATATATATATATATATATATATATAAACAGTGTATACAGAACAAAAAGGAAGTGGCTCCCCCTTGTGGACGATGTTTGTCTTACCCCTACAGCTCCTGCGATGAGCTTCTTAAACTGGTCTTTTCTCTTCTTTTCGCCGACTTTCTGCGACGCAGGGTTGATGGTTTTCTGGTCAAACTGCTCTAGCAGGTCAGGTTGAACGTTAGGGATCTGGTTCATGATGGTGCGCAGCTCTGGGTACTGAGGCCGCTGTGGACAGAGAAACGGTGCCCAGGTTCGTTCAGGTCTGATTGACATTACAGTTCTTCATTATCTAATACAATCCCCTAGACACATGTGGATTAGGATTGGGATATATTGAACACATATGTCTTCCACCATCAGCTACACTAATGCTCCTGCAGATTTAGAAATCTCCTGATAATTTATAGTCTGGACCGAAAGTATTTGGACAGCGATGCGCATTTTTCGTTTTGCTTCGGGACACCAATAGAATGGGCTTCGAAATATGACTGTAAGCATGAAAGCATTGTAAACATGGTCAAATTGCATTTAACCGTTCCAGCCATATTTTTTTTTTTGACAGTCCATCTATTGTCACAGGATCTAAAGTAATTGGACGAAACAATCAGGTATTTCCAATAACATATTGTAAAATATAAGATTTAAACAAACAATTTGGCTCGTTTTTATAACGTATAATGACTTACTTACAGCAAGTAAAACTAAAAACAGATTATCTGTAGCTGGAGAGAAACAAAAGAGAAAGATACCAGAGCGTCATAGATGAGCAGGGCGAGCTGCGTCAGTGCGGCGCTGCAGCCGTCATGCTGCCCATGCATCTGCAGACCGCTCAGCACTCTGGTGTACAGCCAGGTCACGGCGTCTGGAAGCAAATTTGCACCCACCACCTGCAGGAAAAACAACAACAAACTGACTTGGGCCATGCTTTAAGGACTGCTCACGCTATTTAAGAATTCGTTTTCTTAAATCAGCTCCGTGAGGTGAATTTTAGCCCATTTTTTTTGGTACCTGTCTCAACAAAGTCCAGCAGATCAGAGTAGCAGCTCGCTGACAGTTAGTGGTGTCCCTCCATGAGAGAGAGTTAAAGGAGATGGCCAGCAGATTCATGTAGATGTCCTGAAGGTAGAACAAATAACGGAGAAGAAATTCAGATTCATTCATCTGACAAAAGGTTCACACAAATTTTCTTATTATACCTTATAGGTCTCTCTTACGGTCACGGAACCGACCGGACATAAAGGCATGCGTAAAACTGTGAGCCCTTGGGGGTTTTTACACCTGGTCACTTCATGCGTTTTCTGTGATCAGATAGCTATCCGATGGTAAAAAGACCAGGTCTAAATGCCCTCCGAAACGGTTTCGATACGGATATAAATCCGATCGTTCAAACCACTTCAGGAGGTGGTCTGGGACACATTTCAGATGAAACTGGACAGGTGTAAATGAATGTGGTTGTTCAAGCCACATACGTCAGTGCTATACTCCTCCCAAACGGAAGTACGTCACTCGCACGTGACTCGTGAGTCGTGCATCGCGCCAGAAACAAATAACTTGGACAACACGCAGGGTTGGTTTTTTTGTAGCATAACCATCATAACAAGTCTTCCGGTCTTCTTTTTGACTGCATTCTGAAAACCGCATACACCAAAGCGTGTTCCATTTCAATTACCCCGGAAATGAGGTAAAATATATTAGCATTTTGGGCGGGAGTAGAAAGTTCGGATTGATATCCGATTCGTCAAGACGCATTTATGTGGCCTAATGTAAATGGAACAGTTTTAACAAATCAGATATCAGGTTGTAAAAGGCCCTTGGTTAACTGATTAAATAAACAAACGTCCGACTTGAAATGTACGAAATTTACCTCATGTTTAAGGAGACACTTTCCCAGTTCAGTGAGCTCGTCTGAACTCTGTGACGCAGTCAGCTGTGAAGAATCGGTTGCCATCATTTCCTCATCCCCTAAAAATAATAATAATAATAATAATAATAATAATAGAGAAGAAGAAGAAACAATGGGTTGTGTTCTCAAGCATCCTCTTTTTCTCCTTTAGGCCCGGTGTACACAGAATAGAGAACGTCTCTAATTACTTTCTAATATCATTGTTTTTCCTGCATGCTTGTATTTCAGATTAACGTTACACAAGATAAATGTATCCAACAATCATCTAAATGTGACCCATATGATAGATTTAGAGGCAGCAGGCCATACTGCCATTCTTCCTCATTTTTTACTTCACTATTAAATAAAGAAATAGACACTTCTAAAAGGATAATTCTAAGAGTTTCAATCGTCTTTTTTTTTTTTTTTGTAGATAAAAGGTACCGTCTGCGTCCTCTCTGTTTGCTGTCGGTTCGGGCGACTTCCTCGATATGCATGATGCGCCTGACAAGACAAAAGTGTAAAACGACTCATTTTAGTAGACGTGTGCTGTCGTGTATAAAACACGGCGGTTTATAGAAATAATGGCACTTACAGAGGAGATCCATGACCTCTCGAGTGGCCAAGCGCACGAGCCGATCTTCCAGCATCTCCTGAGACACCTGATTCTCCTCATAAGCCTCGTCATCATCTGGACCACTGGTTTGAGAGAGAGAGAGAGAGAGAGAGAGAGAGATAGAGATAGAGAGAGAGAGGGAGATAGAGATAGATAGAAAGAGAGAGATAGATAGATAGATAGATAGATAGATAGATAGATAGATAGATAGAGAGAGAGAGAGAGAGAGAGAGAGAGAGAGAGAGAGAGAGAGAGAGAGAGAGAGAGAGAGAGACAGACAGACAGACAGATAGATAGATAGATAGATAGATAGACAGACAGACAGACAGACAGACAGACAGACAGACAGACAGAAAGAAAGAGAGAGAGAGAGAGAGAGAGAGAGAGAGAGAGAGATAGATAGATAGATAGATAGATAGATAGATAGATAGATAGATAGATAGATAGATAGATAGATAGATAGATAGATAGATAGATAGATAGATAGATAGATAGATAGATAGATAGATAGACAGACAGACAGACAGACAGACAGACAGACAGACAGACAGACAGACAGACAGATAGAGAGAGAGAGATAGATAGAGAGAGAGATAGATAGAGAAAGATAGAGAGAGAGAGAGATAGATAGATAGATAGATAGATAGATAGATAGATAGATAGATAGATAGATAGACAGACAGACAGACAGACAGACAGACAGAGAGAGAGAGATAGATAGATAGATAGATAGATAGATAGACAGACAGACAGACAGATAGACAGAGAGAGAGATAGAGAGAGAGATAGATAGATAGATAGATAGATAGATAGAGAGATAGATAGATAGATAGAGAGAGAGAGATAGAGAGATAGAGAGAATAGATAGATAGATAGATAGATAGATAGATAGATAGATAGATAGATAGATAGATAAACAAATAAACGACATTACCAGAATGGATCTATGTTAAGAAAGGCCCAATATACTACGTACACACGGTGTCCACTTTAATAGGAACACCTGTACACCTATGCCGTTATCAGCCAATCAGAACGCTGTAAAAGTGTGCGTAGATCTTAGGTCTTTACACAAAAAGAAAAACATCCTGTGAAGGAGGTTGTGGGAGTCTGAAACACCTTGTTTGACTGGTCTGAGCTGACACGAAGGCTCTGGTTACTCAAAAGCACTCTACAATTGGTGGTGAGCATCTCAGATTCAGAAGCGATCTGCTTTGATGTTTTGTTCGTGCTAAGATCTTACCTGGCAGCCTGAACATATCTGGTTCTTTTTCTCTGATCTCTCTTATCAACAAGCATCCACATTTCCATCCAGGGAACAATTGCTCACTCGACGTTTTAGATTTTTCCACAACATTCTGTGTAACCTCGAGACCTGGGTAATTCCCAGCAGATCAGCAGACCCATTTGGCACCAACATCCATAACCTGGATCTGCCTGATTTTATGTACTGCACTTCTGCCACATGATTGGCTGATTAGATAAACATGCAGGTGAACAGGTGTTCATATTAAAGTAGATGTAGATCCTATATCAAAAAATATGTAGCGGAGAGGGGGTTAAAAAGGTAAAAACGGTTATGACGGTACTCTCACGATACGTGTGCGTGTGTGTACAATGTCAGAAAGCGAGAGCTCAGGAGCAGTGAATGAGGAAACTCGAGTTGAGATGAGAACGCCACACAACCTGTGTACGCGCCGATCGACCCGTCGGCCGTTTTTAGTTATTAAGTCGGATTTTTTTATTTATTTTTTTGGTATGCTAAGACATAACAGCATGAACGCCGCAGATCGAGCAGCAAATCGCTCACCACACGCTAGTCCTCTGGTTGATGATCTGCCACCGAAGGTTCAGTCTCTGTGAATAACATAGCAGTGGATTTAGAACCGGATTCTATTCATTACCTCGAGGTTTATTGTCATAATCTTTCGGAATAAGGTAAAGGTTTTTACCTGGAGCAGGTGAGAAAACAGAAGGCCGAGCAACGGACAGAGAAGACTCTCGTAATATTCCCGAGGGCAGGAAGTGACCAGCGGTTTCAGGAACACCCGTGATCACAGATTCGATTAAGGTGAAAATGACACTGAAAACACCAAACGCTCGAACCTGACCGTCTTATTATTTTATGTTATATACGTGGATATACATACAGATTCTATAGATTGTGTATATGTACTGTAGAATATTTTGGTCGATGAAGTAAGTCAGGGTTCCCGCTCTTTTTCAGAGATCATTTTCCAGGACTTTTCCAGGACATTTCAAATTTAGCCAAAAAAAAAGACAAGGATCACAGATTCACGGCCTAAAGTAATATGTTCTTCTCTCCAGAAGTCTTAAAAACAACGTACACTTTATGGCTATTACTTAACTATACTTTTATAGACAATTTGTCATGTGAATGAAATTTCAACATTTATAAAATAAAAAGACCGCACATATTAATACCCTTTCCTTTCTCAGGCCAATGTCGTCATGCATGCTTTAGTTTGCTGTGCATTCCCCTTGCACATGATATTCAGATAAACAAGGTTAATATAACCTGCTTACCCGTCACCATTTGTTGAAAACATTCGAGCACTTAAACCATTCCTAGCACCTGAAACCTCCAACACAAGACAGCGTCGTCCGTCACAGCGAGATTAAACAGCATAACAAAAAACCCGTCAAAACTCAGCGTCCCTGAACAGAGCGCTTTCTGTTACTAACGTTAATTGTTTCGACTAGTTGTAAACTGTTCTTTAAATGATCAAGAACATTTAAAAATAATAATTTTCCAGGACAACAAGATTTTTTCCAGGACAATTTATGTTTTCTCTCATTTTCCATGTGTTTTCCAGGACTGGAATATTGGTCATTAATTTTCCAGGATTTCCAGGTTTTCCAGGACACGTGGGAACCCTGTAAGTTGAAGATGATGCCCTGCATGGTTCAGTACATCAATGATCTGCCATAAAGGATATGAAGCAAAGGGCGTAGCCTGTGGTCAGGAACATGCTCCAGGTGAATAAGAGCAGAGCCTACAAGCTTCTCCACCAAACCCTCTATTGTATAAAAGTCCTGCTGCAAGGCCGGGCCAGCGTGTCCTAGCACATGGTAACTGCAAGAGAATAAGGAACGAACAAAAAAAAAAAAAAAAAAAAAAAAAAAAAAGGCTCTCAGCACACTCTCTATAAACTTATCACCTATAAAATACATGCAGAATTCGATCCGGTACAGATTTAGACACCGAACTTCCTAGGAGGCAGGTTTGAACACAAAAATAGCATCAAACAGAAAAAGCTGATTGTGTAAAAAAATCCATAAACCTGATTACTGAAACATGACTTTTTTCCTGGATGATGTAATGCCGTTCTAACCGCTCGTTAAAATGACTACAAGCTCAGATCACCTGTGCTCAGGGAGAGAGAGAGAGAGAGACAGAGAGAGAGAGAGAGTTCAGGTTTTCTCACCAGTTGTCATAGAGTGTGCAGAAGAAGCCTTGCGTCCGCTCCAGCGCGCTCTTATACACCGGAGAGTCACACACGTCCGATAACGGCTGAGAGACTCCTGTGTGAAAGAGATTAACGGTTTTAAGACTTTTAAGATTTGTATTCGTGTGTGTATCTACGTCGGACGCGTCGCCAAAGATGTTTACCGTGTACCTAAAATGAGATTCTTCTCCACGTCCATGACGTCGTACGCCCGGCTGAAGGGCTCGCTGAGCCTAGAAAGGTTCTCTGGCAGAAATAAGCTGTTGTGGGTCCTGAAATGAGAATGAGATACGTGTCACTACAGCTCTGTTTAGCCCATAAACAACACTTGTGTTAAAAGATTTTACTAGTATTAGTAAGGTACATGAAAGATAACGTTTAAGACGTGTTTAATCACTTAAAGAAACCTTGGCTGAGGCTGCGTACTCTAACTGATGCCTAATCGAAGCTAGCTGGTGATACGGCCTCGTTTTTAACAGTTTAAAAGAGCTATGAGACGTTTAGAAAGCTTTCAGTTAGACAGACAAATGCTTCCTACGTGTACAACTCTGTTATTGGAACGTCGGGTGCCGATTTTTGTAATCGGCAAGCGATAAAACGGTGCGAACATGCTTTTATTGGAGATAATCATCTTCTCAGTGATCATCAGTGGGTTTAAAGTGCTTTATATCTCTACGACAGAAGGTTTTCTGGTTAATATTCCGTTATCAGACTCAGGAAAACTTATAGGCAGACAGACGGACTTACAGATAGACAGACAGACAGACTTACAGAAAGACAGACAGACAGACAGACAGACAGACAGAGAGGCAGACAGACAGAGAGGCAGACAGACAGAGCACCTGATGAGCGTGAGCAGATTTGGAAGCAGGGCCAGCAGGGGCTCTGTGGAGGGGTTTCTGTAGATCGCTGCTCCAGCAGGAGAGAATCCCAGCACGAAACCCCCGGCTTTGGCTTCCTCCATGTCAGCAGGCCAGCGTGCTCGCTTCACCACACCCAGAATGGTGTATACACAAAAACTAATCTGATAAGGGACATGAAAGTGATCAGAAATAAAATGTGTACTTTAAATCACAACTACACTTCTCACTTACACACACACGGACACACACACACAAACACACACACACACACAAACATTCTAACATTAAATTATACCCAAAACCTTTATTTAATATTAACATTTTTATTAACAACTAATCTCAATTTGTTCCGCTTTTAATTAAACTTAAATTAAATTTAAATTAAATGTTCCTAGACTTTTCAGAAACCTAAAGATCCTGATACGCATCAGCTAGTTGTTAAATAAGGTCAGGACACTGATATTACAGAGATCGTACGGACGGCTCAGGTTTACCCTTGACCTGTTGATTCCAGTTTGGTCCTCGGTGCCGGGTTCACCGTTGACCTGATCAGCACCGATAAACGTAATAAAGCTTGCTGGATCTGACAAAACACTGCACACAGGAGAAAAGAGAAAGAAAAACAAACCTAAATGAGTCGTTTTCTCCGCTTAGATGTAGTATTCCTAACTTATTACACTGCCTGACTAATTCAGAGTTCTTCAGAGTCACTGCACAAGTATTTCACCACCTTCTGTAGTATTACAACAGGAAATAAATTTGGAACAAATTTTATATAAATCCCAAAATAATCCATGGAAAGGAAAAAAAAAGAAAATAAATCAATAGAGCTTGCAAAAAGAATATACAAGAGGAAGCTGCAACACAATCAAGTCAGATGAAAATCAGCAGTGACCTTGTTCCACTGTGTTAATGACCTAATCCATATACAAGATAGTCATTCTGGTTAAAGGTGCGGTGCACGATGTTTGAAAGCCAATGTTGACATTTGAGATCACCAAAACAAACACGCCCCTAACCCAAATGGGTGTCACCCCTGCTTTAGCTCCGCCCCACACATACATACGTAACCCAGGCAACTATTATGGGGGAACCTGTTGGGGCAGCTGACCGAGGGGATATTTTTATCAATAAATGAACTCAATGAGTAATACTATGGTAATACAAATGTGTACTGTGTGTTGTACCGTGAAAGGTTTAGTTCCGTTTCACGCGGAAGACGTTCAGTTCTCTCCAGCGCTGGAAAGCTGATCCTATATTAACACGTTTCCTGCTTCTTGCCTTATCGTAAGCCTTTTTTCGCTTTTCGTTTTTATCCACCATGTCAATGTTTCAATCTCTTTCTGCTAAGGTCAACCATGAGCACTGAACACTCTCTCTGCCTCATATTGACAAGACACGCCCCTTTCTGCTCATTGGCTACACGTTTGTTTTGTTTGTCGGCCCGACTCAGTTTTCTGAAGCATTTCTCAAACATCGTGCACCCCACCTTTAAATATGCCTCTGGCGATGCGTGTACTGAATGCATCACGTGACCAAACAGCAAGAAAAATGTAGGCCGAATGAAAGGACTGAAGGTTTGACGGTCTGGCAGCAGAGAGTGTGCTTTATTATATCCATTTCTTTGTTAGGGATTTAATGAATCTTTGTACAGGTCCAACTAACTAATGTGCAACCAAATGCAGCAAAATTCAAGGCGGTGTGGGTAGAAATGAGAAATTTCATTCCATCACTCATCGCCAATAATTCCACGGACCGTAAGGGGAATTATTTCTACAAACTCCGAGCAGCCTGAACGAACCTTTTAATAACGATTAGTTCTGATATAATCCGTACCTGTACATCTCCTCTGAGAGCCAGTGTGCAGTTACAGGGGTCATGAGCTCTTCTAAGAAGGCCTTCTGCTTGTTGTAGTCTTTAAACTGGTTGCTGATGAGCACCAGCGCCTCGATGAGTGCACACTTCTCCATCTGAGTCAGCAGCAGCTCGTTGGAAAACAGCTCCTTCACTCGAGTGTAAAGCATGTCAAAGCACGGCTGGGTGAAAGAAATACGCTGTCAGATCGTATCGGTTCGGTCTAGAACTTCTTGTTTTTAGGGTTTCACATAACACATGACTTGGATTTAATATTACAGAATAGGGTTACAGAATATGAAGCTTTTTGTTCTACTATTGCATGAATAAATGAGTCTACGAGTCTACCAGTATAAACTCCGGATAATCTCGACACATCTTGATGATGGATGAGCAGGCGTGTCTTCGGACGTTCTTCACTGCTCGCGTTCGAGGAGCCTGAAAATGTGGCATTTCATAAAAACAGGCTGTCACTTTAGAATACAGGCACCAGCTCTGTGTTCTGTTTAGATGAGCAGATTTCTTCCAAAGGGGTCGTATTTTGTCATGCAAATTTCTATCTGATTCAAGTATCGCAATATTGGACGAGCATAAAACGTTCAGCAAATCCTGTGAGATGATGTTGTTATTGGCCAGAAAGTAACATGTGATTATTAATGATGTAAATATTAATGATGATTTAAATAAAATCATTTCATGAACTCTTACCTTGATTTCTTCAACCACTTCAAATGTGATGGCAGGAAATAGCTTTAAGCAACACACACACACACACACAGACACACACACAAAGATGCATTAAATTACATGTTCAAATCAGCCACTTGTATATCTATCTATATCCATCTATCCATCTACCTATCCATATCCACCCACCCCTATATCAAGTTATCCATCCACCCCATATTAATTTATCCATCCATCCACCCACCCCATATCCATTTATCCATCCACCCACCCACCCCAATATCCATCCATCTATCCACCCACCCCTATATCTACCCATCCATCAACCCACCCCTATATCTACCCATCCATCAACCCACCCCTATATCTACCCATCCATCAACCCACCCCTATATCTACCCATCCATCAACCCACCCCTATATCTACACATCCATCAACCCACCCCTATATCTACCCATCCATCAACCCACCCCTATATCAATGTATCCATCTACTCATCCATCAACCCACCCCTATATCAAATTATCCATCCACCCACCCCATATCTATCCATCAACCCACCCCTATATCAATGTATCCATCTACTCATCCATCAACCCACCCCTATTTCAAATTATCCATCCACCCACCCCATATCTATCCATCAACCCACCCCTATATCTACCCATCCATCAACCCACCCCATATCTATCCATCAACCTACCCCTATATCTATCCATTCATCCACCCACCCATATCTCTAAATCTATCCATCCATCCATTTATCCATCCATCTACAATTAGTCCTTGCTACAGAAAGAATAATCCCATGTGGTGCAATCAGACCTAATTCCAGCTCCTCCTACCTGATAGCTACAGTTAAATCAGATCTAGTGACAACCCTTGGATCTTATCTGCAAAGGTGTATGTGGAGGTTTTCATTCCAAACAAGCAGGAGCCACAGTTGACTATACCTGTTTAAACAGTTTACCAGTAGAGCTTTTAGTAGACTAACGTATGACTTCTGCTCAGTTGGACTGAAACTTGCACCCACAAAACAGTCCTTTCCAAAAGACTGGCCTGCCCTGGACTTTTGGTTCTGTACTGAAGACTTTCTCAGGTATAAATTAGTATAGAAAATATCGACATACGTGTGTGTAGTGCTAATGAGAACATGGTGTACAAGTGAACTGAAGCACATGAAGATAGCTCACCTTGAAGAATACTTGGGGTAGAAATTCTGGGCGATGCAAGACAAAGGGGAAGAGAGTGGAGAGGTTGGTGAGGATGCAGGACAGGATGACGGGATCGCGTGTCTCGTAGTTCACTACAGCGTGCAGAAGCTCCATGCCTTGATCAACAGGCAGCTTCTAAAGCAGGAGAAGAACAGAGCATAATGTTAACATGTCAATAAAGGAAAGGAGATAATTGTATAAGGATGTGTTAATTAACAGGAGATACAAGTTATACCTCCTTCTCCAAGACTTTAAAAAGCGTTCCCATCACACTGTCTGTGAAAAAGGTCATGGCTTCCCACTGCACAGCTGTTTTAGCTGTTTAAGAGAAACAAACCAGAACTGGAATTATTATCTCTGTATATTGGCTCAGTTCAAACTATTTGTGTGGGGCATTTTGCTAAATACATAATCATGCTTGTTGGAGGGGAAAAAATAAAAAAAAAAAAAAATACGCTGGTTACGCTAATTGAAGAAAAGTCCCGAACACAATAGACTTAATCTATGTGATAGAAATTATACACAAGAAAAGCGAAATCTGTCATACAAACCGGATGAATTTCTCAGCTCAGTCCAGAAACATTCAAAATGACCGTGACTAAACATTTCAAAAACTGGAACTAGACATTGCTGCCATTTACAAGGTTTTATCATTTGAATTGTATCATAAAGTCACATATTATTATTATTCATTCATTCATTCATTCATCTTCTACCGCTTATCCGAACTACCTCGGGTCACAGGGAGCCTGTGCCTATCTCAGGCGTCATTGGGCATCAAGGCAGGATACACCCTGGACGGAGTGCCAACCCATCGCAGGGCACACACACACACACACACACACTCTCATTCACTCACGCAATCACACACTACGGACAATTTTCCAGAGATGCCAATCAACCTACCATGCATGTCTTTGGACCGGGGGAGGAAACCAGAGTACCCGGAGGAAACCCCCGAGGCACGGGGAGAACATGCAAACTCCACACACACAAGATGGAGGCAGGAATCGAGCCCCGACCCTGGAGGTGTGAGGCAAACGTGCTAACCACTAAGCCACCGTGCCCCCATTTATTATTATTATTATTATTATTATTATTATTATTATTAGCATGTTATCTGTACTGCTGATTGATTTCAGGCAGATTATGACTGTCACTGGACAGATATACCTTCATAAAGCTCACTGAAAAACGCTTCAGACATGATACAGAAAAGCTCAATGGACGAAACATCCACAAAGGTCAAGATTTAAACTCACACAGAGCATTTCCAGTGTTGAGGTTGAGCTGATATTGTAACCATTCCCCAGCAATCTGGAAGGCTTCAAGAGGAGCAATCTTACAAGAATGGCGAATTACGTCACCCTGCTGGGCCCGAAAAGCTAGTGAGAAAAAAATACGATGTTAGGATCAAATCCCTGTACGATTCCTACAGCTAATAAGCAGTTTGCTTACAGTGAAAGAAAGCATTGAAGTCCTCGTCGCTGTCGAAGTCCACGCGAGTATATTCGCATGCCGGACTGTCGTTCTTCGATGGGAATCCTGACTGCAAAGGACAAATAAAAATCACTACAGCACAACAATCTTTTGGAAACGATAGGTCAATAAATGCCTTTTTCCCCCCTCACTCTACTCACCTTCACAAGGTTGGTCATGGTTGCATTTAAATATTTAACAACCATCTGTATAACAACAGGCTCCTTAGATAAAACTTCGTGTCTGAAAATGTTTCCCCAGGTCGTCTGTGTGCAAGATCTAAGAAACTGTTTGCGCGGCAATGTTAGGTTCATACATTTCATTTCCCGGCTCAAATGCATAATCATTTGAAGGTATTTTACCTGACTGGGGTGAGAAGTGAAGGCGAGGAAGGCTTCCAGGTATTTACCGAGGTTAGCAGGCACCTCCACTTCCGCAGGTGAACCCTACGCCAAAACGTGACCATCAGCTTCCGCGTGATTACGATACACGTGTATACGATGAATAACGTCACACAAAGAACAGGCTTACCACTAAGGCGCAGAGCTGACTGCCTAGAGCACACAGCACCTGGCATAACCTCTTCAGGAAGGTGTATCTTATCTCGCTGGGCCCCACTTCCACTGATCTACAGTTAAAATTACAAAATTACAAAATTACTGGTCTGATCAAAGTTGTTTGACAACTGGATAATATTATAATTATAATTATATATAATTAATTATATTATAATATTATAAACAAATAATATTTTTTTTAAAAATGTACAAATTTCTAAACATTTTGTCTGCTTGAAGCTAGAACAGAAGCCTTTATTTTTGTCACATATACATTACAGACCAGAGACCAACTTTGGAATTTTAGGGTCAGAGCACAGGGTCAGCCATGATACAGCACCTCTGGAGCAGAGAGGGTTAAGGGCCTCGCTCAAGGGCCCAATTGTAGCAGCTTTGCAGAACTGGGGCTTGAACCCTGATCCTTCAATCAACAACCCAGGGCATGAACTGCTTGAGCAGTAGAATCTGGCAGACACCCTTATCCAGAACGACTTGCGTTTTAATCTCATTTTAGCAGCTTGTTTGCTGGGATTCAAACTCACAACAACTCACTTCAAACCACTTCAGACTCAATTAATCAGTGATTAGTTCTGGACTGATGTGTATATTTCAGCATTGGTGATGAGGTTCATCAAATGAAGTGACTGACTGAAGTCACTAAAGACTAAAGTGACTAAATTTAGTATATAGAAGCTGATTTTACCTGCCGTGTTGATGCTTTTCAGCAAAGACAATAACATTTTAATGTAACTCAGTTGCGATACACGCAGAAGAGGAAAGTGTGTTCTGATAAATACATTATTTTTACAATACAGGGAAATACGTTATTTTCTGGATTATGTGTAGTACAAAACGTCCGGGGTTTTCCCAGCCCTTCTGACACGTTTAAATGACTCATTAGTAATGTGTTGCAAAGCGCAGTTAAGACTTACTGGGCGGCCGACAGAATGTAGTGCATGGCCACGTCATCAAAGAGCACCATGAGCGGCTTCCTGTCTTCCAGTTTCCCCTGTACAGAGATCAGAAAGGTCACAGCAAACAGATAGTACACATGTAATAATATCTAATGTATTTATCAGAGTTGGTTGTTTGTTTAGAATCTATGATTAATGCCATTCGTGCAATTATCCGACCCATGTAGCCGATCGGTGTCTGAAAAACAACCGATGTTTATTCCGGTTTTCAGCCGTGCAGTTTGGGGGACTCTTTACCCGATGTAACGTCAGATCCCTGTTCTTGACTAACAGGACTGGAACCCGGTGTGACTGTCTCAAGCCTTAGGATTCAAAGCTTGTGCATATTGAGATACTTTTCTGCCCACCGTGTCTGTATAGACTGCTTATTTGACGTACTGTAGCCTTCCTGTCAGCTTGAACCTCATTAAAGGTGGGGTCTCCGTTGTTTGAGAAATGCTTCAGAAAACTGCATTGGGATGCCAAACAAAACAAATGTGTAGCCAATGAGCAGAAAGGGGCATGTTTTGTCAATATGGGCGGAGAGAGTGTTCAGCGCGCATGTGTGACATTAGCAGAAAGCGGTTTTAACATTGACATGGAGAATAAAAACAAAGAAAGAACGCGAAGAAAGGCTTACGATAAGGCAAGAAGTAGGACCGTGTTAATATAGGATCAGCTTTCCAGCGCTGGAGAGAACTGAAGGAGCGGGAAGGCCTGCGATGGGACGCCGAGGTTGCTTTTTTCCTTCTCGATAGGTGAGTAACGTTGGTTTTGCTTTGTTTCACAGAACTAATATATGCCGTCCTTTGCATGATTATGCTTGTGTGTCATTTTTGCTTGTTTGTTTATCTGCAATCGTATTGTTCTTCCCTTCAGCTATGATAAAGACACATTTCTTTCCATTAGTTGCCTGGGTTGCGTATGTATGTGTGGGCGGGGCTATCAATACAGGGATGACACCCATTTGGTTTAGGGGCGTGTTTGTTTTGCTGATTTCAAATGTCAACACTGGCTTTCAAACAACGTGCACCCCATCTTTAAACTAAGGGCTGCTGCAACATGTTTGGCTCATCGGATAACTGAAAAGTCAATCAGGTGTACAGGTGTTCCTAACGTGATGTCGGTGAGTGCATTCTCAATATATTTTATGGTGTTTTGACAACGTTTCACTCACTTTCCTGCTGATTGCTATGAGCAGACATTCAGCAGCCTCCAGTTGAAGCTCCGGTTCGCTCAGGAGTAAGCACAGGATCTCTAGTAACCGGCAGCTGTTGTTTGTGATGTGAATCAGAGCAACCCAGTCTATGTACCCGGCCAGAGTGTTTAAGGTGGTCACGCTGACTCGGCAATGAGCTTTAGCCTGATAAAAGAAAGGCAGGAACAACATTTTATTAAAAATTGTGATGCTGTGGCAAAGCACGCTCTGCATTTGTAAGTGAAAAGCGATCACTGACAGCACAGTTCAGTCTGAGCTTTACCTTTAACTCCTGTCCTGGAAGTACTTTCTGGGGGACAAAAGCAAGAAGAGAGAAAGAACATGCAAATTACATGCACACTGGACATAATCTGGACACACTGGACAGAGTAAATAATCGAATACCCAACCTTTGTGTGAGGCAAACATGCACTTTAGTGTTCTTTCTGCTCTGAAATGGCTCTGAACAGATATCTACATGTCTTTATGTCCTACATGTCTATTCGGTCCTACCAGATTCCTGAACTCGTCGACGTGCTGCTGCAGAATGGTCAGGAGGAAGTTGAAGATGCTGTCCATGTTCTGTGTCAGTGTTTGTTGGATGTCTCTCCGGCGCTGATGGGGCAGAGTCTGGAACGTGATCACATCCTCGGCCAGCCGCAGTAGGATCAGCATCACCAGCTCCGTCTGTGTGTCCTGAATAAGAGGAATTACAAGACGTGTTGTCGAAGAGTTGGGGAAAGTGCTCTGTCTCTATACTGGAATTTTGAAGAACACCAGGAGTCAGAGCAGCATAATGCGAGTGAGCATTCGCGTGAGAGCCAAGCACATAAATAACACGTACCCCAAATGTAGTGAGTGTTTCCATCTCTTTCAGCATATTTGGCCACTGTTGAGGCCATTCTCTCTTGATCATCTCCACCACAATCCTCGAAAGAGCATCTTTAATATGACTCTCCTCTTCCAAGATGGGATATGTTCCCTGTGTAAATAAAAGACTGATCACCGCTCACATCACATCGCATCTAAAATCATGAACTTTTACAGGGAATTCACTGAGTCGTTTCCCATCACGGTTCCTAAAACGTTCTAGTTTTGGATGAGGATATATAAAGAATAACAGAGATATAAGGAAGTCTGAATTTCTGGGCTACTGTATATACACTCATAAAATCTTGTTTTAAACCAAATAACTGGAACATAAGGCACATCCCAAGTCACATAGTTATGCACTGTTTTATGTCATTTCATAGCATAAACAGTATCAGTAGTATTTTTACACTGATTCCAAAAATATACCGGGATGATGCACTCATTCAACCAAAGAAAAATGAAGTGTGGAATGTTGAACACTTCACGCATCAGTTGCAGCTTTGCTAATGTAGCGGAAGAGGGGCAGAAGTGCCAGGTACTGACACTGAATGAGAACAAAATAGAAATAGGAGACCTGGCAACCCTGTTCACTACTCACATTGGTCAGCATCTCCATAATGCAGTCTTTCAAATGCACCTTCTCTTGCTGTGGCATGTCGTTCCACTGAAACCTGGTTACACAACATACAGACCATCGGTGTATAGTCTAACACAGAAATATTTCCTTCTGTGGTTTATACGTAAAATCGTACTTACTTTATAACATGCTCCAATATTTGTAGACCAAAATGTCTCACCACCGCCACCTGGGATTTATCTGCCAGCTGAATGCCACATGGTATACAATACGGGCATTTTTCTTTGAATTCCTCACAAAACTGAAACAAAAGTCAATTGTTATTAACTTAAATAAAAAAATAAAAACATGCTATATTTCACACGATACACGATTTCACAGGTAGTTACATTATGTGGATTAAAAAGTAAATTCATAGTAAATATTCCTTTTAATAATCACCACCGGCTTATTTATTTATTTATTTATTTATTCATGTATTTAATGGTCGATAAATACCTAGAAACCGTGATATTTTACCACTACGTTATCGCGGTTACCGTGGAAACTCCAAACCGTAACACCTCTCTCTACATGTAGCATACCGGCTGTGTCCCAAATGGATTCGTATAGCACACAAAGTGCACTACATAGGGCGCATACATTAACATTCCTCACACTATATAACGAGTGCACTAGAGTAGGGAAAAGGAAACTATTTAGGACAAAGTCACGGACAGATGTTTATTTAGCTAACTGCTAAACGTCAATAACCGAGATATATAACTTAGATATACATCTAGCTACAAAGTTTATTCATCCAAGTACACTTGAAACGTAGCGCGGTCTAAATGTTTGTTTAAAAACGTTAGCTTTAGCCGGGCAGCAGTTTAGCAGCCCCCAGCTAAACACTATTAGCCGTGTAGCTAATCGGTTATCATAGGCACCTTCAAAGCCTCCAGTCGGTACCGCTGATTGGTTTCCGAGTCCATCATGACGGTCACAGCCTTAATGAGCTGCTCGCACATCGCATCCACCGGCTCTGTCATGACTGCAACAACCGAGCAACACGTTCACCGCTCACGTAGCAAATCCAGCTAACTGCACGCGCTTATGAGGCGCTTTAACGGAGGTGCTGTGCAACAGCGTGCATGCAGCTGCAGCGCCGGGCAGCCCAAGGGAATCATGGGAAATGCAGTTCTTCCTGGGGACGCCATTAGAACGCCATTAGAATGAGCTTCATGACGTACACACGAGGGACAATGAACTGTTTACTGTTCAATCAAAACATTTAAATCACTTTTTGAGGACGACGCATTTGAAGTATATTCTTTTATATATTATTTTTTATAAAAAATAAAGTCAATGCTATATGAATTATTATTATTATTATTATTATTATTATTATTATTATTATTATTATTATTATTATTATCATCACAATTATTTGTTTGTTTGTTATGTTATTTATTTATTTTTAATAACTTGTTATTAAGGGTGTATCCTGCCTGAATAGGCACAGGCTCCCCGTGACCCGAGGTAGTTCGGATAAGCGGTAGAAAATGAATGAATGAATGAATGAACTTGTTATTTAGACAAAATGTTGTCATTCTAATATATTTACATTTTCAAAACGTTTATTTATGTGTATGCTGAGTCATTAAATTTCAATTAAATAAATGGTGTTCGTTTTGAATTAATAATGAATTCAATATTGAATGACTATCTATTTAATTGTTGTTCAGACTATGATTTATTTGTTTGTTTGGTTGCTTGTTTGTTTTTAATTTATTCAATTATTTTTGGTGTGTTTCATAATACATTAATATTACAAATTAATAAAAACATTTATTTATTTTAATTCATTAATATTCTTACTTTTATTTTTAATTACTTATATTACTATTATTAATTTTATTATTATTGCTTTTATTTATTTATTTATTTATTTATTTATTTATTCAAAATACTTACTACCTTGTCCTTTAAAAAGTACATAGGTTTTAATTCAATAATTAGTTAATGGGTTACTATTTTTGTTTACATTGTATGCTTCACCCTTCAAATTCATTATTAACATTTAACACATTTTTTAACACATATGCTTGTGTAACTATTTATTATTTCATTTGTTTACATTTTCTCTATACTAAAAGAAATAACAACAGCTGGAGGAGGTGCAACAGCTAACTGCCTGGTGTAGAGCCAACTACTGTCTCTGAATGTTGATAAAACCAAAGAGATGGTTGTTGACTTCAGGAGAGCACAGAGCGACCACTCTCAAATCAAATCAAATCAAATCAAATTTTATTTGTCACATACGCATATATACAAAGTACGACATGCAGTAAAATGCGTTTTACAACTGTCCGGTATTCAAGCATAAAAGCATAAAGGAATGCAATTTGGGATAAAAAATAAAACCAAAAGGAGGTAGAGAAATAAGGTATAACTATATATAAAAAATTTGAAAAATATGAAAATATATAAAAAAACATAGTGTATATACATATATTTTTTTTTATGATTGTCCTTAATGTGTCCATTAGCAGTATGGTGTTTATAAAGTGTATAAAGTGGCACTGTGCTGTGCAAGTCCAGTGTTAAAGTGACAGTCCAGAGTTAAAGTGTCATAGTGCAAAAGAAGTTGTCCAGTACTAGATCCTGGGTGTTTCCTGGTTTAAACTCCGAATGGCCTGCGCACCACCCTCTGGAGGGCTCGTCTGTCCTGCATGGTGCTGTTCCCGAACCAGGAAGTGATGCTACCCATCAAATTTCTTGGTGTTCACTTAGCGGAGAACTTAACCTGGTCACTCAATATCAGCTCCATCACCAAGAAAGCCCTGCAGCATCTTTACTTCTTACGAAGGCAGAGAAAAGCCCATCTCCCTCCCCCCATCCTGACTACTTTTTACAGAGGGACCAATGAGATCATCCTGAGCAGCTGCATCACTGTCTGGTTTGGGAACTGCACCATCTCGGTTCTCAAGACCCTGGAGCGGATAGTGAGGACAGTTGAGAAGATCATTGGAGTCTCTCTTCCCTCTATCATAGACATTTACACCACACGCTGCATCCGCAAAGCCAACAGCATTGTGGATGACTCCACACACCCCTCACACCCACTCTTCACCCTACTGCTGTCTGGAAAAAGGTAACGAATCATTCAGGCCTTCTTTCCACAAGCCATCAGACTCCTTAATAACTGAACTGAACTGTACTGAGCACAACACACACACACACACATCAACTGTATGGACTGCACAGACCCACACCATATACACACTCTTCCAATATACTGTACATGCATCAAACTGTTTACATGCTGTTTTGCACACTGTTTTTGCTCTTTGCACATTCTGTCTCACATTTCAGTTGATTTGCACAATACAATACTTCATGTGTTCATCCCAGTATTTCTGCACACGCAATATTGTTCAACATACAGCATGTACACTGGTCAGCACTGTTTCTGTTTATTGTATTTTGTGTATTGTCTTGTAATTTCTTGTCCTGCACTGTTTATTTTTTTGTCCTGCACTGTCTTGTCTTTTGTCCTGCACTGTCTTGTCTTTTGTCCTGCACTGCCTTTCCAGGTTGCACAGATGCACTTTATGTACCTAGGACTAAGTTACTATGTCCTTAGCTCTGTCTTTGTTTTATGTAGCTTCATGGTCCTGGAGAAACGTTGTCTCATTTCACTGTGTACTGCAACAGCTTTATATGTTTGAAATGACAATAAAAGCTTCTTGACTTGACTTGACTTGACTTGAAATAACTGATAGTCACTGCACAGCACTGATTCACTCTGGATGCTTGATTACACTGGACCATGGGAACATAAGCACAACATAATAACAACAAAAACTCACAGATGTTCATTTGTAGCATAGTGATAGCACAAATCTACCATGTCATATATTTCAATGCTGACCATAAATGGAATGAAACAAAGTCCATGCCATCCACTGTGTGATGTTTCCTCTGCTGTTATTATCGAGCAGCCCTTCAGCTCGTTTATTTAGCTTAAATGTGCAGATCTGGGAAGCTGTACATTAACATAACTCTCCAAGAGTCAAAGCTTAGCAAGCTTGCAGGAACATAAAACCTAAAGCTGTCAGACAGCATCATGAATAACTGACACAGTATTAATGAAGACCTCTCCTGGATATATCATTCATTCATCTATCATATATTTATTTATGTATCTATCTGCTTACACTTTCTGCCCATTTGTCAGTTAAGTACACAGCAACAATTTATGTATAATTGGTTATTCAAGTATGTCAGAACAGTCAATCACATCATCCGAATACGTTACACACACTACTGCTGCTATGTGTATTGTACAAAAGCATAATATTGCACAATATTCTTATTTGCACTACCATGTACTTTACGTACATTATTGATCTGTCATATATTCTATATTAATATTTAATACTCATACTGTATTGTCTTGTCTTGTATAGTATAGTGTTATTTATGTCTGTATTGTACTGTATAGTATAGTGTTGTTTATGTCTGTATTTTCTTGTATAGTATAGTGTTATGTCTGTATTGTCTTGTATAGTATAGTGTTATTTATGTCTGTATTGTCTTGTATAGTGTTATTTATGCCTGTATTGTCTTGTATAGTATAGTGTTATTTATGTCTGTATTGTCTTGTATAGTATAGTGTTAATTATGTCTGTATTGTCTTGTATAGTATAGTGTTAATTATGTCTGTATTGTCTTGTATAGTATAGTGTTATTTATGTCTGTATTGTCTTGTATAGTATAGTGTTATTTATGTCTGTATTGTCTTGTATAGTATAGTGTTAATTATGTCTGTATTGTCTTGTATAGTATAGTGTTAATTATGTCTGTATTGTCTTGTATAGTATAGTGTTAATTATGTCTGTATTGTCTTGTATAGTGTTATTTATGCCTGTATTGTCTTGTATAGTATAGTGTTATTTATGTCTGTATTGTCTTGTATAGTATAGTGTTAATTATGTCTGTATTGTCTTGTATAGTATAGTGTTAATTATGTCTGTATTGTCTTGTATAGTATAACACACTTGGCCAATAAACCTGATTCTGATTCTGAAGTATGTTAGTAAGGCACTGGTTGCGTTCCAAATAGCAATAGTGCATTCGTTCGTAGTAATATAGTGTACATAACGCTCTGCACTTTATAGTGCTGTGTGATGTGATTTGGAACGCAGCCAGGAGTCAGGAGTGTGGGGCGGGGCTTAAATTCCAACGGGATGAGCGCGTGAGTGTGGGCGTGGCTCCGCCTCTGTACTGGGAGTCGGAGTGATATCCGAAACTGACGCTGTTTTATTTGTCCTTCTTCGTCACGTCGGGAAAAATGTCCTGAAAACGCGAACCGAACTATTAACTAACTAACAGTCGGAAAGTGGATTCTAACGGGAATATTTACACCTGGATGTTTTGGTTGAGACGTTTTTGACACAGTTTCAGCTCCCAAGAGGAAACAAAGTAGTTGGTAAACTTTTAGCTAGCTGGTTTAGCAGGTTAGCTTGTTAGCTGCTAAGCTAATAAACACAGTTAAATGGTGTGAGGTAAAGTCGACCGAAGCAACAGGTCTCCTCTGAGATATGAAGTAAAAAACCGAACACGGTGATTTTTTTTAATTCGTTTTTTTTTCTTATTTAATTTTTTTTTACAAAGTCCGGATTAATTTATTCGCAGGAAAAGTAAAATTTTCCTCTCTGTGTACACATCAGACTAATTGAGCTAATTTTAGCAAACCGTTTTCGGACAAAAGGAAAATTCAGGAGTTAAATCGTTTAAATGCGTTACGAAGACAAGATGATGCCGGTAAGTACCAAATATATTGTTTTATTATTATTATTATTATTGTTGTTGTTATTACTAATGCTTAATTTTACACAATTAATTTATACGCGATATTAAATTCATTTATTTATTTAATTTTGTTCTACATCTGTTTTTTTTAAAGGTTAAATAAGTTATTTAAAAAATGACACTTTGTATAAATAACTTTGAAAATATGTAGAACATGGTAAAAAAAAAAATACAGGGATAGGCAACGATAATCGTCAGGTGTATGAAGTGACTGAAAAAACACGTTTGGAGAAGTGATTTCCGGCCCGTAAACTTGTTTGTGTTTGGATCAGTTTCCTGTCCGTCAAAGTATTTTACTTCTTTCATTATTTTTATATGTACATATATATTTGTGCTTGTAGGAAAACGCAAGTGAAACAGAATCAGGTTTATTGGCCAAGTGTGTTGATGTTGACAAACACAAGGAATTTGGTTCCAGCTGTTTGTGACTCTCAAAAGTACAGAGACGTAAATAACACTATACTATACAAGACAATACACACATAAATAACACTATACTATACAAAAGACAATACACATGTAAATAACACTATACTATACAAAAGACAATACACACGTAAATAACACTATACTATACAAAAGACAATACACACGTAAATAACACTATACTATACAAGACAATACACACGTAAATAACACTATACTATACAAGACAATACACACATAAATAACACTATACAAGACAATACACACATAAATAACACTATACTATACAAGACAATACAGACATAAATAACACTATACTATACAAGACAATACACACATAAATAGCACTATACAAGACAATACAGACATAAATAGCACTATACAAGACAATACAGACATAAATAACACTATACTATATCTTCTATCAAGAAGGAGATACAAGAACATCCGCACCAGAACCAGCAGGTTCAGGGGCAGCTTTTTTCCATCCACCATCACACTACTGAACTTTACACTACACAGTTAGAACACTAACTATCCGCACTAAAAATACTGTATATAACCGTTGTACAATTATACACACACAATGTATATATTACATATTGTATTTTTTATACTCCCCATTGTCTACACATATTGTGCCTTACATACATCTGCACTATTTTATTTTTGTGTATCTATATATACACCCTACTGTACATTATGCCTAATAGCCTTTATATTTATTTACTGTACATATGTTTACATATATCACATGCTGTACATATGCTACATATTTATCTGCACTTGTCTATTTGCACAATTGCTACTCTTTGTAATGTGTATGGTCAGTGTAATGGGAAAGAACCTAGGTACACACATGCATAGTTTAGAGTGTGTCTAAACAATGACAATAAATTTTTAGCTAATCTAATCTAAAAAGGGGCAAAGCAAGCACCCCCTCTTCGCAGCCAAATTGTCCACAGTTCCACACCTGTGGAAAATCTCAGAGAAATAGTATCTCTGCAATACCCATTTCAAACTAATACAATTAGGAAAACACTCAATTTACTCTCAGATACGATTTAGGATGGATAGGTATATAAATAATGATTTAAATGTCAAACCCATGTGCTTAACCAGTAAATCATCCCTAATACACCTTTAAAACAGTCAGGACTCACTTGTTTAACCGAAACTAGCTGAACAGACTCCAGCCGTGTAATGACTCACACTGGGCAGGTCTCTCAGGTTTCATGTACAACAAAATGCACTGTAAAGGAAATGCTTATTATCATGGAGCCGACTCTGAAACATTTTTTCCACAGTAATGAGTATCACAATCCGGCCCTCTGTACATAACTTTGGGAATAAAATATCTCAGTGAAAATCTTATTCTTGTCCATGGATGTCATGCTGTGAACGCAGTGCTGCTCCGAATAATAGTTATATAACCGTGATTATTGCAAGCTGGGTTATAAGCTGAGCAATCAATTTGAGTGGAAATTCCACCATGAAAAACCTGTTACATTTATTTCTGTTGGAATATTGGCAGTGTGTTTGGTGATTTCTGGTGCTGTATTGTAATTAGGGTTGCAAAGGGGCCGAAAGTTTCTGGTAAATTAACATTATAATGTTAATTATAAACATTATTATGCTTGTAATAAACATAATAAACTTAATTGTAAAACATTTTTATAGAGGATTTTTTTATTTCAGTGGGGAGTGTGTGTGTGTGGGGGGGGTGTCATCAAATTATCTGTGCATGTGGTAACAGAATTTTGAACAGGTAAAAGAGTTAGTAAGGTAGTTATTAAGTTTAGGTATTGGGTACAATTAAGAATGTAGAATAAGGTAATGCAGAATAAGGCATTAATATGTGCTTAATAAGTACTAATAAATAGCCAATATTCTATTAATATTCATGCTAATAAGCAGCTAGTTAAATGACCCTAAAATAAACGGTTACTGTGCATTTAATCTAGTTGTTTTAAACAAAATTATGCTGTTAAGATTTTCTTTAACTACATTTAAGTTCCTTGTTATAGGCAACTCTGCATTTTTTTTTTTTTTTTAAAATTCTTAATTAAAATGTAATTATTTCCATATATTCCTGTTAATTCCCACGGAAAGTTTCCGGTCTTGAAAATTCCCGGAATTTTGCAACCCTAATTGTAATTACTGCTGTGAGAGGTTTGGCATCTCAGGGTGATGTCAGTTACCATAGAATTGAATAGGAGAAATTTTTAGAATTCAGAAATTTCTGCAATGAGGGATTAGTCAAAGATTGCTGATTGATCGTCATGTTAGAGAGGAATTCCAATGTAGAAGTAAGTGGAGATGACACACGCTGGAGTCGCACTCCCAGAGTGCACTGCACACTCGAGTCACCCAGGTGGACAGGTACACGGCCACGTGGTGTAGTGATAGAGTACATTTTGAAGCTTTGGATGCTGTGAGAAGAGGTAATATGGGATGAGACAAATAAGACTAAAGTACTAAAGAGCCGCCGCATCACCGTCTTTAGGTAGAGATGGAGCAAGGGCAGGGTCCCAACTCACCACTAACCAGACTGCTGTATATTTTAGAAGATATTAAAATTTCATCATGTGAAGGGTTTTCCCAGGCCACACGGCTTAAAGCCAGAACACAGCAGCAGCAAACAAATCTTCTGAAATGGTAAAAATAGTAACCAAGTGCTTGGACCCCTAATTGCTGCTGCACTTTTAGATCTTTTCAATGCACATGACCTATCATTTGAAAACCTCCATAATGATTGGATTTTAGGTTTGAATATTTAGGTTTATTAGGTCTGGAACAATTCATGTAAGTGGACTTGATGTGGGGTTTAAATGATTTTTATTTTATTTCAGTAGAGCAGCTTGTAAGCTCAGCATTATGAAGATCGAATTATAAAGGCGAATAGTTTAATCAGCACACGTTCTTTTATTACACATCATGTTAAATGAAGTCGGGGAGAAATGCTGATCGCTCGCGGTGTGCTGTGAAGAAATACGGGACAGTCAATATTATGAGAGCAAGCAGTGATGAGCTTGAACCGGTGCAGGGTGTTTTTTTTTTTGTTTGTTTTTTTTCCACTTTCTTTTGGATGTATTACTTCCTGTTGCTGCTTTTCTCACAGAGCAACTTTGTACTTCCTCAACCAAATGCGGTTTAATATCAGGTGTATTTGTGTTCACGTTAATGGTTTTAGAGTTTAGTTAGCCGATTAGAATGTCTGGTTTAAAAACGAGCTCCGTTCCATGAATAAATGGATTCACTTTATTTTTTGTACCTGGTGTTTGCTGTTGTTCTGAAATATTTGGATTGTATGTAAATATATAGGAGAGATTTACGCCAAAGGTTTCGAAACAGTATTGTGGGTCGTGTGGGTCACGTGTCGGTCGGCCATTCACACTCTGGTCCACGTCAACCGAACAGCTCTGGAGAGATTTGCTTGGGTCTTGTTTTAGTTTTTTTTGCTTTAGTTTTATTTTGATAGGCTGGTCGGTAAATCGACAAGTGCCTTTGAGACCATTTTGTACCATTAAAAACTAGCATTTGATTTCATAATCCATTCTGAGGAAAACGACATGAACACTGCTTGGGGTTGAGGCAAGGTTAGGTGAGCGTGTGAGAGATGAAACAACGCAATAAAATAAATCCCATAAACTTTGACCTAAACGCTTCTCTTATCGTCTTTTACTGCAGACGTGTGTGGTGTGAATTGTCTGTGTGTTTTTCTCTCCTCAGGAGAACAGCTGGCTTTTTGTTCAGCTGCTCTCATTACGCTTTATAAAACAGCGCAGCCGAACTCACGCTCCGTGCCAAACGTTTCAGTGTTACACTCCAACAAAGAGCTCCACCATGGTAGTAAAAATGCTCTCCTGCGTTCTTTTCATGGCTTGGGAGAGAGCATTGTGATGAGTCTTCTGCTGAACTCTGATAAGAGGAGACGTCTGCTCCCGGTACAGACTGCCACAGGACGTCAGGGCTGCCAGCGATTTGCTTATTTAAATGACGTGGCGTAGTGTCACCATTACACACGAGCTTTCCACTGAAGCTCAGCTTGGTGTTGTCTAAAATAATAAGAGTCATAGGTTCGAAAGGCGTTTTGTCTATATTATTTTTTTCCATGATTGTGGAAATAAGAAGAAAGAAAGAAAGAGAGGTTTTTCTTTAAAATCGAGACTTTTTTCACGTTTACTCGTGTCGCATATCTAATGAAATAAAAATTTGTTTGTGTCAAATTAAACACAAATAGTACATTGATATGAAGACAAACTTCACTTTGACTAAATGTCCTCTACGTAACATTAACCTCAATCCAGGCTCAACGTTACTGCCCTCGTGAAACGATTTCATTAGCATTTTAAATATTCAATATTTTATTCAAAGCATACTTTCACAGAGCCACCGCAAACCGACCGGCTTTTATCGAGCTGCTTTTATAGCACGTAATGTAACACTATCGACCTGGAATGCTGTGCGTTTCACCGCCCAAGAAGGAGCTTCAGTCCGCTTGCTTTTTTCAGACGTCCATGCATCATTAACGTGCCGTGCTCCATGTGCTGTACTCTGCGTCACGCTTTAATCATTTATTTTACAGGCGACTCTTCCGCCGTTCTGCCGTTGTTGCCGTCACTCATGGTGTTTGTTTCATTTTAGTTTATTGTATTGAATTTATTTACTGTTATTCGATGATATTGTATTTATTAACATATTGAATTGATTGAATGAATGTAATGTCAGTGAGGGGCTCGGCAGCACGGTTTATAACTAGGGTAAACAAGGGTTAGACAGAGCAAAAAGATGACCCGACAAGAAGGAGAAATGTTTGAGGCGAGGAAACAAGATAGGTGGTGTTCTTGTGAGGTGTTCCAGTGTACCATTTGCTTCCATCCAGGAAGTGTAAGTAGTGATGATAAATTTAGATAAAGTTTAAAGTGACAGAGCTATACTGAATCAATTCGTAAGCAAAGTGAATTATGGAGAAAGTATTTTTTTGGGGGGATTAATTATAATACACAGATTAGTCAATTATTTGTTTTTGGCCTCAGAGGCTTAAACACTGCTCCAGTCCCTGACGGGATCTAAATTTTACGTCACGCTTTGTGCTCTTACACTTAAACGTTACACTTTATCATGTTTTTATTGATGTTACGAGTCTCCTCATTATCTTGTTACCGCACTATTGACCTCCGTCATCTGCCTTTTCTTTTGTTCTGTAAAGTTGGACGATGCCCAGGTCAGAACACTGCGTCAGCTTTCAGAGCCGACCTCAAATGCTGCTTTTGTTGTGAAGTAAAAGAAAAAACAAAGATCCGTCTCCATTCCATGCACGAAGTGCTCATTTCCTGGAACAAATGATTTGTTTGACCAGGCTCATGATGCCTGAGGCTACGTCCTCTCTCTCTTTCTGTGTGTGTGTGGCATGACGCTCGCGTTATCTCTTGTCGTCTGTTTAATCTGTGGGAGTTACTCAAACATTCTCTCTTCCACCAGTCGGCCCGCTGGTCCTGACTCTTTAGTGCAGTACACAGTATGATCAAAAACGTGGAGACTCTGGACACCCCAGAGGTGCCAACGTGTCCCCAAGGCTGATTTATGCGATGTCCACAAAACAGCCAACAAATTTAACCTGCAGTTATTTGCGCAAATAAATGCTACATCATATATAGCAGTCAGTATTCTCACATTCATACACGCATGGTCTAGAATAGTGCACAGGTGTGTGATTTGAGACGATCACTATCTATCTGCTTGCTAGTATTCTAGCCTATTTTAGTCAGTGCTTGATTCTGGACCCCTTAAAGCTATTGAAAGCCCAGTTTTGGGTGCTAGTGTCCTGGATTTTCTAGCTTAGAAATTATTTTGAAATGTCGCCCGAGGGTATTCGATTTGAGACGCAGCCCAGTGACAGCAGTCACACCCAGTTTAGAAAGTTGTAAAGAGAATCCAAGCTCGTCAGGGTGTTAGCATGCGATCACTAATCGTGCAGTTCTACTCGGGGAGGTTTGTCCTGCAAAGGAAACAAAGAAAACGTCTGTTGCTTTATACGTCCTCTATGAACTCGAACTGCATTAGCGAGAAATAAACAGCGCTTCGAGATGGCACTCGAATCAATAACACCCGAGCTTTGTACATCTGCGACCGCCTTAACCTCCCGGGCAGAATCCTGCTTCGAGCTTTCATCTTCACAACAGCGTCCAGACACGACAGGATATCGCGCACACCTGGAAACCTCTTACCTACATGCCTCAGTCTGAGAAAAGAAGACACAGCATGTGACACTGCTGCCGAATAAAAGCACACACACTCCACACGGCTGGTTCAAGGAATCGTTTGGATTTCTGGCTCCATCACATACCAGGGTTTCCCGCAGCACTTTGCAGTTCGGGTGGCCCGCCTAAGCTGGGAAACCCTACCGCCTTAACTAGGTCGTCCAAAAAAATAAAAAATTCCGCTGCACAAAAGGCCGTCAAGTGCATCTCGGAGAATAACGCGGACGCGCTTCACATCACGAGCGGGCAGGGCAAATGAGAGAAAGACGTGGTCCATCACTGTCTGGAGGATAACTAGCCAGTTGATAAAACGCGTGTCCGTGAGAACTGTAAGTGGGCTTATGTTTTGGGTTTATTTAAGCCTGTTATTGTATTAGTCTATAGTTCTTGCAAATTTAAAGTAAGTTAGTTGGTGATTTTGTTGTTTGCGTTCTTCACTTGCTAGCTAGGTTGCACGTGCCTGTTTTTAATAATTTAAAAATGTAGTACAGAGTCTGTGGTCTCTCACAAAGAAGCCCCGCCCCCCAGGCCCCGCCCAACCCTACCGCCTTAACTAACAAATTTTCTGCGGGTAAGTTAGGATTAGTTAATTACTTACACCTACTTACTTTTATGATAGCTCCAATCATATTTCACACGTGCGTGAAAGGAAGAGGGCTTTTTGTGTATGGGTTTCGTGATCACGTCATCCACGTCTCGTCAATACCTGTGGAAAATATGCTTTAATTTAGACATATTTGAATCTCCGTCAAACATCTCAGAGGGCTTCCTTGATTTGCGTTGATTTCCACGAAGTGCTTCTGATTGTCATTCACTTGGCCAAACGTTACGGAGGTTTACGGAGCGTCTAGTTGGATTCGTATTAGATTTAGGTCATCGATTGTGTTATGCCGCCATAGATTTTCAGTAGCATTTACAGTATTCATCTGCTCGGGTTAGTGTTTAATTTTTTTCTTTTGTTTTGTTCATCCGTCTTCACCAGTAGTCTTTAAAGCCAGTGCCGTTACTGTTGGACTGTCCGAAATGCTGCAGAACATGAACACAGCATGCGTCTGCTCCTGTAAACAGTAACTTAGTTCTCGCTTTTCTCAATCCATGGAAGGACCATCTGAAAAAGCAGGAATATATTTTATAACCTTTACTTTTTTCAGATAGACTTTACAGCACAGTGAAAAATTATTTCTTCACGTCCCAGCTTTAGAAGTTAGGGTCAGCCGTGATACAGTGAACCCGGAGCAGTGAGGAATAAGGGCCTTGGCAGCCCTGGCGCTTACAGGTACCGAGCATCGGCCCTGTTCTTATATAAGAGATAAGAGAAGCAGACAGCTGTCTGTATGAAAACACGTCAAATTTTAACACCAGATAAAACGCTCTGCTCTCCGTTGTCGAACATGTTGCTATCGTCCGTGTGAATGAAACGGAAATGAGGATCCTCCATCTATTCTTCACTCTTCCTCTGTGTCTGGCTTAATTATCCTGCCGAGATAAAACATCCTCATCAGTCTTTCACCTTCAGCTGTTTTTTTCCCCTTTCGTGTGGGCCAGACAGGTGACATTCAGCATAGTTGGCAACAAACGAAGGTCACACCTATTCACACGCCAACTTCTTTTATTTATATATTCATTTATTTTTCTCCTTCTCCTTCAGCATGATCAGCACAGCACAGGTCCTGTGTGGATCATTAAGTTAGTGCTGAGTGATCGGAACAGTACAACCTTCATCTACTCGCTCGCTCTCTCAAACCCCTGCGTCCTTCATCCATTACAAACATGAACCGCCCACACGGTCGTCGCTTCCAGAGCAAAACGTGGGAACTCCATGATGTGGGCTTTATCATCGGTTTGTTTTTGAATGCCAGGGATTAAATTGCGCTCCAGCCAAGACAAATACGATGACATCGATGCTTTACGCTTAGGGACGATACTGCTAAAGGTTTTACATCACAGGAGGTTTGTAGAATGGAATGCTTTAGAGAGCAGGTGTTGCCTCTTGTATTATTGAAAATAAAATTTTTTCTTAGTTTAATAGGTTGAGTGGTTCTCAAATGGGATTTGTAAAGCATGGCACGAGTCCGAGTTTTTTTTTTCTTTTTTCTTTCCCTTCCTGTTTTGTGACTCTTCCTTCATTAAGTGCTAAAACTTTCTTTTTCCGTTTTCTGTCCAACGCCTTAACCACTGAGCTACAACACTGATTGTTTACTTGATTGTCAGCAGCACAGTGGTGCTACAGTGTCACAAACTCAAGTTTCTTGTATTGCAGGAATCCTCAGCTTTAGACAAACAAAACTCGCACTTCAATTCTGACGTCATGGAAAATTGTAGCCGTTTTTGAAATTTATTTTGTTCTTTAAAGGTTTTTGATGGACCAAACCCTTCACATAGAATACGTGGACAAACACGACGTTTGCCCTAAAACGATCGACTTGTTGTTTCGATCCAGTGAGGCGCAGCGCATCGAAAGCCATTCGACTTTACCAACCAGTCGTTTTTTCCCACAAAAGCCCACCGTCATGAAACTCCATGTGTCATTATCTCCATTGTAGGTGCTTCCACGATTGCTAAATAAAACGTTGTATCTTTGTACACATGCACTTAATGTTCGAGTGCTCAAATCCCAGTAATTGCTGCCGATTGTCAGCGGTGTTTATTATGGAGTTTTTATTGTTAGTAGCTTGTTGTACTGGTTGCTTTATTCAAAAAGGGTTTAAACCAAACTTCAAATTGTAAAGTAAGCTTTGATGTAAAACAAAACAAAGACATTGTGAGTTGTTAACCTGGTTCCTAGGGAACTAAATCATGAGACAGGAAGCAGGAATTGATGAACTGGTCCATGCCAGGTGGTGTGTTTATTTGCGTCCTCTTTTTTAAGTCCATCAGGTTCTGGAAGGCAAAATTGTTTTAGTAAGCACTTGACAGAATTCTCTTTCTCTTGCCAGATGTTCTTGACCGTGTATCTCAGCAACAATGACCAGCATTTCACGGAGGTACCAATAACCCCGGAGACGATGTGCCGCGATGTGGTGGAGCTCTGCAAAGAACCGGGAGAGATGGACTGCCACTTATCTGAGATGTGGAGAGGATCAGGTACGAGAAACAAGCTCTCTTTCACTCACTCTTTTCTCCCTTTCACACACACACTGTAGACAACAATCAGTGCTCAGCTTGGCAGCCATCAAAAACATTTGAAAACGTTTTATTCTTAGATATTGTTCTTTCCCCTGAACTATAAAAAACGTTGTAGAATTAACAGCAGATATCGTTGTTTATGAAGAAACAACATGTTATTAAAACGAAACCCGAACAAAAGCCGTGTCCGTGTACCGGAGGCTCATGGTGCATGGCGTGTGACGCCTGTTTGAATAACAAACTACATAAACTCTGAGCTCTTATGTAAAAGAGAGAAACCTCCAGGTTCAGGCTCTCGTTTCAGCTTTTCTGTGGCCTGTCACCATGGTTACACCTCTTTCAAGCACGCTCGGCTCGGCGTCTTCAGCTCGAGTGCCCAGAAAGACCTCGGCACCTCAGTGTTGATCAGCACAGCCTTGCGTCACACAGACAGGAAGCCGTTCTTCGAGAGTCGCAGTGCTGTGCCTCGCGCGGTTTACATTTTAAACAATAACATCCTTCACGATGGCATCGAACCCGTCTCGAGTTAATGACTAACCGGGTATGTGGATAAGTGGAAAGTGGAGCGGCGGCCAGTCGAGCTGAAGCGGTTCTGCAGCATTCATGTGGATAGTAATCAGGTGTTTTTGTTGAAGAGAAAGCACTTCCCCTGGGCACACTGCACAGTTCTAATAGAATGAAAAGAATTCACAACAAAGATGATGCAGCGCCTCAGTGCAGTCTGGGATTGTTCAATGACACCAAATATATTCGAATATACTTCTGTACACACATACACAGTCTCTCAGCTCTTCTCACTGAAGTAGAATATATTAATGAGAAGTTTTTATGCCCTGCTCATAACCCTTCCTTATTATATTATATTTACATAATGTTTTATTTTGCACATTATATTTTGTCCTAATTCTGTTGTACTTCATCAGTTTAAACACTGTGCCATGTGCAGCTAAGCTCAGGTCATGTCAAGAAGCCTTTCTTGTCATTTCAAAAACGTACGTCTGGTGCATTACACGGTGAAATGGTGCTATATGAAACACAGGACTACAGGAAATAACACAGAACTGAGCACACTTCATAGACGTACACCGTGCTGCATGTGTGCAAAGACTCGGCGAATGCTGTCAGGTGCTTAAGTCACATCGCAATTAGTATCCAATCAGAAACGTGATCTGGCATAAACAGGAAATGCAACAGCAACGGTCGAGATCACCGATGTTCACAGAGCCACAAAAAGACTTCATTTTATACTACACAATAAACACAAGTCTACAAATGTACTGATGTACCCTGATTCACTGAATTGTGTTTGATATCCTTCATTCAGTCAGTTCCAGGCCTTTTTTTTTTTTTTTTTTTTTTAGTAATCCTTCAGAATCCTCAAGTGAGTCAAAATAGTCTGAAGGAGTGTCTCATCAGCAGTTCAGTACAGACTCTGTGCCAGCAGCATGTGTCAGCACTCAGTCACTGCTGTCCTTGCATGGCGAGGTTATTGGTGTGCACTGACCTGACTGTCTCTCTCTCTCTCTCTCTCTCTCTCTCTCTCTCTCTCTCTCTCTCTCTCTGTGTGCACGCACAGAGCGAGCAGTGGGTGAGGGCGAGAGGATGCTAGAGATACTGCAGCGCTGGGGATCACGCAGATCTGAGGTCCGCTTCTTCCTGCGCCACGAGAGAACGCTCGGCCGTGAGCCAGGTGAGTTCTGCTCCATTAATAACAACAGTGCAAGAACAGCGATATAGGAGCCATGAGACTGTCAAGTTTAGTGTGTTTTTTTTTTTTTTAATTTATTTATTTATTTTTTCTTCACGGTGCAATTCAGGTGAGTTTGAGTGATTTAATTTATTACAGTGTTCTGTTGATTAGTTTGTAACTGTGATTAAGATGCACATTCAACGTGAGTGCACAGTCCAGTATGGGGTGAGTTTAGCATGATTAGTGTAGTACATTACAATATGGGGTGAGTGTAGCGTGATTAGTGTAGTTCACTACAATATGGGGTGAGTGTAGCGTGATTAGTGTAGTACACTACAATATGGGGTGAGTGTAGCATGATTAGTGTAGTACATTACAATATGGGGTGAGTGTAGCGTGATTAGTGTAGTACATTACAATATGGGGTGAGTGTAGCGTGATTAGTGTAGTACATTACAATATGGGGTGAGTGTAGCGTGATTAGTGTAGTACATTACAATATGGGGTGAGTGTAGCGTGATTAGTGTAGTACATTACAATATGGGGTGAGTGTAGCGTGATTAGTGTAGTACACTACAATATGGGGTGAGTGTAGCGTGATTAGTGTAGTACACTACAATATGGGGTGAGTGTAGCGTGATTAGTGAAGCGGATAAACACAAGCGACTTGGGGGGGATGCTTTAATAACCTTCACCATGTTGGGGATGGATCAGTACTTCCACATCTTCAATGCGAAGATTTCTGTGGTATATGTGAAGTAAAGTACTGTTTTAAATGTTGTGCTGGAGAACCAGGTGCTTCGTGCCAAACAGCTGTAAGAGTATCCCGTAAGCGTTATGGAAATGCCAGAGGATGATTGGACTTATTAGTCATGTGACATTATTTCTCTTGATGAGCTGTGACTTCTTGTTCAAAGACTCATGCTAAATTTGTGCTTCATGCCAGTCACTGGACCACACAGCGTCCCTTATTTTAACGAGGCCTGATGCTAATTTTGGGTAATTCTTCTAACCTGTGTGTGACCCCACTGCATCCATTAAAAGTCTTTTTATTTTTCTTCATTTCGTCATAGGCCATTGATCACTCTAGGCTCAGGTTAGAACATTTGAGCATGTTGTGCCAAACGGCAGATAATTCATGTATTATGTATAGGGTTGCAAAGGGGCAGAAAGTTTCCGGTAAATTTCTGGTAAATTTCTGGAAACTTTCCACGGGAACTTAATCTGGGGAATTTTGGAAATATTACAAATTGGAAACTTTACGGTAATTTATAAAAATGTACAGGAATTTATGGGAATTATTTGAAAATATAGGGAAATTTATATAAACTATATCATATACAAACATAAATAAACATATTGTTTAGTCATAAGCAGACATGCGTGCAAGGTAATACAAATTTTAAAAATGGCGTCTTGACTGATTTAATTGTAAGTAGAACTTCGTTGAGTAACACAAAAGCATAATAAACATTGTTTTGCTTGAAATAAACATAATAAACTTAATAATTGTAATAAACATATTTCCCTATGATTGCTGTCAAATGAAAGCATCCCCCACACTTTGCCCTTCTAAAAATGTCCCAATCAAAATGTAAAATGAAGCATTTTCTCTCAAGCTTATTAGGACTCTGCTTCTGTGGTAGTCAAGGCCTGGAAAATCGAGGTGAATCTCCCCCTTAAGTGATATGTGGAGGATGTTTTTTTTTTTTTTTATTTCAGTGGGGAGTGAGTGTGTGGGGGGGCATCAAATTATCTGTACATGTGGTAACAGAATTTTGAACAGGTAAAAGAGTTAGTAAGGTAGTTATTAAGTTTAGGTATTGGGTACAATTAAGAATGTCGAATAAGGTAATGCAGAATAAGGCATTAATATGTGCTTAATAAGTACTAATAAATAGCCAATATTCTATTAATATTCATGCTAATAAGCAGCTAGTTAAATGACCCTAAAATAAAGTGTTACTGTGCATGTTATAGAAGAATGCAAGTACATGCAGGGGGTTTGGCCTCAATGGCCCTCCAGTAAGCAATGTGCTGTGTGCAAGTGACCGAGGAATGCAGGGTACAAATTCAACTTAAATTGCATTAAATCTTGTTTTAAACAAAATTATGCTGCAAGATTTTTTGTAACTACATTTAAGTTCCTTGTTATAGGCATGTCTGCATTTTTTTAAAAATTCCCATATATTCCCGTTAATTCCCATGAAAAGTTTCCAGCCTTGAAAATTCCTGGAATTTTGCAACCCTAATTATGTATAAATGTTTTACAGGAAATGCCAGGAGCATGGAACAGAGGAGGAACGGTGTTAAAGGACCCCCTGATAGAAGGACAGAGAATGGGGTGAGTCTTCAGAAGTCCGGTATTTGTTCATGACTGTGTTATGTTTACTTGTGCAAAAAAGTTTGAACAAAGAAAAAGGTATAAGCTGCTTTCGCGAAATTCTTTCCCGAAACTCAATCTTTGTGAGAAATGTTGTGTGTGATGCATGTTTACTTGAGACGAGATGTTGTTTTTGTGTTCTGCAGGTGGCCGCTCCACGCATGGACATGACTCTGGGGGAGCTGCAGGAGATGGCGACACGGCAGCAACAACAAATCGATGCTCAGCAGCAGCTGCTGGCCTCTAAGGTAGATAAAGTGTTGAGAAGGTGGATGAGAGAAGGTCAGGGGAGATTATAGAAATAAATGGTTTTTAAAACCCTGGAATTGGATTCAGAAGTAACGGCCAAACGACTGGCATGACAAGTGTTGTCTTGATCCGGTGCCTCATGTTCTTGTTTGTAGTAATATACAAACACATATAAGGTTTATAAGGACAGAAAAGGTTTGCATCTATTTATAACGCTTGACCTTTTGGCTTATAGGAGCAGCGCCTGCGCTACCTGAAGCAGCAAGACCAGATGAAGCAGCAGCAGGCTTCTGAACAGGAGAAGCTGCAGCGTCTCAGAGAGAACGTGGAGAAGCAGGAGGCTAGGCTCAAGAAAGTACGTGCTCTTAAAGGCCAGGTGGAGCAGAAGCGCATGAGCAACGGAAAACTGGGTGAGCGTTTGGCGCCACTGGAGTCACTCTTTTTTTTTATCCGGAACATTATCTTCTTGTACCGTATATTGTTCCACCTCTCTTCCCAGCAGAGATTTCTCAAGTGTGCTTTTCTTGTTTGCAGTGGAGGAGATCGAGCAGATGAACAATCTCTTCCAGCAGAAGCAGCGCGAGCTCGTCGTAGCCGTGTCTAAAGTCGAGGAGCTCAGCAGGCAGCTGGAGATGCTGAAGAACGGCAAGATGGACGCTCTCCACGATAACCAGAGCGCCGTGGCTGAGCTCGATCGGCTCTACCGAGAGCTGCAGGTGTGGAACTTTAGATTTCCAACATAGTAATAACATTTTCAGTTTGTATGTATTAACAATGTGACTGATTTTTATCACAATTAAAAATTAGTTTAGTTCAATTCATCTTTTTTGAGATTTTGCATTTATGTCTAAATTTCAGCTTTTAGCTGTGTGTGTGTTTGTGTGTGTATCTATTGAGATAAAGGAGAGGCAGTGGATCAGGGATGCCATGGATCAGGTGAACTCTACAGTCTTCCTGCCTCCCATTTGTCGTTACTGCACCAAAAACATTTGCAGAAATATGAAGCCTTCCTCAGCTTTGTTGCGCTGCCCGACACCTAATCTAATCCCAATTGTCTATTCTATTTGTTTGAGATCTGTCGATGGTGAAGCCAAAGGAATTTTTGATTATTTTTCTGATCAATGCCCCATCCAGCAGGCCTCATGCACCGTGGACAGTGCTGGAGGATAGAAATGCTCCATCACAGGATAAAGGAGATCTGTCATAATAACATTATTGATTTAGAGTGATGTTTCTCTTTAAGTGCTGCCAACACCGTTCCAGCTTTACGCCCGCACTCGACAGTACAATAAAGTGAATCCAAATTTGCCTTCTGTCTGTGTTACATAGGACATAAGGAGATGCTCCTGAAATGATTGTTTTGGTTCATTTGTACGAATGGCTTTAAAAGTGGTCACTGTTTCATTAAGCAACTTACATTTCAGAGTTCCCTGCTGTAGAGGTTTCTTTATGAGATGTTTAAGGATGGACAAGTGGTAGCTTGAAGGAAGCTTTCTAGGGAAAGCAAAAAAAAAAAAAAAACACCCTTAAACTACAGAAGCTGTAGAACCTTAGACAGAATTTGGACGCAGCAAATTCTTTTAACCAAAAAATGTTCAGTTAAAGTCTTTGTTCCTTCACTAAGCACTAACAAGCTGACCGTTTTTTTTTGTTTGTTTGTTTTTTTGACCTCATATTTCATGTCTGTGGTTTTAAAATATCAGTGTTTTTCCTCCCAAACAGCTGAGGAACACCATGAACCAGGAGCAGAACTCTAAGCTGCAGCAGCAGAGAGAGAACCTGAACAAGAAGAACCAGGAGGTGGCCGTAATGGACAAGAGGGTCAGTGAGCTCCGCGATCGCCTCTGGAAGAAGAAAGCAGCACTACAGCAGAAAGAAAACCTTCCAGTGAGTGCTCACACGATCACACTCCTCCCGGGACAAATCAGTGTATAGATGTCAAACAAGGCACCTTGGTTTGTCACCTATATATTATGATACAGAGCCCTGGATTAGAAAGGATCAAGGGCTTTAATCGAGAGTACGACAGACCCCCTGACTTCAAAGCCTTTAACTCCTGAGCCATAACTACCTTGCACACACACACACACACACACACACACACACACACACACACACACACACACACACACACACACACACACACACACACACACAAACACAAACAAACAAACAAACAAACAAACACACACACACACACACACACACACACACACACACACACCCTAATTACTGGCTTCAAATCAAGGTCATGATTATATTACGAGTGGCCATAACGCATAAAGCCACCAATCTGAGGTGATCTAAGTACCCCTTTTTCGACTCCTACGTGTAGCTCCATGAAATTTGTATAAACGGAGGTTGTAATTGAGAAAGTACATAACATTATTTTATCATTAACACAGAAAAATTTAGCCTTAGCATGTAGCTAACTACTATCATGTGTGCTGATAATTGATCATATTGCGGTAAAGTAAGTGTATTAAACATTGGTATACTTAAGGTATATTATCAAAGGCGCTAACAGTAGCCCCGCCCACAGCTCCTGACACAAGCGGTTCTTAAGTCTAGACCAGCAAAGTTTTGGTGCTACTTAAGAACCACTTTTCCTGGTTTGGAGTGCTTTGGCTGTCAAAAAAGAAGGAACTAATTTTATATTAGGCTCTGGCTCAGAACCAGCACTCAAACTGCCTCGGTGGAAAAGGGGCATATGATCAGTTCGATTGAATGTAGTAAGCGCTGTTAAGATTCATACCTCAGAAGAAGCAAGGTGTGTCTAAAAGTTGTCTGTAGCTGACCGTATTACATTTAAGTTATTTAAAAAATGCAGACATGATCAGGGCAACTAAACACTAGCGTACTAACTTAACTAACTCCGAACAGGGAACAACAGGGTGTTTAATTAAGTGACTTCTTTCAATACCCGAGTAGCTGGTTGAGACGTCAGTATTCACAATTTAGTTATTCTTTATGTATAATGTAAAGAAAAGTCACCTCTGGTGGGATTTTGATCCAGTGAGCAGCAGTCGTAGGGTTCGATAAGTATAAAGCTGAACACATTGTAACCTTTAAGGCCGGAAATGGAATTTGCGCTCGTTTTGTTGTGTCCGTGTTCAGCACTGAATGTCTTTGTCATGTCTCACTCAATTTTGGCGGTTAATATGAAGCTCATATGAAAAACTACAAATTCTTAAAATTCTGCTTTTATAAGTGCTTTTTTTTTTTTTTTAAATCTATTCTACTAGGGGCAATATATTCATCGAAGAATTCCAAACAAACAACATTTTTTTTTTTTCCTCGCAAATCTTTAAAGTAAATGATGTTATCAAACCCATTTCTGCTCTCTGAGATGGTTGTTCATAAAGTTCTGTGTAAAGTTATCAACAGCGGGGGAAAAAATACAAAGGTCTTACACCGAGAAAATGAAAAAAAAAAAAGTCCTGACTCATTTTTATATCAGACCTGAAAGGATAAAATAATTCATTTGTTTATACCGATAGACAATATCTGATAAGTCAGAGTACCAGTTCAATAATAACCAGATCGTTCTTCAAGTCTGTGCTCCTTACTCCAGAAGTACGCCTTCACGGTCCGAGTGCCACGTCTCAGACTCTCATGGTGTAATCTGATGCCATAAACCGTTCACATAGTCTATTTCTGCATTTTCATTCCCCTCGGCTCTCAAACACAAGGCCCTCTTCTGTGACAGGACAGGATGAGACAGTTTATTGAAGAGCATTTTTTAAGAGGCGGGACACACAGACAGTGCCGTAATCTCATTGGCCGAATGTCTGCATCGTATTTTATCAAGCCACATGATTTTTTTTTTTTAATTAACAATGAATGTTTTTTCCTCTACTAGAGTTAAGTCTTTAATTTCCAATTAGTTTTTTCCCCTCGTTTCTACCAGTTTATTTACTGACCAATGGAATAATGTTATTCCAAAACTTCATCTACAAACAGATTGTAAGCACTATGCTGTACAGCGCCCTCTGGTGGATCCAAGCCTAAAAAAAAAAAAGCATGAAACCGTTTTTTAGATATTTAGAATTTGAATCTCAACACACTTTGCTCTGTAAATCAAACGTTCTGCCTTTTCTTTTCTCTGGTGTTTTGGTGGTTGCTTGTGGTACCGTGTGTTATACCGTAACCTGCAACAAGGACTATTACTAATACTTTTCCTGACTCTGATTCCAAAAGAATTTAAAAAAAAAAAGGCTAGAAATGGAGAACTTGCGCATCATCCCTCAAGATTCCTCCAAGCACAGAAACTCTTATTTTCTTCTTCTATGAAAACATAAAAATGGTGTAGGTGGATTTCTTATAAGGGCACGCTTGGTTTTTGCACAGAATATTAACGAAACTAACACAAAGCGGTGATGTTCGAGTCTTTCCTCACTGCCAAGAAATGGTATTGCTACCAGGAATGCAGAGTTGCTAGAGGATTCGCTGGGCTTTTTCTGACTGCGTTTTTTTCCCCCCCTCATTCCTGTCTGACTAAAACCGCATTTCTTCCTCTCATCTTGGTGCGTCGATGAACCGGGATCTTCTTTCTCTAACACCAAGACAAAAAGTGTACTCGTCTGTACTCCAGTGTGCTGAAGTTGTTTTGTTCTTGTTTCTCTTAAGAATGGCTTCCCCGTTAAGGAAAAGGCTTCAAAAGATACCCAACCCAAAAAGGTAAAACTCCTCTTTTGGACATTGTTAGTCGGTTCATCCATGCAGGTCATCCTCATTTTGGTAGCGGATTTATGGGCTTGCAATAATTTGCTCAGATTGTTTATTGCTATTTATTTCTTTTTATTTTTTTTTTCTTTACCGCTTCTTTTTCAGTTGCTTAAGAGATTTGGAAAAAAGCTCACAGTTTCTTTTGTCAGAGGGTGAAATGTGCAACTTGGCAGTAGTTAAGAAATCAGAAGTGTTTTTTTTCCCCCTCTCCTTTAAGCACTTCTTAGCATTAATAATCCGTTCATCCATTATATCTAAAGCTATTAATGCCCTTATCCTGCAGCTCTAATGCCAGAGACAGTATATCAAGATGACGATCGTTTAAAAACTGACGTGGGGGTGGTGGGGTGCTATTCTGGAAAGTGAATATCAGTTCTTTAGGCTTATAAAAATGTCTCGTTCGAATTCAGAACGCATCTACAGCCAGTTATTGCCTTTCTTTGTTCTGCTCTTTTTCACTTAGCTTTCACTCCTTTTGATGTTTTTTTTTTTCCTTTTCTAAATGTTCTGTTCATTGTTTGAATTTTTTTTGCCTGTTTTTATTTCACTTAATTTTATGCGAACGTGTTTTTTCATGATTGCTTGGTTTGTAATAATGTGCAAGTCTAAAATGCGAGGATAAAATGGGGAAAGTCTGTTTAAAAAAAAAAAAAAAGAACAAATAATTAGAAAAAGAAAAAAACTTTGTTAATTTATTTGTTTATTTAAACTTTAGGCTAATTCTGATGGCCAGGTCCCTCTGTCAGCGGGTCAGTCTCGTGTGGCTGCAGTGGGGCCGTATATCCAGTCGTCTACCGTGCCTCGCGGCCCAGCCAGACACGACCTGCTGAAACCCACCTACCCCGACGGCACTGCCACTCTGCCACCTCAGGACAAGGGCACTGGCACGGTGCCTGCTCCAGCCAAACTTGGCACAGGTACAGCGCATACATACCGCATTGCACTCACTGTCTCTGAAAACATCTCACCAACTCGTGTCCGTTTCCATACGAAGGACGAAAGCTGTGTGAAAATGACAACTTCTCTGAGCAAAGCCAATTCAAAGGGAACATCAGGCACAAAAAGCCGTAAATTTGTGTGTGGTGTGTCCTGTGACTTTGAGGATTAGTTTGAATTCGCCACAGGGGAGGAGAGTTCTGGGACGGCTGCTGTAACAGGGCTGCACTACGCCTCTGAAGTCACTCAGAAGTGTGCTGGGATACAGTGACGCACTCGTCTCTCACTGACTCCTCCCTTCTGATTCCACCACACCGTTAAGCTCTAGACTTTCTGCTCTCCAGACAATTGGGCAAATATTTTTTGGGGTTCCTTCCGTTTTAATGTTATGTAATCTAATGATATCACAGTTGACGTAATAAAGCAGCGCTTTTCGCTGAGATTGTTAGAATAACCTGCATCCTCATCCTGAATCAGAATTTCAGAATGTATTCGGAGGAGCAGCCAAGGAGCTGGTGGCCATTTCTCCCTCAGACATAAGAAGCAGAGCCAAGAGACACCTGACTATTCAAATATAGCGTCCTCAGTCCTGTGGCTCCTGATATCCTAACTCTTGATGTATTGACAGACTTTTATTTCTTTTCTATTTAAAAAACCCATTGGATCCTATTGCTGCTGTGTCTGTTATTCCTATTGTTTATTTTAAAGAAGTTATGTCCTTGCCTAAGCCACTGAAAGAGCTGCAGGTCAAGGGAAAAGCCACCCAGATGTGTCGGATTTTTGTGTGCATGAGAATGAAGCGTGTTTAAGTTAAGACCAGTTTCTGAAACTCAAGCTTCTGTCTACTCTGTATAATTATTCTAAAGCATCTAAGGTTTTAAAGCACACCGCTATATAAAAGGGGCTCTTTTTGTTGCTGTGTGAAAATTGCTGCGTTTTCTCAGACTTGGAATGCAAAGCTTTTCCATACGCTCTGCGTTCAAGATGATTCTGTACACCAACCATTATCTTATTTTATATAAAAACTCCCTCCCGGCTGACTTTGATTGATTAATGCTTGGTTTATCTGGGAAATTTGTTCCAGAGAGTACAGTGTACTGTTCTGAGAGCCCACTGGTGGTTGTGCCATGATATGACATGAAAGTGATTCTTCTTATTATTATTCTTATTATATAAAGTAAATGCAGTAACTTGTCGTTCTCCAGGCCTGCCGTCGTCAAAGGTACTTAACGTGTCTGACTGGAGCTCCCCTCCTTCAGAGTCCAACAGCAGCCACGCCTCGTCCACTTTACCCCGCCTGCCAAGCCAAATGCCAAGCGCAGAGCAAGGTGACCGCGCTCACTATTTAATAACACCTAATAAAATGATTATTAGTATTATGTTTTCTCTTGGTGGAAAAGCAGTTACTAAAACCACTTTACTCTGTATTAAAACACGTAAAAACGCTATCTGATCAGTTAATTTAAACAATCTCCTTAGTGCATATTGGGTTTTGTTAGACACAAATCATTCATCTAATTGAATAAAGAAATCTTTCACATTATTTTATGGTTTGTGTTCTTGTTCGGTTACATCCACTAAACCGCCAGAAGAGCTCCACTAATTCCAGTTGTGACAGGCATGCTAAAAATGGTCTTTTTCTCCTACCCTTCTCTCCCTGCAGCTCCAGATGACCCAGACGTGATGAAAAGAGGACATCAGGACCGGAAGGCGCGTCCGATCTCCATGTTCGAATCCACCGAGCCATCCACAGCCTCTTTACGCAAAAACCAGAGCAGCGACGACCTTGCGAGAGACGCCCAGGTTAGCGTGGAAAACAAACACAAGCTTAGTAGATGCATCCCGTTTGTGGTCTATAAAATTTTTGTTCTTAAATGTGGACTCTTTTAAAACTAAAACCGTTTGCGTCTAATACATTTAGATAACAGTCCTGTCGCAGCACTGTAATATCTTTTCCTCTGAACTGTGTTTTTCCTGAACTTTGTTTGCAGAACGCTACAAAAAACCCAGTCAAAATTCCCCCTCCTGTCCCAAGCAAACCCCGACAGGTCAATCTGCCCTTCCCAGGCGCTGGCACCTTCCCAGGCAAGGGTAAAGTGAACAGCCAGCAGCATCGCACGCCTCTTCCACCGACTCAAAGCAACACACTTCCCTTACCACCCAAGCAGGAAACCCCACCAGCCGCCACTGTGCGACCTTTCACCCCAGAGCCCAAGGAACCTCCTTTGCAGAAACCTCAGACCGTGGCAGCCAGCTCCATCTACTCCATGTATACAAAACAGCCAGTAGTAGGCAAGGGCTTGCAGCAAAGTGTACAGGGAGTCCTGAACCGTTCACAACACCGCTACAACTTTGTTAGCAGTGAGTGTGCATTAAGTGTTTATTAGGAAACTGGGATACAATTGATTTCAATAACTTGACCACTCATGCACCTTTTTGCTTCTTTCTCTCTAGTGTATGGGAAGCCTGTGATCGCCGCAGGCCAGCAGTCCCAGTCATCGCAGGTGGACAACCCCTACATGGCTGACCAAGGCTCTGACCAAGGCACAAACGGCACTCCAGCGCCTGAGACTCAAGAGACTGAACGTATCCCACGACCACTGAGCCCCACCAAGCTGCTGCCGTTCATCTCCAACCCCTACCGCAACCAGAGCGACATGGACCTGGAGGCCCTACGCAAGAAGCTCTGCAATGCCCCGAGGCCTCTAAAAAAGCGCAGCTCTATCACTGAACCTGAGGGTCCTGCCGGTCCTAACATCCAGAAACTTCTCTACCAGAAAACCACCCTAGCTGCTATGGAAACCACAGTCAGTCCTCCCTCTTCAGCAGAGGAAGAGAAACAAGTGCCTGTCAGCACCAAAGAAGCAGAACACACATCTCCTGAACAGTCGCTTGTCGACCCACTGCCACCTATAGACGTCCTGAAAATCGACGGCGAGGATTTCGTCCCGCCCCCACCACCATCGCACCCTGCTCCTCGCCCCGAAGACGCTCTCTTAAACCCGCCTCCTCCTCCTCCTCCTCTCGAGGTCGAAGAGCTGCTCCCGTTACCTGCTGAAAGCTATGTAGAGGAGTTCCCTCCATATCCTCCTCCTCCTTATCCAAGCGGTGCTGAGCAGGAAGCTCTGGGGGACGACACGTTAAACATGAAGCCACCAGAGGTCATGGGACAGGTGCCTCAACCACCAGTGAGTACACAAGTCTCAGAATGCCTCCTTGCTCTGGTTTCAAAAAAAAAGAAAAATCTCAAGAAATAAAAAGAAAACAAATCTTTTCAACATTTTCAGAACTGACTGACCATTTAGTCTTAGAAACATTATTACAACAAATGTATAGTTATAATGTGTATATATAAAAAAAAGCCTTTACTTACTATTACTAGTTTATTCATGACATCCCACAACCCACATGATTTCCCAGTTGGCCTGCTTGTTAGTTGATGTTGACTAATCTTGCCTAGGGCTACATAATTAATCCCAGTATAGAGTCTATTTTGTTCAAAAGTAGAGAACAGTCTATTTATTGCCCTGTAATCGGATACACTTCCGTTGCACTCGCGTAGGCGTCTCTATTCATCAGAATAAAGCACTTTACACATGAACGCTAAGAGGTCCGTCCTGCCACGAAAGCTCCCTTAATTCTCTTGTATTTTAGACGAGGCCTGTGTAGCAGAAATGAATAAAATGACCCATTTCTTATTGCATCCGTGTTTTAGTTCTTAACGAGCCGTGCTCCAGGAAATCCTGAATGAGGTCTTTATTCAGAGAGAATCAGAACCATAATCGCCTTGTATAATCTCATTAAAGGGAACTTGCCGGATTGCGCTGGAGACTAACCTCGCAGAGCACAAATTATACACTTTATCTCGTGTACCAAGGTAGTCGAACATCAGTTAAACAACACCTCTGCTTTCCTCAGGGCAAAAGGACCAATTTGCGCAAGGTTGGATCGGAGCGCGTGGACCATAGCATGAGAGTGAAGTTTAACCCCTTGGCTTTGCTGCTAGACTCTTCTCTGGAGGGAGAGTTTGATCTGGTGCAGAGAATCATCTATGAGGTTAGTGTTTTTTTTTTAATTATTACGTTCATATACTTTACATGTCTATATAATGTCATTTAAGACCTTTGTTTATTGTGAGCAGTGCTGCTGGATTTATTCTTCCTAACGTTGAATCATTTCCCAACATTTATGTGTTATTGAGGTGGAGTTTTTCTTTTTATTCTTTCTTTTCAACACTTTTTGTTGCTGAATCGTAGTTAACTAAGAGGGAACTAAGGATTGTTCAAATCCGCATTCAACATAAAAATAAACTTTTTTGGGGGGGGGTTTGATCTGCAGGTCGATGACCCCAGTCATCCAAACGATGAAGGGATCACAGCTCTACACAACGCCGTCTGCGCCGGACACACAGAGATCGTCAAATTCCTCGTACAGTTCGGAGTCAACGTTAACGCTGCCGACAGCGACGGCTGGTGAGTTCGGAACCAGTTCAGATCATTGTATATCGGGAGCTGAATCAGTTCTTTTAATCAGCAGCATTTCATTTTCATCCTAAATCCAGATATAAATCCTGTCACGAATTCATCATATTTTTAAACAAGCTTGCTTGAGTCTTGATTCAGTGCGTCTGTGTAATACGACGATGTAAAATAACGAAGGTTTCGTTTGTGCACCAGGACTCCTCTGCACTGCGCTGCCTCCTGTAACAACGTGCAGGTGTGCAAGTTCCTCGTGGAGTGCGGAGCAGCCGTGTTCGCCGCCACATACAGCGACATGCAGACGGCTGCAGATAAGTGCGAGGAGATGGAAGAGGGCTACACCCAGTGCTCACAGTTCCTCTACGGTGCGTGTGCTCATCTCACTGCATAACACGCCACATCCTAACACTACATGCACACACATACCAACTAGTAATTGCTTAGCGCTAAGAACTAGAATACACATCGTGATCTGATCCAGACCGCTACAGTCGGTAGCAGTCTGGCCACGTCACAGTTAAAGTGCGAGCACAATTGTGTTCAACAACAAAAGTCCTTTTGTATGCAGTGTATGTGGAAGAACACGTCTAAGCCGCCCACTTGTGATCCGAACACTGGTACACATGCTAATGCCTGGCCTGCACAGAGCCAGAGCGCCCTTCATAATTATTTATTTGTTTAGTTTTAGTCCAAACTTTAACTGTGTTTGGGTTTGGATGAGAAAAGTTGTCGGGCTCCTTGATTATAGATACGCTGCGGATTCACTGTTAAAACATCTACAGTTAAGATTGTAATGCCTTGTAATGATTGATGAATCCGTTTCTACAGGTGTGCAGGAGAAAATGGGCATCATGAACCGGGGCGTGGTCTACGCGCTGTGGGACTACAAGAGTGAAGAGGACGACGAGCTGCAGTTCAGAGAGGGAGACTGCATGACCGTGGTGAGGAGAGAGGACGAGGACGAGATCGAGTGGTGGTGGGCACGCATGGGAGACAAGGAAGGCTACATTCCCAGGAACCTGCTCGGGGTGAGGCACAAAACTGTAGAAACTTCATCCAAACTTGAGATTACAAAGTCCAATGATATCACTCGCAGGTTAGAAAGATCAGGCAGGTCAAATAAGATTACTTTAATCACTCGTTTCTGCAACATGACAGACTGAAACTACGCTGTAAGGAATGATGGGTAATATACCTCACGGTCAGCTGTCATTAATAAACAGCACTAACTGCACGATCATACAAACTGTTTATACCTCACCCACGTCACAGACGTCACTCTTAACTATAGCTCTGCGCTGTTCTGTTCTATGTGCTCTGACATGATAAACAATTCCATAAGAAGTCAATAATGTTACTGACGTTTTCCTTTTATTTATTTCTCAACAGCTGTATCCAAGAATCAAGCCACGGCAAAGGAGTTTGGCTTAAATATTCATCCATAAGTGGAGGAGAATCTGTAGACATCTTTGGAAAATGTGTATACACACACACACACACACACACACACACACACACAGGACAGACACTGGCTCAAGAATCCGAATCAAATGAAGAGACCAAAATATGAAGGATTTTTTTTTATTTCTTCTTTTGTAAGAACAATAAAGAAAACTGAACCTCCTCCTGCAGGCCGACGCTGCACTTTTCTATACTACGGTTTCAAGTTTTCTTTGTGCTCTTGAGTCAATAAGCATCGTTGTGCCCTTTGTGCAAATCCTTTACTCTTATAATTTCACTACAACGTAGCAGCACAGATCTTTTGCGTCTTTGTTACACTTTTTTTTTTTTTTAAATATACAGAGGCTTGTATAATCCAGTTCATTTACCAAATTATTAAAGGTGTAAATGGAATATGCTTTGGATAAGATCTGTTTTATTTTGGTTTAAATTTAGTGTAACTATGAATAAACACTAAAGTCACCGAAACAGCTCCAGGTCACTTCAGATATGAGGACGCTCTGTTATTAAGATACATGTTCTTACACCGGAGTGTACTGAAGCTCTTAAACTTTTGTGAATTAGAGCTAATGCGAGTGCTATTACCGCAAGTCAGTATTCTTTTTGCTCTTTTTTTTTTTTATTTTTTTTTTTTTTTTATATAGAACATTTAAATTCTCTTTTGTACAACATGTAATCACATTTTGTTCTGTGGGTTAAAACATTGTCATTAGATGCAAGTTCCCCCCCCCCCCCCCTTATTTTTTAGTTTCTTTTTTTTCCATGTATCTGTTTTCTTTTTCTTTTTTTATATTCCTAGTCTTCAACATTGTCAAAGCCAAGTGTATTTATTGTCTAATTTCTCATCTTCATGTCATGATCTGTAAACTCATTCAATTACAGTACCTTAAACACTACACCTTTGTATTCTCTTTATTTTTTTTTAGCAAACATAATCAGTATAAATGTAAAGAAAGAAATTGTGTTCTCAAGAAAAGGAACAAAAGCTCAATCGGTTAAGAAGAGACGATGATATTTGGGTAATCTTTTCAGTTGTGTTGTGTTGTTGCACATTTAAAGTACAGGAACACACCGTATTTGTTTTAATGAACAGCACCGAGCTGCACAAGCGGTTCATTTTACACACAGAAGGTGGTGCTGTTTCACTACTCAACCCTTAATGACCCAGTACCAAGTCACTCACTCACTCATCTTCTACCGCTTATCCGAACTACCTCGGGTCACGGGGAGCCTGTGCCTATCTCAGGCGTCATCGGGCATCAAGGCAGGATACACCCTGGACGGAGTGCCAACCCATCGCAGGGCACACATACACTCTCATTCACTCACGCAATCACACACTACGGACAATTTTCCAGAGATGCCAATCAACCTACCATGCATGTCTTTGGACCGGGGGAGGAAACCGGAGCACCTGGAGGAAACCCCTGAGGCACGGGGAGACCATGCAAACTCCACACACACAAGGTGGAGGCGGGAATCGAACCCCCAACCATGGAGGTGTGAGGCGAACGTGCTAACCACTAAGCCACCGTGCCCCCAGGAACAAGTCAATGAAGGTTTAAATAAGTGACCTTGTACTAAAAAAATCTTTTATTACAGTTATTGTGATCATCTTCTACTTTCATCTTTTCCTGTTAGGGTTCGCTACAGTGAATCATCAGTTTCCAGCTAACTCTTATCCTCGGCATCCTCTACTCTTGCACCAGTTACCTTCATGTCCTCTTTTAACACATCCATATATTTCCTCTTTGTCCTTCCTCTTGACCTCTTACCTGGCAGCTCCATCTCCAACATCCTTCTACCAATATAACCATCTCCCTCCTCTGTACATGTCCAAACCATCTCAATCTATCCTCTCTGACCTTGTCCTCAAAACAGCCAACCTGAGCTGTCCCTCTGATGAGCTCGTTCCTAATCCTGTCCATCCTCATCACTCCTAAAGAGAACCTCAACATCTGCACCTCTGCTACCTCCATCTCTGCCTCATGTTTTGTCCTCACTGCTACAGTCTCTAACCCATACAGCAGAGCTGGTCTACTGTCTTGTACACCTTTCCTTTGATTCTTGCTGACACTCTTCTGTCACACACAACACTCCTGACACTTTTCTCCAGAACTGGTGTCAGGTGCAAATCCACAACATGATGCTGCCACCACCATGCTTCACAGTTGGAATTCACAGTTTACAGTTGGAATTATAAGACTCAGCCTTTTTCTTCCACACATCCTAGTCTTTATGACTAAACAGTTCACTTTTGTTTCATTTGACTAGAGGACACACCTCCAGAAGGCTGGTGATCATCTGCAAATGCTAGTCTGTCTTTATGCCGGTTTTTGAGTATGTGCTTCTTCATTAAGATGCCTGCTTTTCAGGTTATGCTGATGGGACGCTATGAATGCTGATGGGACGCTATGAATGGTGATGTACATACTTAAACATCGGACATTTCCAACTCTTTAACCAGTTCCTTTGTTATTGTCTTGGGTTTCGGTTGAACCACTTGTGCGTCTTTCCTGAACTATGTGTCTTTGTAGTCCCGAGATTGTTATATTTGTGTATAGTTGTTTACGGTACGTGCATTTGTGTGATTTTTTTTCTTTTTTAATAGCTTCTGATTATTTTCTGAGGTCTTCAGAAAGAGATGTACCAGCTCCAGTTGGATTCTGCTTCTTGAGGTTTTCAGACATTTAATGAGAAGATGCCAACTACGGTGTGGTCTTTGAGGACAACAAACTCCAAATCAATACACAAATTTTTGACTGCACATGAGTTTAGAAAGGAAATGATTCATAATAACACTCTCTAGTGTTTATAATAATTTATAATCACACCCTCCGGTGTCACCAAATCAGGACGGTTGCCTTATGTGTCTGGTTTCTGTCAAGGTTTCTTCCTCTTCCTTGTGAGGGAGTTTTTCCTCACCACAGTCGCCACAGTAACCTCAGGCTTGTTCGTTGGGGATAAATACAAACACATGTAAAGTGAGGGGGGGCAGTTGGTTGGAGGGCAGTATGATGGGGCTGAGCTGAGTTTCCTCAGGGCAGAAGCAGCCTGGGGGTAACCATCTGGCAGAAGCAGACTGCTGCACTACATTACACCAGATGGCAGGACAGGTAAGAGTTCTCCATCTCCATAATGCAGATTCAGTAAAGAATCTCAATGGAGTCATGTTGCAGAGACAAAATAGTACTTAACATCTGTGATCTGTGGAAATGTGATCTCTGGGAGCATCTGGTATCAGATGGGCTGGTTTGTGTATTTTAGAAACTGTTGATCTGGACTTATACATACAATATGAACAAACAAGGAACCTCCAGTCTGCAGGATGAAATAGCTTGTTGGTGAAAGAGATCAAATTAGTTTGGCTTTCATAAGTCTGTAAAACACTCTTTGGCGTCATGGTGAGCTGAAAAGTATCTCCGAACACAACGCTGAAGCAAACCGTGTACGACAGCAGATGATTACATCAGGCTTCACTTCTGTTAGGAAAAAAACAGGAATGTCAGGCTACAGTTGGCTACACAGGCTCTATTATTCCTATTATAAACTATTCCTGTTTATTATTACCTGATAATATAAACAATATTTACATGTAAGAAACGTGCTGCAGAAAAAATGCTCATCACCTCCGCTGCTACGAAATGCATTGATCTTTAACATGATTTTGTTGTCATCTTTTACACTTCATCTGTTCAGATTTGTATGCTTTCTTGCAAACAGGTAACACCATGTTCTCTCTTTTACAACCTTTCTTTGTGACTTGAACTCTAGGATTTCCTTAAAAATCTGCTTATACCACAGCACAGATTACAGATTAATGTTTGTATCTGTTCAGATAAAGTTAATATAATTTATAAAGAGCTATAATTATTGATATGGTGAGGTTTTCTGTGAGGAGATGTTTATAATTTTTTGGAAGGAGTCTCCAGTATCAGCACAATAGTCACAGTAGTTGCTGTTTAATGGTAAATCTATGATCCACACTATTTTCTTACAAGCTTTAAGAAGTAGAAACAAGTAAATGGTGAGTAAACAACTGTAGATGGTATAACTCTTTTGGTTTGAACCCTTTTTGAAGTGCACTGGCATTCAAATCAATTCATCAGACATTATATGCAAATTAATTGTTACATCCGTGCCTGCAATGCCCCTTCCTGCCCACAAGAGGAGCCCTAACCTGAATATTGACACTGAGTTGTATCTCTGTTGTTATCACTGTGTATTATCTTGTTACATCTTTGTATCAGTTTTTGTTTTTCACGTTGCTTCTTTGAATTTGTTGCTTCGCAGACTGTCTATGTGTCAGCTACATATAATAAAAATGACAATAAAAGCTTCTTGACTCACTTGACTGTGTTTACATTAAACTGTTTGACTGCTAACATGGATCCTGCAGCTCATTTCTTCCATTAATTACTTTACTGCTGCAGTTCTGTTTGTGAATTAGTCAGGACACTGTTGTGTTTCTGTATGTAGAGTATTGTGACTGTGACTTTAGCTGCTGGTGAGTATGATGAGTTTTAAACAGTTCACACCTCTCCTAGCATAACAGCTAATAGCATAACACTATTAGATAAATACACATCACAACTAATGCAGTTTTTAAAGTAAAACACTGGATACAGTAAATGTGTAAAAATGTATATCTAGTAGGAGTGGTTAAAAAAAAACAATGGAAAAAAACTGCTGTCAGTAAGCACTTCTATGGCGTGTGAGACATTCGTGAAGCTTGATACATTTACATTTACATTTACATTTACAGCATTTGGCAGACGCCCTTATCCAGAGCGACGTACATAAGTGCTTAAATCTCTAACATTGGATACATTAATGCTGGCTCACTAAGCTACATACTTAAGATACCATGAGTTTAAAACATTTGTTCAAAGTTACAACGAAAAAGTGTCAAAGGGTGTTTTTTTTTTTTTACATTTTTTTTTATATGCAAAAGATAAGGAAAGAACTGCTACAGTAGTTGAAGTGTTTCCTGAAGAAGTAGGTCTTCAACCACCAATTGAAAATAGCCAGTGACTCAGCTGTCCGGACCTCTAGGGGAAGTTCATTCCACCACCTTGGTGCCAGTACAGAGAAGAGTCTTGTAGTATACTTGCCTCTTACCCTGAGAGATGGTGGAACCAGTCGAGCAGTGCTGGTAGATCGGAGGGTGCGGGGTGCAGTGCGCGGAATGATGAGGGCTTTGAGGTAAGAGGGAACTGGTCCATTTTTGGCTTTGTAGGCCAGCATCATTGATAGACAGATAGACTTTATTGTTTCCATAAGATGTTTTTGGATGTTATATTTATAATACATAGCGTGCAGAACCAATCACACTGGATGGGGCAAAAACACTGCAACCTTTTCTAAGCTGTTAGAAAAGAAGTTTAACGATTCACAACAAAGTTTTCCTCTGAGTGCTGACTTAATATTTCTTTCAGGAAGCTTTTTCTATTAATAGTTTATTTCAGTAATGGCTTTTTCATGTGTATACATGATGGAGTTTTAAATCATGTTGTTATCTGAATTCAATACCTTCAGTGACACTATTTTTAATAGCTTTCTGATGGGTCATGTGAAAAAAAAAACGCATTACTGATTGGATCCACTAGTAGGCAGTGTGGTAACGTCTCAGAAACCGCACCTAAAGCACAGGAAGTTCAGGGATGATAAACGTTTCTGTCATCAGCTTATACAATAGGGTCCATTATGAAAACTACAAATTATAAAATGATTACACCGATCTATATATTTTGGAATGGGAAAATGTTATTTGTAGCTGTTACACTGGACAAAATTATAAATGCAACGCTTTTGTTTTTGCCCCCATTTTTCATGAGCTGAACTCATAGATCTAAGACTTTTTCTATGTACACAAAAGGCCTATTTCTCTCAAATATTGTACACAAACCTGCATAAATCTGTGTTAGTGAGCACTTCTCCTTTGCTAAGATAATCTATTCACGTCACAGGTGCGACCTATCAAGATGCTGATTAGACAGCATGATTATTCCACAGTTGTGCCTTAGGCTGGCCACAATAAAATGCCACTTTAAAATGTACAGATTTTATCACACAGCACAATGCCAAAGATGTCGCACGTTTTGAGGAAGCGTGCAATTGGCATGCTGACTGCAGGAATGTCCACCAGAGCTGTTCCTTTGAATTGAATGTTTATTTCTCTACCATGAGCCGTCTCCAAAGGCGTTTCAGAGAATTTGGCAGTACATCCAACCGGCCTCACAACCGCAGACCATGTGTAACCACACCAGCCCAGGACCTCCACATCCAGCATCTTCACCTCCAAGATTGTCTGAGACCAGCCACCTGGGCAGCTGCTGCAACAATCGGTTTGCATAACCTGAAGAATTTCTGCACAAACTGTCAGAAACCGTCTCAGAGAAGCTCATCTGCATGCTTGTCTTCCTGATCGGGGTCTCGACCTGACTGTAGTTCATTGTCGTAACCGACTTGAGTGGGCAAATGCTCACATTAGCTGGCGTCTGGCACTTTGGAGAGGTGTTCTCTTTACGTACAGTATGAATCCCAGGTTTCACTGTACAGGGCAAATGGCAGACAGCGTGTATGGCATCATGTGGGTGAGCGGTTTGCTGATGTCAACATTGTTGATCGAGCGACTCATGGTGGTGATGGGGTTATGGTATGGGCAGGCATATGTTATGGACAACAAACACAGATGCATTTTATTGATGGTATTTTGAATGCACAGAGATACCTGTGGCAAGGTCCTGAGGCCCATTGTTGTGCCATTCATCCACAACCAGCACCTCATGTTGCAGCATAATAATGCATGGTCCCATGTTGCAAGGATCTGTACACAATTCCTGGAAGATAAAAACATCCCAGTTCTTGCATGGCCAGCATACTCACCGGACATGTTTGCGATGCTCTGGATCAGTGCATACGACAGCATGCAGCAACTTTGCACAGCCAATGAAGAGGAGTGGACCAACATTCCACAGGCCACAATCAACAACCTGATCAACTCTATGCGAAGTACATGTGTTGCACTGCATGAGGAAAATGGTGGTCACACCAGATATTGACTGGTTTTCATTGAGCTGCCAAATGTGTCCAGGGTGAAACCACGTGGTGTTAGAATGTAATGGCTAGTTGCTTAGCAACAGACAATAAATCGGAAATTGGACATCACATGTCTCATGTCATGTGAGAACCAGAAAAAAGTTAAAAATGAAGGAACATAATGAGAAGAAATGAGGGAATTACAGGAATATAAATGAATTTAAATGTGTGTATATGTTTCCTAATAAACTGATGACACATTGTGATATAAAGTTTAATCCTTGTGTGGTGTTCGGGTCACAACGACCCTTTTTATATTTTCAGATGTATTACTCAGAGCTGTATCTCATAGCCAGTGATGATAATATTTCTCTTTCTCTGTTTACTGTGCTTTTATGGTTCATCATCTGTATTTGATATCAGTTCAAAATAATAAACAGTAATTCCACACTTTTTTCCTCGATGTTACCAAGATCTTTATTATAGTATATTCTGATACACAAATTTGCAACTTCTTCACCAAAATAAATGACACTTTCACTGTTAAATGTGATCCAGTGATTAATAATCACAAATGTTATCAATATTGTTTGGGATTGTTTGGGTGTAAAAGACTTTTGTCAGAATAATGTCCTAAGGGTCCAAAGAGTTAGGGTTAAAATGTTTAGCCTGTTAAAATGTGAGTGTTTGAATGTTATATAATAAATGTGATGAAATAGCATTATGGTCTTTTTTAATAAGAGGTATAGAGTACAAATTTTCAGTCATGAGGTAGGTAGGGATGTTACCAGGGCAGGAAACTTAACAATAACACATTATCACCATTTATAAGGTTATATTATGGTACCATATCACTGAAGTCCAATTCAGTCAACAAAGCTACATACTGGGCTCTCAAGTTTTGAAGACAGGCAAGCGTGACCATCTCCAAACCCCCCCACGCCCCCACCAAAAAAAAAAAAAAAAACAATAATGGGGAGTTGTTGTGTTTGGTAAGGATCATTGAGTGCAATTTAACCAAATACAAAGTATTTGTTTAATTTCCATTTATTAATTTGTGTGTGTGTGTGTGTGTGTGTGTGTGAGAGAGAGACAGAGAGAGAGAGAGAGAGAGAGAGAGAGAGAGAGAGAGATTATGATTGGTGTTGTTTATTGTAAGTGTTTGTTGCCTTTTTGGACTCCTTTATCATTTGTAATGTTGCTCCCATTTAAAACAGTTCAGCTCAAGCCCAGACATTTTTAGGGTCATGATTGAGGACAATGTCCCGTCCAGAGACGAGCTGTTTCGTGTTGAGGTTTTGTTCAAACCGACCACCGAAAATACCCTTGCTAATGAATATGTTTTTTTCATTGGTTGTTGCGTTAAATCTTACCCAGACAGTGCTATTTTCTGATTGGCTATTGTGTAGCCTCTTTTTTTGATTGGCTGATAAGTGTCAGGCTCGACTAAGAACTCCAGGGGAGACGCGCTTGATTCCTGCCTGGTTCCATAGAGACAGCGATGCGGACTGATACATTTTGGGCGCTGCGGTATATTAAATATATGATAAATATTCAAAAAGTTTTTCTGCGTGAGAAATATGATGTGTGGCGGGTTTTTCCATTCATTCCACCACCTCGGTGACAGGACAGAGAAAAGTCTTGCAGTATAACTACCTCTTACCCTGAGAGATGGTGGGACTAGTCGAGCAATGCCGGTAATACGGTAGATCTGAGGGAGCGAGGTGTGACAAATAATAATCAAATTAATATTAAAGCTTACAATGTGTGCACCTTTGAGTGAACTTTCTCAGTCACAAGCTTCTGTACCCCTAAAAGTAGAAGAATAAATCACAAAGAAGAGTGCTGATATAGGCAAATAATCAGTGACAGAGTGGTGTGATGCAGTCTGAGGTAAAGCAGAGTTACCAGTACAGCCAATAACAGCTCATCATGTTTTTCAAGTGTAGGAGTAGCAACGGTTTCAGTGTAAAGACCTGTTGCGTGTTGTAGAGTTGTGATAGTAATTGTGTTTAATGGACAGACAGGTGGACTGATATGAACAGTAAAACTCTCTTGGAATGCTGGAGGAATTAAAGAGTTCTATCACAACAATTATAACAACAAATACTGTGTGTAGTGGTGTGTTTGACTAATAAAATTCAAATATGATTCAATGAATCTTTTGACCAATCAGAATCGAGAATTTCACACCTCAATCTACTGTACAATACAAACAGAACGACGTTGTTTCGTTGCTCATTAACAAAAAAAATAGTTCGATCGCTTGGTCCGGATTTTTCTTTTTTTCAAAGTAAGATCATTCTTCCAAAAATATTCCCAAGTACTTCACCACTAGTCGATTTTTAATGAGAAACCAGACATAAACAATTCACTGCGACTCGCTTGTGTATCCTCACTGTGCTCAGGATGCTTGTTCTCTCTAATGAGGCTACACAAGCAAATTAATGGGATGTTGTGGGATGTTTTTTCTGCAGCTAGCTAACTGTTGTGTAAGTGTAGTGGCAGCTTATTAACAACAAAGACGACGACGCATCAGTTGCTACTCAAAGGGACAAGTCCTGTTAAATATTCCAGTGTGCGCATGCATCGCCATCACAGTAGTTGCACATTGAAAGTGCTAAGGACTTGTATTTACCTGCATACAAATCCTCTCAGAAAACCCATACAAACATCATTATATTTCCTGATTTCCAGGTTTTTATACACCGAATTTTCATTTAGATTTTAAAATGCTCATTACAAATCAAAGATCATGACTCAACATTACAAGGTCTCTAAAGTGACCACAACAAAAAAATACAACAACAAAATGAAAAACAACCCAACACAATTTTGTCAACAATCAAAAGCACAACAAAACCAACGACAACAAAATGAAAAACAACAGCAAAGTCAAAAACACTTTGAAAATGAATTAAACAACAGCAAAATAAATTCCAATAAAATAAAAGACACAAGAGTAAAATAATAATAATAAAAAAACAATATCCAAAAAACAACAGTTAAAAAAACACAGTAAAAAATGTGGCAAAATAATATAATAAACAAAATAAAAGTTCTCTTTAGCTGTTGTCGCTCATCCACTTCATTATTTTACATTCTAACTTCTTACTCATCTGATCTGACATCAACAAGATGTTTCCGCTTGCAGACCTGCTGCTTGCTAGGTGGTTTTTGTTTTCTGCACCATTCTGTGTAAACTCTGGAGATATCACAATTCCAGGAGATACCTGTCATGGTTGTCTTAGACAATTCCCTCTCAGAACACCAGAGGACGTTCTGGTGGGGTTTGTTTAGGTCTGGTGACGTGATTTTGATTGTTTTGTGTTCTGATTTCCATTTCCCTATAACTTGTCTACCTTATTCTGTTGTTTTATCCCCCCAATTTTTTTTCTGTGACCAGTTTATTTATTTTTTTTAATAAAACACCCATCTGCCTTTTGGCCCTGCATCTGGTCTGGATTTAGATGTTTATAACATATGGAAGGAGTCTCCTTTGACATTTTATGGTCCATGATTCACTCTATTTTCTTAATAGCATTAAGAAAGAGAAAAAAACAACTGTGATGTTCTGTAATATTTTAATTTGTAATTCTTTCTTGAAGGACACTGGCATTTTGTTCTTCCAGCAGAATGGAAATCGAATTTATCAGACAGTGTATAATACAAAAATCAGGGCAATAAGAAACAAAACACAATAAAAAAAAAATCACAATAAAACAAATGCAGCTAATATGCACCAACATTAAAACACAACTAAATAAAAAAAATAATAGCAAAACCAAACACAGAAAAAATAAATTCCAACAAAATAAATAAGTGTAAAAAAAAAATAATAAATAATAAAAATAAAAATTCCAAAACACACAATTTTAAAAAACAAAACCCAACAAGAAGCTCCCATGGAGGCACCTGACATTATCAGGTTCTGAAATACTACAAACTCCTTTTTTCCCCTGTTCTGATGTTTGATGTGAAGAATAACTGAAGCTGTTTGTCTGTGTGCAGGTGTATAGGTGTTCCTATTAAAATAAATATTGAGTGTACATTTAGAAAAAAATTTCTCTCTCTCTCTCTCCTGCCTACCATTAAATAAATAACGATGACTTTTTTTTTCTAGAGTATCATGTTGTTCAGGTTATATTCATGTGTCTGTGAATGAAGTCTGTGGAAATAGCAGGCATTTAAATAAATATTTGATGCCGAGTGAAGGGAAGCAGTAGTTATCGTCTGAATCAACTCTATGAAAAGCTTTTTATGTAGTCATTACAGGCAAGTGTGTATCATTTAAGGACATTTCAGTTTGCATTGTTATATTACTCGATAAAGAAGATCTGTACTCTAAAGTTCTCTAAAGTGTAAAAAATTGATGTTTATTTGTGATGAATGAAGGGTTGCTAATGGATGCTAACAGGGATAACAAAGGATAAGATTTTCCTCCGCATCATCCTGATTAGACCATCATTGAGACCTGGTGGTCTCATGAAGTCAAACCTTCAGAATCTTGGACCCTATAGCAACATTTATTGACCATGGACCACCCAGGAGGGTGTCTGACTGACATGTAAAGCAAGCAATCACAGTTTGTTTTGTTCAGAGCCATATTTAAAATGTAAAGTCGGTGTGTTTCTACAATAACAGACTGACACGCAACCGTAGATCGTTCATTTAAGAAAGTGCAAATGAATGAGTCTAATGATGCTGAGAACTTTACACCATTTGGATTTAGCTGACACTAATAGGTGTTTGTTGTTACAGCTGTAAACATGAAGTCTTCCTTCTTCCGTGAGGAAAGTAGTGTCATAATGGCTTTGTTTCCAGGTAGACCGTTAAAAAAAAAGGCATACAACCAATTAGATAACTTTGATATCCCTTTAGTATATTGGTTCCATAGGCATCAGAGGTTTAGATACGGGTTCATAAGCATGATGTCTGAGACTGACTTTACATTGCTTAACAGCTTTACAGTACAATATATACATTCAGAATAACAATTATGAAGATTAAAATCCAAATGTATTGATCACGAGAAAGCCAGAGGTGATTTTGGTGAAGAAAAAAGGTCCCTGAGACATGAAAAAACCTCGAAGTCTCAAAAGGAAACCATCCCCACCTGGGTGCCACCAGATAGTGTAATTACTTCTGTGCTATTACTGTGCACTATATAGTCAAGTGCAGTTGTGTAACCTGGAGCTTTTTATGCGCTGTATGTGTATGAGTGGCACTCACTCTCACTCTCACTCATTTTCTACCGCTTATCCGAACTAACTCGGGTCACGGGGAGCCTGTGCCTATCTCAGGCGTCATCGGGCATCAAGGCAGGATACACCCTGGACTGAGTGCCAACCCATCGCAGGGCACACACACACACTCTCATTCACTCACGCACTCACACACTACGGACAATTTTCCAGAGCTGCCAATCAACCTACCATGCATGTCTTTGGACCAGGGAGGAAACCGGAGCACCCGGAGGAAATCCCCGAGGCACGGGGAGAATCGAACCCCCAACCCTGGAGGTGTGAGGCGAACGTGCTAACCACTAAGCCACCGTGCCCCCTGTATGAGCATCAGCATTTCTGAATTCATTCTATTTTTAAAATACATTAATTTTGCCAAAGCCATCAAACGTTTAAAGACGTGCAACAGCAATCCAAAGCCACCTCCATGGTCTCCTAGTGGCACTATGCACAACTCTATCCAGAATAAAAGTAACAATTGAGTAAAAGTTTATCAAGAAAGCTGAAACTGCTGAATTTCTTCACAGGTTTATGGAGTTCAGGAGAGTGGTTTCTCTACCTTCTGATGTCAAAGCAGAGGTTAATCCTCTGGCAGTTCCTGAACGCCATTGATTGAGGGATAAGCTACACTCCAGACAGCCTGATCGTAGGAATCAGGTTTATTGACCAGATTCTGTTAATGTAAAATCCTCACTCTCCTCTTGTGTTAGCGAGTTAAAACTATGGCTACACTCAAATTTTCTTAGCCTGAATCTGGGTAAAACCGACATTCTGATAACTGGTCTTCCATCTCTAATAAAAAGCAACTCTGTGGACTTTAGTCTTGATCTGGATGCTACTACGATTTTCCCCTCAGCTACTGTTAGAAATTTAGGTATTATATTCGACCCCTCACTATCCTTTGATGCCCATATTCGCAGCCTCTCCAAAACGTCTTTTTTTTTCATTTACAACGCATTGTCAAACTGCGACCTTTTATCTGCAGAAATGATGCCGAAACATTAGTACATGCTCTGATTATGTCCCGTCTCGATTACTGCAATTCACTCTTCTCTGGTCTATCAGCTCACTCTATATCACGTCTACAATACCTACTCGGCTGCCAGAATGTTAACCTCCAATAAAAAATCTGCCCACATCACCCCTATATTATTCACCCCTATCTTCACTGGCTGCCAGTCTCATCACGCATAAAATATAAAATCATACTGCTCTTATCAGTATGTAATACGCTCAGATAAGTATCATACTTATAAGGCACTAAATGCTCCCCCCCCCCTATTTTTCCGATCTTCTCTCATTCTATGTACCTTCACGATCACTCCGGTCCTCAAATTCTGAACTTCTTTGTATTCCTAGATACCATTTATCCTCTGTGGGTGGCAGATCTGTCTCTGCTCCAACGCTATGGAACTCCCTACCCATTGCACTCAGAACCATCACCACTCTGTCTGAATTTAAATCAAGGCTTAAGACCCACCTTTTCAACCTTCACGATCAGTAAATGCATATGTATTAGGAGTCCTTAATTTTTCTGAAATGTAAAAAGTAAAAAAAAGTAAAAGGTACAGAGATAAGCAAAGGTATGGAAGTTCAGTTCATTTTAAAGCTATGAGCAGAAAAAGTTCTACTACTTGTAATTACCGTTGTCCATGTGATCAAGTACTAATGATCAGAACTTTGGTGGCCGATAAAGTTAAGCTTCTTTCTATTTTTGCATTTACTGTAAACATAAAGGCTTCATGACGTATTTAAATATCTGAGTAATGACTTTTCATTGTTAAAAAATGCTCCACATATTGTAATACATTTATATATGTGAGATATATGTAAAGTGATAAACTGTCCTAAGTTTAAATTTCTTTCATTTTACTTTGCGAGCCCACTATAATTCCCATGGCAATTTTTTTTAAAAGTCAGCTTTAATGAAGTTATACAAGGAAGGATGCAATGTACTTAGCACTACTGTGTCAAATTAAATACCCAACTGCTTCTAACAAAAGATTATAAAAACAGTATTCCCTTACGGTACAAAATTACCCTGGTAAGGGAGCATGAAATATTCATCTAAAAAAAAAAAAAAAAAAAAAAAAAAAAATTCAGTATTTCTGTTAGAAGAATGTCTGCCGACTTAAATGAGAATTTCCCTCAAGGCTTACAGGTGGCTAGATACATGTTTGCATGAACTGTTTAGACACCCCCCCCCCCCCCCAACACCATTACTCACTATACACTGATGAGCAATGGAAAAAAAAGTCTGGATCTCCTTTTCATCAGCAAGAAATTCCCTTGTAATGACATGCGCTGCTTTTTTTATGAGGAGTAAACAGCAAAGCATCAAATCCGAATTTGGGGATTAGCGGATTAGAAATTTGCCATATCAGCAATGAAGTGCCAGTGATTTATGATGCAACTTCATTATTCTTTAGCAACGTTCGTGTGCAGAGAACTTGCTCGAAAATATAGCAGAGTGCATAATTCAGAATATTTCTAAATGACAAATAGTCGGTTAGAGGAAATAATTTGGCAGCTGAAGTATGTAGCTCGTCAATCAGTGGCTCGTTTTACAAGGAATTCATTTCACACTGTGTCTAACACTTCAATACATTATGTACTGCAAGATAGAAGACTCAGGCCTTGGGTCTAAACACTCACCCCCACACAATTACATTGCTTGCTTTGTTCCAGTTCTCCTTTGTTTTTTTCTTTTTCAACCCAAATGTTAGAGTTTGTGAATAATAGAGACTGACTGTGGAAGAATTGTTGGTCTAAATATTACACAACCTGATCTCCTGGGATTTTCACTCAAATCAGTCTACACAGGATTGTGCATAAATGATAGAATGGACTGATAACTCTTTACAGCAGTGGTGGGCAGAAAGTCATGTCAGAATGCATACAACACCTCAAACATGGAAGTGGATGAACTACAACAGCAGACGTTTCCGCTCCTGTCAGTGAAGAACAGGAATATGAGACTACAGACAATTAGAAAGATATCACCTAGTGTCAGTTTATGATGATGGTATTGTCAGATGGCATGAATTCATGGACCTGACCTGCGTTGTCAGAGTTCAGGTTGGTGGAGATGGTGTAATCAATCAGCATGTACAAGAATCTTAGGGCCTTTTTACACCTGGTCACTTCATGTGTTTTCTCTGATCCGATAGCTATCTGATTTGTTAAAACTGTTCCTTTTACAATAGGCCACATACAGTAAATGCGTCTCGGCGAATTGGATATCAATCCGATTTTTCTACTCCCGCCCAAAATGCTAATATATTTTACCTCGGTGTAACTGAAATGGAACACGCTTTGGTGTATGCGGTTTTCAGAATGCAATCAAAAAGGCTATGCTACAAAAAACAGCATTTACTGTTTTCTGCATTTTCGTGCATTTAAGTGCATTTTAAGCCCCAACGAGACACCTGGGTGAAAGATCACCTGTGAGTGACGTACTTCTGTTTAAGAGGAGTACAGCGCTGATGTATGTGGCTTGAACAACCACATTCATTTACACCTGTCCAGTTTCATCTGAAATGCGTCCCAGACCACCTCCTTAAGTGGTTTGAACGATCGGATTTATATCCGTCTCGAAAACGTTTCGGAGGCCATTTAGACCTGGTCTTTTTATGATCGGCTAGCTATCGGATCACAGAAAACGCATGAAGTGACCAGGTGTAAAAAGCCCCTTAAATACATTTTTTGGACTCTGGAATTAGATCTGTTTTAAAGGCAAAGTTGAGTCCTACCCAGTATTAATAGGATTTTCTTTGCATGTTTAACACCACTAGTCTCATTTATCAACCATAAGAATGCATAAATTTGTGTATAAATCATGCACTGGAGGTTGCTGGTTTGATTTCTGTCTGAGTCCTGTGAGATTGCATCTTTTCCCTGTACTCAGGGGATTTCCGCTGGATACTTCAGTTTTCTTGGCTTGTGTATTATGATGATTGGCATCCATAAATTATCCATATTGTGAATGGGTGCCTGTGCAATTGTTTCACAGCCTGTCTATTGTGTCCCCTGCCTTGTGTCGCAAGTCCCTTGGGATAGATTCAAGGCTCCTTGCAATCCTGAATAGGATAAACAGTACAGAAAATGGATGTATGTATGTCACATACATATTACAGCACATGCTATCTTTGCATATCCCAGCTTGTTAGGAAGTTGGCATCAGACATTATATAGTACTTCTGGACTAGTGAGAGTAACAATGTTCTGAGTAACAACCCAGAGGCTTAACTGTTTGATCCACCATTGCCTGGATGGATGGTTGGTTTGTTGGTTCGTTTATTCTATAATTACTCTTGACCAGGCATTTGTGGTGGAATTTTCTTTATCAATTTGCTCATAGTTTTGGGTTAGGAAATATCTTAGGAAAACATTTAGTTTTTCTTTTTTTTTTTTTTTTTTTTGCCAGGGGAAGTCAAACAGGAACTTTTTTGCTCCAAAGGTTTACAAGGACTTTTGTTTATAAATCAAACACGAATTCCGTTTAACTAACCTGCCCTAAGTAAAGACACATATATATACTAATTCTCTAATATATACTATACACACCAACAGTGACACAAGTTTGTGTATTCCTTCCTTAAAATCCTTCCATTCTTTTAACTCATCTACACATTTTGACGAGAAAGCTGGGAATTCCCAACCAACAATGAACAGATGCTCTATGATGCATATTAGGATTCATATCACTGCTGCTTCAAAACATATTTCCAAATTGGAAAGGTATGACAGATTTTTATGCCTTTACAGATTTCTAAATAAATCTGAAGCAATTTGTTGCAGCCACAGCCATAAAATCAGTAAGCTTTGAAAAAATTGAAGAAAGAGAAGAAGCTATGACTCATTTAATGAGAGTTGCACTCTCAAGTATCACCATCATGGATAAATCCTTTCAGGGAACTCTCACTAAAATAACCTACGTTTTTTTTTTCCTCCAGTAATGATACTCAAGTGGTACATGGCCCTCTTGTGCTGTACTTATCCCACTTTTTGTGGGCTGCACTTCATTTTTTTTAAGGCATCCCTTTCGATTCAAGCCAATTTTTTCTTCTCTGCTTCAAATACAGGTAACAGAATTGACAGCATATGTCACCTGCTATCATTCGTGTAACTTTGCCTCATTGTCAAAGCTCATTTCATTTGCCTTTCGACATGCTCCAAGTATTTTGCAAAAAGCAGTAGCTTCCACAGGCATGCTGATATATGTAAATGAATTAGAGTATATAAAATTCATTTGACCATATATCATCATTCATCAATGATCATTTATCATTCATCATCCAATTGTGGTTCATTTAATTCTTATAAAGAGTTTGGTCTTTAGATGCTTTAATAAATGACACCTGACACACCTTAAATAAAGAAATGCCCCAAAAACTTGATATATGTTTAACAACTTTCTTTGGTTTTATGGCTATTGTCCCAGTTACATTTGGAATTGGAGTTGTCTTGTAGTTGTCATTGAAAATGTAATGGAAATGTATGTGAGACATCAATATTGGTCTCATAGCTGATTGGGAAATGCCAGACCTGTCTCTTATTTCCTGTTGAAATTTGTGTATGATTTAAACCCCTGGGGTACAGATTCAGCTTTGTTGACGTGATAGGCTCTTCATGACAGGTTTAGGACGATTAGGCTTTTATACCACTACTGCTTCCTGCATTAGCATAGTCAGGAGTACTTATCATCCATAAAACATACTTTCTATGCTTATGTACAGGTGATAAGGTGATATGTCTTAGGACTTATAATCTATGCTGGTTATATGGAGGGTGGAAGGAGGGTAACTTGGTGACTGATTGCAAGATTGAGTTTAAATTCCAGAACCATCATGCTGCTGGTGCTGGGGATTTGAACAAAGCCCTTAACCCTCAACTGCTCAGTTGGATAAACAAGATAAATCTAAACTGCTCTGGTTTAGGGTCTCTGCCAAATGTCATGAATGTAAATATTCCCCTGACCATGGTTATGGTGAATCCAAAGCCTGTTGCAGGAACACTGGTTTTTGGGAGGAAACTGGAGTACCCAGAGGAAAATCTTTGCGCTGTACAGCCCAACATAAAAGATTCAGCGACTGCCAATGGCACCTTTTTTATGATCCATTCATCAAGTTTTCCATTTGTTCCTCATCAATTATTCCAGCACCATTCAATGTTTACCATCCCTTCTCCTTCAGTCAGAATACTCTCTCATACCTTGCTGATACTCAACACTGCCTTCTCAGCATTGAAACGTCTTGTGAGTGGAGCTATGGATTGTCATTGTCAGTCATCCAGATTAGATGAGAGGCTGAAAAGACTTCATCAGCATAAGGCTGAAAGATTAGTATGGCATCATTCCCAGATTTTGGTTAGAATTTATTGTCCAGTTGGTGCCGTAGCATATAGCTGTGTGTGGCAAAAATCCCTGTTTCGATCCTGAATCGGATGCCAAGAAAGCACAAAGCTCAATTGCTATAACATTTTTTGCTCTTACTTGGGACACAAAAACGCAAATTGGTTGGTCTTGGCTTAGTCAGTTAATCAGCAAGGAAAACCTTGCTCAGATGCAAGAACCCTTGCGAGACACCAGACTCAAATGTTACCTATATTATTGAGATTTTATGTATATATATAATCACTGTAAACAGGTGTAAACAGTACTAAGTGTGTGAGTCTTTAGAGTATTCATAAGGGAATATCCATGGTAGAATCAATAGTTGGGTTACAAGTGCAGAAATCTCCAAGCGAGGATGTGAGGAGCGTCCAGAATATGCTCACATTTAAAACCTAACCTGAAACACCAAGAATGAAAGTGAGCCAGCATGATGTTGACTAGGGAATGTCCCTGGAAATGTATAGACACAAGCACATCACCTGATACTGGGGACTTCTCTGCTGTAATATAGGCCTAGGACCGATAGCATTAGTATCTTTAGTTAGTATCCGATATCTGTGGTGCAATGATGGACTGCACCCATAACATTTTGATGTGCGAGTTCTTAAGGCAATTAAACTCAAAAATTTTTTTTTACTCTGAACATAAGGGAATATATAAGAAAAATACATACTGTAATTATCAAATTACATCACAATATAATCCTAAGACTATATAATCAACCAAACCACGACAGCCAATGGCTAGTGGGATTGCTTCATCTTGCTGTGGAGCAATCCAAATTCTGTGTATGCATCGAGGCTTCTGTAGATGTGTTCATCTTAATGGAGCTTAATTTGTGTATAATTGCATTGCAATGCTAGAACAGGTTCAGGTTCCTGAACTCTGGTGAAAAGAAACGGTAAAGCAACAGTCTACAAAGTTATTTTATACACTGTGTGTTTCAGACTTTGCAGCACTAGTTTGGGGAAGAACAACATGTGGCTGTGATGATCAAGTGTCCACAAACCATTGGCCATATAGTGTGCAAAACATTTCATTGGCATGAGCATGTATGATTGATAACTTGAGTATATAATGGTTGCTAGTTACAAGTTGGTCATCAGGGAAAGTGCTTGTTTTGGAAGGGATATGACACCGAAAGAATTATAATTTCATTAAAAGATTTTTATTACTAAAATAAACAAATTTCCAAAAGTATCCATAACAAATGAATTACATATGGTGCTGTTTCTGAAGGGTGGAGTTTCTGGGAATAATCCATAACAAATGAATTAAATTTGGTACCACAAGTTTTCCAGCCTTTGCTTCTTTCTTCTCAAACAAAAATGACATTTCTAAAACATACTGTTTGCTCTGCATCTCCCCCAAAACACAGGGCTTACAGTGAGTATGGCAAGGCAAGGCAAGGACCAAGGAAGAAAAACTGTATAAAGTGCAGGATTAGCAATCCACAGCAGAGGCTGGTTTCTTAATTTGATTTTATGTGGTGGAGAACCCTGGGGAATATGTTTGAGTTGCTGTGTTGGGGTGAAGAGCAGCAGGGGATTTTATGGTCAGCTGGAGAAGTCAATCCATCGTCTGTCATCCATGTCTCCCTCACTGGGATTGACAGTATCACAATAAGAGAAAAACCAATGACACTTGTTGGGGTCTTTAGAAGGAAAACCTGTACAACTGCATATTATCCAATACGTCAGTCATGCAGCAACAACAATTCTTAATAATGTGCAGATTCAGCTCAAAAGATTACGATAAATATTAGAATGGGGTAGAAATGTGATCTCTTATATGTGACTTAGTCCATGGTATAGTTGTTGGACCCAGACAGTGTGGTTTCACTCATTTAGATACTTTTTACACACAATAGTCACTAGAGCTATAACGCCCTGACCTACAACGTCTCCACCGAGCGACCAGAGGGAGACAGAATGTAAACCGTGTGCACCAACAACTGGAATTTGATACTACAGTAGATTAGAATTCATTGCATAAAAAAAAAATAAAGATTGAATGCATAAACATGCATATAATACATTACACACTTGTGAACACTTGAAAAAATAGGGAGCTGTGTTCATGCTTTCTAATCTGCCTTTCAGTATGTGTTTAACACTTTGCCCCACATCATTCTTATTAATGTACACAACTATACAGGCTTGTTATACACTGCATTGCACAGCATTGCCTCATTGTTGAGTTATTGATAGATGTGAGTTTAGTTCCCCTATATAATATTATGCCTATTCATCACGGTAAAGACTCAGGTGCTTACTTAAACAAGAGCTTGATGTCAAACACACCAACCAAGAGCTAGATGAACATGAATCCTTCAGGGAATAGAAAGAGCTGTCTGACTAGCTGGAATTTTATCGCGCATTGACTTGCTGGCTTCCTCATGCAATCAATGCAGATGGCTCATGATGCTAAGCCGGCATAAAAAATGATAGAGATTGAACACAAAGCCTAGTGGTTGCCTTAAAGCTGCCATTATTAACTGGGTATCCATAATTTTTCCATAGTTGAAATGGCTCATAGGCTTGTTTTCTTCCTATTGACTTTTCTTGAGAAAAATGTTGGGGTACAATTTTAAACTTTCACAGCTTCATCTGCTAGAAAGCCTATTACGTTAAGCCTATTAAGCTAAGTGTATAATGGATAGAAAATATACCAGAATTTACCTTTATGGCTGGAGTGTAGAAATGTACAGATTAAGAAAAAAGTGCTAGTTCATGCTGTGTGTATAACAGGGTTTGGAATCTAATAACTTCAGAAAGCTCAGATATTATAATACACTCACCAATCACTTTATATGGCTCATCAGTGCAATTATATAGTCTACCAATCATGTTGCTAGGTGAATAGATACCTTAGGTTATCTACTGAATTCTCAAATCAAATTGGTCATAAGTTGATTAATTTTTTATTTCATTAGTACTTGCTGTCCTTACTCTAGTAAATCACTATGACAATATGACAGCAGATTCACAAAATCCTAATCTAAAACTAAACGTATTTTAATAACAAATTGTTAACTGACAAAAACATTGTTGATATGGTGAAGTGAAGATGTTAGAAGAAACACTTGCAGTTCGTGTCAGCATATTAATACATTTGGACGGTAAAACATTTCACACAAGTATGTGTGAGCGTGTGTGCATGGCAGTGTAATGAAGTGCTTACATAGTCATCTGATGCAACGCTGTTTCAGAGATTTATTCTTTCAAGCTCAGGAAATGGGATGTTTTGTAGGGAATTTGAAGCAAACTGTCAGATAGAAAGCTGTGTCTCTTAATTGATGATCTTATTGAACAGCGGTTAATTGACCTTGCACTCAGGAAATGAAAAAAAAAGTTGGAAAGGATTTACTCGTCTTTTGTTTTAGTCGTGGTAAGGTGATAAACGTGCAATGCTGATTGGTGTAAAATCTATGATGGGTCTATTGTTAGCGAATACTATAATGGAATAATTGTGACTTCAAGAATTCATTTTGTATAAACACAAACCACCTCAATTTATACATAGGAGTCATTAGTCATAATACAATTCAGTAGTCAATCACTCATTTTCTACCGCTTATCCAAACTACCTCGGGTCACGGGGAGCCTGTGCCTATCTCAGGCGTCATTGGGCATCAAGGCAGGATACACCCTGGACAGAGTGCCAACCCATCGCAGGGCACACACACACACTCGCATTCACTCATGCACTCACACACTACGGACAATTTTCCAGATATGCCAATCAACCTACCATGCATGTCTTTGGACCGGGGGAGGAAACCGGAGTACCCGGAGGAAACCCCCGAGGCACGGGGAGAACATGCAAACTCCACACACACAAGGTGGAGGTGGGAATCGAACCCCCAACCCTGGAGGTGTGAGGCGAACGTGCTAACCACTAAGCCACCGTGCCCCCCACAATTCAGTAGTCAATAGAGGAATTTCATTTTGTGTTTCTGAAAAAAAAACTTTTTTGGAAGCTGACAATTGCTTTGTAAGGAAAAATCATGTGAAGATCATAATGACCTCGTAGTTAACATGTTTGTCTTCCATCTCTAGGGTTGGGGGTGTTAATTCCTGGTTGCATCTGTGGGGATTCCTGGCTTTGTGGATGGGTTGTGCATGTTTTCTGGGATCCTTCAGGTATTCATGTTTCTTATCTTAGATCAAAGGCATATGTTACATTCTCTAAACTGTCCATAAACCGTTTATATTTATGGCAGACAACCGTATCCAGAGCAACAGAAATTTATCACATACACAATTGAGGGTTTCGGGCCTTTCGCAAGGGTCCAAGAGTAGCATGTTGGTGGTCCTGGTAACTCTCAACCTTCCAAGCACCAAGGTCAATACTTTAACCAGTGAGGAACTACTTGCCCAGACCCTGCAGTGGAACAGAACATGATAGATCGATGGATGAACCAAGTTTTGCTGAAAATGATAATACATCTCTCCAAACAGTTAAAGTAATGAACACCCAAGTTGGCGGCATGGTATTAGAATGCAGCAGTCATGCCGGATCCAAAATGGTGCTATTCACGATTTTAGCCCATCTTGTTAAGGTACCTAGACACCAGAGACAGCTTCGTTTATGTAGAAGACCACCAGATGCTTTTACAACACAGTAATCATGCAACAGCCAACCTACATGTCGATGTGCTAGCTGAGCTTCGCAATCTCAACTTGCATGAAGACACTGCCTCTAGTCCATGGAGTGGCCAGGAGAAGGGACGTCAGAAGTGGTACTCGAGAAAGCAGAAACATGGCAAGAGAGCAGGTCTCTGTGCTAAGCTCATAACAAACCTTAGCCAGCCGTCACTCCAGTACATGCTAGTCTCTAATGTTTGCGCCCTACTAGATGGGCTCTCCTTGTTTCATGTCGACTCTTTTCATTGTTGGAGTGTACATTCCCCCCAGTGCTAATGCTAAGCAGGCACTTTGTAAACTCTATGAGACTATCAATGATCTGCAGAATGCTCATCCAGACAGATTATTTATTATGAATAATGTAATGGCTAGCAAGACCACCCATCCTCCTAACAACCAGGTGCTCTGTTCAAGTTCAAGTTCAAGTTAGCTTTATTGTAATTCCGCTACATGTTGGGACATGCAGTGGAACGAGATGTCGTGTCTCACAGGTCAACGGTGCAACATACATACAGACAATAAACATAAAACAACAACGAAGCAGGGGGCAGGTACGGACTATGCCATCAGTATAAACAATATACTCTATGTATTTGACAGATACATAGCAAAAACAGACTATACAGCTAGTACAGACTATACAAACTATGCAATAGCATACTGATTTCTACAATACTGACTTTACAATAACCTACTGGCTCTGTGTGTGAGTGTGTGCAACCATGTCTGATGTGAGGAGAACTCTATGCAGAGTTTACCCAGAGAACTGGTTTGGGAATTGCACCATCTCGGAAGGCAAGATTCTATAGTGGATATTGAGGACAGCTTAGAAGATCGTCTGAGTTTCTCCTCCCTCCATCACAGATATTCACACCACGCGCTGCATCCGCGAAGCCAACATCATTGTGGATGTCCCCACACACCCCTCACACACCATCTGGAAAATGGTGTTGCCATCTGGAAAAAGGTAGAAAAGCATTAGGTCCCTCACAACCAGTTTTCGTCCCTCAAGCCATCAGGCTCCTCAACACACACAGCTGAACTGTACGGAACTGACCCCCACACACACACTCCTTCAATATGCATTTATGTTTATAGCACCACTCAAACACTGGTAATGCACGTTCATTTCAATGCTGTTTTGCACATCAATTCAATGCTGCTACTATAACTGTACATATATTTACGTATCCTCTAGATATGTACAAGTATACCACAATTACAATTTAAAAGACCCTAGTTGGAGTAATAGGAAGTTTCTGATGCAGTTTATCTGTTATTTTTACCACTAATTTAAGCACTAAGTTAGAGCTCTGACCTTCAACAGTTCTAGGAGACCAACCAATCCCCTTGTACCAGCCCTCATAACCTTTTGTACTGTTTTAGTGTATTGTAGAGGTTAAGGGTCTGTATCATGTGTCTGGATGTTAAATTATGGTGCTTGCAATATGCATTTCCATTTTATCAGGCAGAAAAACCCATCTCATTATACTCGTACCTGGCTGCACAGTGCTGGATGGTCAATCCTGGCTGTGTTAGTCACAGAGCAGCATCGTCAAGCCTCCAGCTCTCTATTAGTGTCCTCAGAGGACAAACTGTGGACAGCTCACTATGGTCTAATGAGGACTGAAGTAGAATGATCTGAAGTTGTTCTCTCTCTCTCTCTCTCTCTCTCTCTCTCTCTCACACACACACACACACATACACACTCCCCATGAGAAATTAACTTTACACTTGCAGAATCATTTCCTTATTTCCTTTCACTTTCCTCAGTTTAACTCTCAGCAAACTGTAACATGTCCTAATTGAAGAATGTTCAATGTGCCACTCTACATTTTAGTACAAAAATCCAGTCTGTTTTTTTTTTTTACATTTACACACTTACGTTAGAAGTCTAAGGATAAATATTGGGGCAGTCAATAAGTAAGAAGTAAAACACTATTAGTGATTATTAAAGATTATTTTCTTACAACAGCATACACCAAGTGGATTGTGAAGTGGAGTTACAACTCTAAATTTGTTTACTTTCAAGTGTAAACATGTCCTGTAATGTGGTTCTTTTCCTCATCACAGTAAATTGTCAACTCTTTTATTTATTAATTATTGAACAATACATTTTCAGTGATCCTTCTTATAGTAATACTTTAAATTGTTATATTATTTAAAAATGTGTTGCATTAATTAGAGTTTTGTACATTTAATATTGTGTAACATCCACAAGACAAGTTAGTTCCTTTTCTCATTTACAGTCCCCTCCAAAAGTACTGGAACTGTTCTCACATTTTATAAATACATTTATTATTAGCCTTTCGTACATCACTGCATAAAAGTCTCTCTGAATGAACTGCTACTATAGAAACACAAACTTATTAGAAATAGTGGATCGATACGAACATTTCATTGGAATTACAGCTAGTGTTAATGTCCTAGCTGCTGCTATAAAGTAAGCAACACCTTCTGACCAATCAGATTTGAGTACTTAGCAACACTGTGGAATAAAGATTTATACAATATATTGAATTGGTATTTGTATGTTATGCTCTACAGTACATCTGTAGAATTTGTCATTTCAGAGATAGTACTGACCAACAAAGCCTTAGGATTAAGTGTAAGAATAGTCATTGTATTCATTTGGTCGTATTTTTTTAAAGTTAGATGAAACTTTCTAAGCAGAGAGATAGGATTTTCTCTTTCATCACAAAACATCTTTATTGTTGGATATAAAAGCTTTGAATTTATGTTCTGTTTCTTCAATAATACTGTAGCACTGATAAATTCACAGATCTGTATGACTCAGTGTTGATTCATTGCCTCTAACTGCAGCTCTGACAAGTGTCCCATAGTCGTAATTCAAATTACAGGTTTATATAAACACAATCATTCTAACGTGTAACCATTTCTATAGTAAACTCAGACAGGGACTAATTTGGCGAATGGCCCAATATATTTGTGAACATTTTTTGCATTGAGAGTCAATACGGAGAGAGTCAGTTCAAAGCTGAGAGCACACAAGTGATAACAGTGACTAACTTTTCCTGTGGACATTTCACTACATTAAGGGAAGCTAAAAATGGATAAAAATGTATAGATGCTAAAAACTGCAGTCATTGGCTGGGTTGTGTTTTATTCCATATATATTTTAATGTTTTAATTACTTTAATTCTGAATGAGAAACTGAATTAGAATTCAATCATTAATTGTTTTATTGTGTTTCTTGAATTCAGGACATTTAACAAAATGTGCTATTTAACAAAAATTGAATTGAGTTAAGTCCTGTTAGAAATGTTCACCTACATACATGTTTCTAAATCCTAAAAGTATGATTAAATCAATTGCATTTGGAAAGCTATATGAGAGATTTGATGTTTTTAATTTGTATTTAAGACAGAGAAATTGCTCTTGAGTTGGTATTTCTTCAGATTGTACAGACATGTCTTTCTTTTGTATGAGGACCATGAGATCCAGTCATTATCTTCTATAAATAATGTGTGTCTGTGTGTGTGCCCTACAGTATATAGTGTCAGAGGGCCAACCTGTACAGACACTAATTGGTGACTATGAACTGCAGGAGCTTGAATGCCCTACAGACACATATAGCCTTGCTGGAAACAATGCATGTCAGGCACACAAACGCACACACAGTATAAATAGACCAGGTACAGCTTATTGCTCAGCTAAGACATGATTTTAAACCATACCTTACATACAGTACATGTACATGTACAGTACATGTAACCTCTGTTTTGGGTTAGATGACTCATTATTGTTCCAGATTTTGATTTTGCCAAAAAAACATCTGTGTGTGTGTATGTATTCATACATACAGTACATACACCGAAAAGGAATAACATTAAAACCACCTGCCTGGTAATGTGTAGTTTCTCCTTGTCTTACCAAAACTCTAAATCATCAAGGCATAGACTCCACAAGACCTCTCATGGTGTGCTGTGGTATATGGCACCAAGATGTTCCCAGCAGATTCTTTAAGTTTGTGTAAATTGTGAGGTGGGACCTCCGTGGATTGGACTTGTTTGCCCAATCCAACCCACAGATGTACAGACTGAGATCTTTTTTGTGTTCCACAAACCATTCATGAACAATATTTGCAGTGTGTCAGGGAGCTTTATCCCGATGAAAGAAGACATTGTCATTAGGAATAATGTTGCTCTGAAGGACTGTACTTTGTTTGCAACAACATATGTTGTACGTGTCAAAGTAACATCCACATGATAAATGCTTGGAATCAAGGTTTCCCAGGAGAACATTGCCCAAAACATTACACTGTCATCACACTGACTTCTTTCAAAAGATCAACACACAAGACCTGCTGTTTTGAAGATGCTCTGGTGCACTCATGTAACCATCACTATAGCCAAAACATCAATCTCTAGAATTGACTCTTCACCTTGCTGGAGTCTTATGGAAGGTTTTGCCATGATGATTTGGACAATTCCCTGCTCAAACACCAGGGGGCATTCCGGCAGGGCTTTGTTTATATTCTGTACCATGTGTCTTTGTTTGTTTTGTGCTCATTGTTCCTTATCCTGTTCCAGCCTCTGCACATTTGTTCCTTATATCTTGCTAATTACCCTTTCTATTTATACCTGCTGTTTTTTTGTGTACATTTGCTTAGTGATGTGATAAACTAAGCATTTTGAAGTCTTGAATCAATTGAACCAAGTGCTTTGCAAAATGATTCACTGATTCGAAGCTTTTGAAACACTAAATCCTGGCAACACCTGTTGGTCGAAGTAGTGTAAAGGCAAGGAGAATTTGTGTTTGGGTCATTGGGAACATTGTTGAGGCGTTATTGTGGTATATCTGATATTCATCACATGGCATACATCTCACTATTGTTTTCTAAACTCTTAAAATGTTCCAAATGACCTTAGTCTTTTTACTCCACTCATTACACAATATACTTCAAATGCCAAATTATCCACTTTTTACACCAACTAAATAAACCACAAAGCCTTGGTTTGTTTGTTTTATAGAAACATCTGGAGGGATTTCACAACTGGGGATTGCGACGCATCCTAAAGCGAGCATTGATCATGGGACAGCACAAACAAAATTGACACATTCAATTTTTTTATTAACATTCGTAATTAAACTGACATGAAATCAATGAAAAACCTAGTAGACAGTTGTTCATGGGTTTACTTTGAGATCAACACCCCCTAGTGGCAGCCATCAGAATTTTGAAACATTTTAAAACTGTAATGACGTAACAAAGCCTTGTTTGATGCAATCACATGACTTACTGTAATTTGATACACGCTCCGAATCAATGATTCGAAACAAAAGATTTGTTAAGGTTTCGAAGCTTCATGAAGCAGTGTTTCAAAAGCAGCCATCACTACTTGCCGTACAGTGTTTAAACCACATTATACCACATCACGCTTATCGTGACTTGATTGGTCAATGAGTCTTATACATGATGTATTAAATAACAGCTAATTTCCAGGGACTTGCATATATACATAATAATAAATAGACATTTAACAAGCGTAGTTACTTGGATAGGGGGCACGGTGGCTTAGTGGTTAGCACGTTCGCCCGTTCGCCTCACACCTCCAGGGTCGGAGTTCGATTCCTGCCTCCACCTTGTGTGTGTGGAGTTTGCATGTTCTCCCCGTGCCTCGGGGGTTTCCTCTGGGTACTCCGGTTTCCTCCCCCGGTCCAAAGACATGCATGGTAGGTTGATTGGCATCTCTGGAAAATTGTCCCTAGTGTGTGATTGCGTGAGTGAATGAGAGTGTGTGTGCCCTGTGATGGGTTGGCACTCCGTCCAGGGTGTATCCTGCCTTGATGCCCGATGACGCCTGAGATAGGCACAGGCTCCCCATGACCCGAGGTAGTTCGGATAAGCGGTAGAAGATGAATGAATGAATGAGTTACTTGGATACGGATACTGATTTCTTAACAGAAGGAGTATTTAGTTTCGGCACTTTAACTGTCACCATACTGTTTTTCACCATAGGAGATGTAAATAAACTTTATACTATCAAGTTTCTCAGTAACATGAAATGATGAGTTTTCTGTTTTGTCTTATTAACTTAAGATAGAAGAAAAAGAGAGATGGTTGAGAGAATGTATATAACAATGAGTATAAGTTCATCAGGAACTTATTTATCTCAAGGAAGTTACACAAGGTAAAACATAACCTATAAACTATTGTGCATTAATGCGTTTATTTTAATCAAATTATTTATACATTGCTTTTGTGTTAGAGGAATAAAATGATTGGGAAAATAAACGGTCCAGATTGCTAGCAGTAACTTCACAGCTGGTTCAATCACACCTACCAAATGTTGATTATTTTCCTATAACAAAATGTCTTGTTATATTTTATCCCTTTCATAATAACTGCGTCATTCTAATTGTAGCCATTGTCAAGAGACCTTACTGCTATTTTCCCCACTGATCTTTTTCAGTTCTTTTTGACCCACATTTCTTTTCAGTTTGCCTTTTAAACACATGTGATTTACTGTTTTTCTGCTCACCTCCTCTTCACTTATTGGTCTCACGGGGATCCCTGAGCTTTTACCCCAACGCTCATGCTGTTTTATTCTACATACAGAAATCTCCATCGCTCTCCAGAGGATCTTTTTCTTTGTGCCTCTGCAGTCTGGTTACAAAAGAAGATATGAATATGATGATGGTGGACTATAATGATCTAGATCAACCTTATTCCCAGTTCCTCTGGTAACATGGATGGTAAGAGTTCAGTAAGTGTGAAATCTGTGTAGTGGTGTAGTGGAAAAACATTGAGGTCATTTTATTAGGGCAGTGACAGCTCAGCATATATTTTGTGTAGTTCTTTCACAAATCATATGACTATGGTAGAGAATGTAGTGTGTGTATAAATAGGGGTGTCAGGATCCAGCACGGACTTTTGTCCATGTGCGTTTGTTTATGTTCTGTGTTTAGGTGTCTGCCCCACCCTTGTCTCTTCCTCTCCGCCTCGTGTTCCTTATGTGTTTAATTGTCTTGTGTATTTAACCGTGCCGTGTTGCCTATGGCGGCGTGGAATCCTCGTCATGTCCTCTCTTGTCACGTCTGTTGTCTTGTCCGTGTTCCTGTTTTGTGTCTTTTATTTAATAAACCCGTTTATTTTACGCTATCCTGCATTTGGGACTTTTTTTTATCCCTGCATCGCTGACAAGGGGTTTATGATAACTATCAGGTGTTTTGGTGGGAAAGCTTCTGTTTTGTAGACACTAGAAATGTTTTCTTTCCTCCTAAATCTAGGAGAAAGATTATCAAAATATTGAGCAGTTTGTCAGATCGTGTCCATGTGAACGTAACTGAAATATACAAGCAGCAACTTTTTTTAAATGGGTTTTTATCACTTTCTCATCATCTATCATTCAAATGAATTCTAATTGTGTTCAATTTTGCATCTTTAGCTGGAAAAAACTTCCAGACAGCAAAAATATGTCATTTTATAACCATCCTTAATAAATATAGTTATCAGATGTAACGATGCATCTTTTAAAAAAAGCAAGTGTTAATTCATTTTGTGTTGTTTTGTGAAGTTCAAGGCATGTCCCTGTTAAGTAATTATTAAATAATGTCAGTTAAGGGAGCCGCATTAAACTGTAAATAGGTTTTAACCAGTGAGACACAATTTGTCTCTTGTCAAAGTTGCTCAGATCCTTACGCATGCCCATTTATCTCGCTTCAGGAACTTCTGAAGGATCTGAAAATGGAATTAAGCTCATATCACGATGTCACAATGTCTTACTGTGTGAGTTTGATCATCTCACGAGGCATCTGAGCTTTACATGTCAATTCTGTTTAAGTCAATTCTACCTTTATTTCACAGACTGTATGATGTGTGGTGAAATATTCTTTTGACTGTGTGTGTGTGTGTGTGTGTGTGTGTGTGTGAGACCAATACATTTGAATTTGAATTACCATTCATCTGAAAGTTTAATGAGAAGGTTGCTTGCAGTCCCATCCAAGGGCTTCAAGAGGATTTAAAATTATTCAAGTTTCCTTTAATCTTAATCGAGTGTCTCTCAGGACCCCACAGGATCATAAAGTCTCAATAATAGAATGGACGGCCAGGACTATTTTTTTCTTTTTGATTGACACATTGCTTCACTTCACCATCTCAGGCGTATAGAGAAAAAGATGGAATGGTGCTCTTGTTATTTGGAGCAGCCATGTTCAGGTAATTTCCACTTCGGTTCAATAAGGTAGGCGATAGTGTCACTACACTATGAAAATATCTGTTGACGTTTTATGTAAAGGTGAGCAAACTCTCTGTGGAGCAACGACGTGTTATATAGTCAGATGGTTTATTCTAAATCAAGCTTAACGTCATATTTATGTAGCTAAAAAAAGAGTACTTTCTGATTATTCTTTTTAAATTAGAATAGAATTAGAATGAATACTTATAAGGAACAATGTGAATTAGTGTTTTGTACATTTGCCTTACATCTCCAGGGCTGGGAATTTGATTCCTGCCTCCGTCTTGTGTGTATGTTCTTCCCGAGCCTCAGGGGCTTCCTCTGGGTGTTATGGTTTCCTCACCCAGTACAAAGACATGCGTTGCAGGCTGACTGGCAGCTCTAAATTGTCTGTAGTGTGTGAATGTGTAGGTGAGTGTGTGGCTGATAGACTGGCATCCTGCCAAGTGTTTCCCCTGCCTTGTTCTCAGAGTTTCCTTGGATAGACTGTGACTTCCCCATGACCCAGCAAATTTACTTGTAATTAAAGCAAAATAGCAATAATTGGTTATCCATCTGTACCTTCATTTCATTCATGCATTTTCTACCGCTTATCTGAACTACCTCGGGTCACGGGGAGCCTGTGCCTCATCTCAGGCGTCATCGGGCATCAAGGCAAGATACACCCTGGACGGAGTGCCAACCCATCGCAGGGCGCACACACACACTCTCATTCTCCATCTGTACCTGCTTCATGAAAATTAGTTGGTGTCAAGGTTATGCTTGGACATTAGTTGGTCGCTGCCAGTACTCTGGAAGGGTCGTGTCCTTGTGTCTTTAATTGTTTCCCCTATTTATACCTGGTGCTTTGCATTTTGCAATCCTCGTCTTCGAGTTTTTTGTCTTCGTCCGCGGTTTCTGTTTGGTGCCTTCAGTCTGTGTATTCTGTTTTTCGGTTTCATTTCTAGTCTAGTTTAGTTTTTCTAAGTGTTTCCTGTCTTTGTTCCACTTGTTGTTTTGTTAATTAAATTGTTCTTTTGGTTATGCCTGGATTTTCCCTGGTAGGCATATTTGCTTACATTTAGACAGGGAACAAATCAACTGTGTTTTACTGTATATTATCTATTTGAGACATTTATTTACTATGTTTTAAAGATTACAAAATAAAAAAAAACCCCAGAATTTCAATGTGTCCTTTTGGATGCTGCCGTATCTACTCTTTGCAGTTTAAACAACTTGTAAAGTCTGGACTAACTGAATTATAAGACAAGTGTTAGACAAGGAAATTAATTTGATATGTTGTCTTGAGACCATGAGCTATAGTTAAGCTGTATGGTTGTCAGAATTGGTGTGTTTAGAGCAAAGTACAATTTTAGGTTGATTATGTGGTTCAGATGAATGACTCAGTGATGATGGAGTGAAGGCCAGTGTGCTTTTCTCTTAATGTGATTGTTATTTTTAAGCTGCTGTTTTTAAGCAGATTTTCTTATACTAGACTTCAAGTAGACCACTTTTTCTAATGTGTGTCCATTTCAAGCGCCTGCATTATAGATGAAGTGAACACTTACAGCATAGGAAGCTACGGTCAAGCATTTAATCTCACCTTACTAACAAAGAGAAAAATACATAGCATAAAATGTGTAGAAAGAGTAACGAATTTAAATAAATAAATGCTAATTTCTAATTTGCTCCTAATGGCTTTTCTTATTTCTTTATTATCCTAATTTATTTATTAGGATAAAAAAAAAAAAACGTGGGAAAAAAATCATTAAAAAAACATTAATTTTTGTTGTTTTTAGGTCCACAAATTATCCATATATATTTTCTAATTTTATGTTTTTATTTCATTTTATAAACTTTTATAAAATTTACTGACAACTTCATCTGATTTGTTTGGGATATTTGTATACTTGTGTACTCACTGCTACTTCTTGAGGTTTCCTGTGTTAGCGCCAAATGCATATACAATAATTCTATATATAATTGTAATATATAATACTACAACAAACTGAATTCGGTGGAATGCTGAATAGATAATGAAGTTGCTTCATGCTGGTTGGATATAATTTTAGGCACCTAAAACTGTCCTTTTCGCAGAAAGTAACACAAAATCAAGTAAACTCTACAACATTCTAAGGTGCGAGCGTTGTGTGACATCACAACAGCCATTCAGCCATGTGCATTGAACATGAGTACAGATATCGTAATTACAGCTGTAATTTAATAACGGAAACATTTTCACTAGTAGGGGCTTAAAAGAAGAATCCTGTTCTTGTAATTTCACCATTTCAAGTAGTATTTTCACAGCAATCACAAAAAAAAAAAAAAAACACTGGAGGAATCCTGGATGGACTGACTAATGTATCTGCACTCTACTTATTTTTGTCACACAAAATTTTGAATATATTGTTAATTATTAGAGTTTGACAAATTATAGAAAAAATAGGATTGAAGAACATGAGTGAGAGATAATATAGAAACTGTTCATGTAATTTGAGTGTGCAGAATAAAGGTGGTTTAATACTAAAATGAAGAGGTGTTTTGGAGGAATTAGTCTTTCAATACCTTGCATAACCTCTTATATAATTGCTTCTACTGCCTTGAAACGGTACCAGTCTTGGTAGTCTTGTATAAGGTATTTGGATAATAGTGAGAATAAATCTCAGTATGCTTGCTTGAATGCAAGTTTGGCAGACTCCAGATTTATTCATTGTGCCTTGTAAGGGTGCCAATCAAGGCTAGAAGTACACAATTGTCCATCATGTGGGGCTCAGCATGCATGAAAACAAAGTGCATATGTGCAGAGTTGAGAGTGCTGCAAAAGCCAAGTTCCTGCTTTCAGTCTAATTCATCTGCACTAGTGAAAAATGCCTTAAAGTGACATAAATTTTTATTTTTTTTACTCTGGAATCTTTCAACTTAATTAAATTTGAAAGCTTTTATCGATAGACATCGTAACAAAGCAGCTTCAGAGAACGCAAGATGTACATTTGGATCTCTAATGTGTGCCAGAGGTGACAATGAGACGACATGAGGGAGAAATCTAGACACCTGAAGGTACTCGGTGGAGGGATTATAAAACAAACAGCACTAAGTGTGTAATATGAGCAAATGTTCCCTGAGAATAAGAGAGCCCCGGAATAAGCACAGGATAATTTTTTTATCAGGCATTGCCAATGGGTATAGTTTGGTGTAGCGGTGATTTAGGGACAGCAGATTCTTTTTAAGATCAAGGATTTCAACCCCGGGGGCACGGTGGCTTAGTGGTTAGCACGTTCGCCTCACACCTCCAGGGACGGGGTTTGATTCCCGCCTCCACCTTGTGTGTGTGGAGTTTGCATGTTCTCCCCGTGCCTTGGGGGTTTCCTCCGGGTACTCCGGTTTTCCTCCGGGTACTCCGGGTACTCCTCCCCTGGTCCAAAGACATGCATGGTAGGTTGATTGGCATCTCTGGAAAATTGTCCCTAGTGTGTGATTGCGTGAGTGAATGAGAGTGTGTGTGTGCCCTGCGATGGGTTGGCACTCCGTCCAGGGTGTATCCTGCCTTGATGCCCGATGACGCCTGAGATAGGCACAGGCTCCCCGTGACCCGAGGTAGTTCGGATAAGCGGTAGAAGATGAATGAATGAATGAATGATTTCAACCCCAAACACCACTGAACTGTAGCTGCTGGGCTCATGAGCAAGGCTCTAAACCCTCTCTTCTCCTTTTCTCCAGGGTGCAGGATTATGGCTGTGCTCTGACCCCCAACTTCTAACAAGGTGGGATATGTAAAATGTTTTACTCTGCTGTAATGTATATGTATCCAAGGTTTCATTCTTGGGTAGTACAGTACATGGGCAGAACGGGGGTTTACTGCAAGTGTGATGTTCTTATACAGTAGGTCTGGAAACTATCTATGTTGGGACTTTCAATATAGCTGGTTTCTTAGAGGAAATCTGGAGCCCCAGAGCCTTGCTTTATAGTGAGGGTTTGCTCTTCCAGCCACAAGTAAAGTAGAACTATTGGGGACCTGAACCAAAAGGATGACGATCCTAAATCTAAACCTATGTCTATAGGTGCTATTAACATTTTCTAGGAACCTCGTGGTGTTCTGAGAACCTTTTTGTTTAATGTGTATAAGGAATAAAAAATGTACATAAAAAGGGACAACGCTTTCTTCAAAGGTAGCTACACCAGGTCTTTATAACATGGTTATAAGCTTTGTATAGATTATTTATGTCTTTATGAAATGTCAGAATCTGTGAAATATACTTGTTAATGTGGTAATATACTGTATACATACTGACACATAATATTGTTATTAAAAAACGCAAATTTGATCAGTGCAATTGCAGTTCGGTCAGTATATACAGTAGGTTTAGTAAAACCATCTCAACAACAAAACCGTATCATTGATACAGATGTTCATTCATTTCATTGAAGGAGCTGCATTTCATTGAGTAAACAATCCAAAAATGTTAGATTGAGACAAAGTAAACAAAAACACAGGAAACGGTCAGATGGACAAGATAAAAGTCTGAATCTAGAATACAGAATAGGATCAAAAACCTATTCTGAGTGACTGTAACAGCAAGAAGTTAGCGACTGGTAATGAACAGTCACTGAGTAGTGAGTCATTGAGAGTCCTTTTATAGTGTGTGTGAGAGAGAGTTCAGGTGTGTTGATCAGCAATCTGATGAGAAAGACCTTGTGTGATAGAAGTTTGAGTAGTGGAGTCGTACACTGATCCCGACTCGGTCATGACACTAGATTTGAATCTAGATTTGAATGGTGTGACTACAAGCACACCATACATTCTCAAGACACAAAGCAAGGGTCACCTCGGTCAGGGTGCCAACACATTGCATGGCATACAGTCTTTCACACACTGCAGATAATTTAGACATGTAAAGTAGAGTACAACACAGATCTGGACTGGAAGTGGAAACTGGAGTACCGAGAAGAAACCCCTAAAGCACACGTTGGAGGCGGAAGTCAACCTGTGTAAGGCAAACGCTCTAAAGCATGTCACTATAAAAAGTAAGATATAAGTGCCAACCCATCTCAGGGCACACACACACTCTCATTCACTCATGCAATCACACACTAGGGACAATTTTCCAGAGATGCCAATCAACCTACCATGCATGTCTTTGGACCGGGGGAGTAAACCGGAGTACCCAGAGGAAACCCCCGAGGCACGGGGAGAACATGCAAACTCCACACACACAAGGCTGAGGCGGGAATCGAACCCCCAACCCTGGAGGTGTGAGGCGAACGTGCTGACCACTAAGCCACCGTGCCCCTCATCGCCAGTCAGTTCCACTAATATGGACACAACTACATTGTCAAACCAAAACAGTGCTTTCTCTCTCTCTCTCTCTCTCTCTCTCTCTCTCTCTCTCTCTCTCTCTTTCTCCCTCTCTCTCTCTCTCTCTCTCTCTCTCTCTCTCTCTCTCTCTCTCTGTCTCTCTCTCTCTTTCCTTCTCTCTCTCCTTCTCTCTCTCTCTCTCTCTCTCTCTCTCTCTCTCACACATCATTAAAATAAGTTTTAACATAACACTTATGCTAAAATCCTTCTAGTATTGTTTTTATTACATATTTGAAATGCTCATGATTGTATCATGAGGCACCACTGTACTGTAGTTAACCTTTAAATAAAATGCAACACAAAAGTTTCAAATTGAAATGAGCATCACCACATAAAGCAATAAAGACAAACATTTTCAGACTAGTTGCTTAACTGCTTTTATTTCATGTCTTCTCAAACATCATTCATTATCAGAATTCCAGGTCCCAGGTTGACATACAGCCAAAAACCTATGACATATCAATGATTTCATACTGTATGTTCTTGGATCCACCATTTTTCATTACTGAATTGTTGTGATAGTTCAGTCTAATGGTTATTGTTTGGTTGGGCAATGACAAAATGCAACCATTTTAATGGCCCTGATAATCAATGACTTTCAGTGATTTTGAGTAACAGCTAATACACAGTGCAGTTTGTCAAATGCGTGCACATTGAGCCAATAAGAGCAGATAAAAATAATTGGGTGCCTGAGCCCATAAGGAATGAAGACATTAATTCACAGCCAAATCGACTGGGAGCCAAATCAGATGGAAGCTCGATGAAACCCAGTTGTAGTCAATCTTCAGTGTTCTTGTGCATGTCCGTCTAGCCTACACTTTTAATGAGTCCTCTAATCCATATTGTTAAAAAAAATTCATGCCAGTCATTTCTGATTGTTTAAAAGTGTGTTAGAAATAACGGTGTGTCAGACTGAAATTACTGAAGATTCAGTGGTAAACACTTTGCTGAGTCAGTAGAAAAGTCTAGGAGTGATGATCCACGCAGTGAGAATATTCTCTTGTAAAAATGTCAGTCCTTATGGTACATAAAATGGTCAAATAAAAAGCATACACACAAATATAAGAGTATTAACATTAACATGAGATAATTGCACATGTGAATTTATGTTAATTTCGTCAGACGAGACGAGACGAAATATGTTCGTCAACAACCTTTTTTTTCATGACTAAGACGAGACGATGACAAGACTGCACCACTGTCCAAAAACGCTGACTAAGACTAAATTAACATGCATTATTGTTGATGAAAAAAGACGACATTTTCGTCTACAATTGTCTCTGCTTTTTCATCAGCTGTTATGCCTTTAAAATATTCACAACGAGTTCGCAGATTCGCGCTGTTTAGTGTGTGTAGAAACAATTCGTCCGAGCGCAAGTCCAGCCTAGGTCTAGTCAGGCTTTTTGTGTTAAATTATATTTCCTGTCGATACGCAGGCTTTTTTATTGTACATGAGAGCTTATGTCCCGATGACCGGTCTTTGCATTACGATTAAAAGCAGTATCAATAAAGTAAAAAATGTGATGTGCGTTCAAGTTCGAGTGTATGCACTGTTTAAACTAGTGTTCGCAACTTCTCACTGATACTTTTGTGATTCGCGGACTGTAAATAGGTTGTATTTTAGGCCCACAGTAAAGTAGGCCTATTCTTTTCAGTTTTTCTGAGTATATTTATTTTATTTCTGATTTGAACAGAAACATGAGACACAAGGCGACCAAAACAGTTTGAAAAATCTTTGTAACTTAAGTTGTCAGTCGGAGTCTGTTGGGCCCCAGCTTTTGAATTGTGTTGATTAAAATAAAATACTCTTCAGAACAGGTTAATCATTTGTGAATGTGTCTCCTAAATCAGAAATTGAAAACCAGACACGTTTAACATTTGCATTCAACAAAAACCATTCGACAAGTGTATTTTGTCAGGTATTTATGACATTTAACCAATGTTTGAGATGTGTGAAACACTTTTTTTACTGAAATGTTTATCAGTAATAATCTCAGTAAAAAATAATCTCTCTTTAAGCCTGCCTTCACCCTGTATGTATAGAGTTTGCATGTTCTTGCTCTGGTACTCTGGTTTCTTCCACCAGTCCAAAGAATTACATCTTTGGCATCTGTGTTGGCATCTTTAAATTGTCTTGTATTGTGCGATTGTGCCTTGAGATTGGTTGGGACCCTGTCCACGGTGTCCCCTGCCTTGTTTTCCGAAGTCCCTTTGGATAGACTCCTGTCTAGGATGCGCACTGCGGAAAATTCGATGGATAGTTTATGTGGTGTCTAAATGTAGAGGAAGCACAGGGAGGTTGTGGGATGTGATGAGGATATAGCATTTATAGTCACCTTAAAAGAAGTCTGCATAAAGATATAAAGCCATTATTGATCACATAAGCAGATGAATGGCCAGACCTCAGCGTGCAGAAGGAAATTGCTTTTCCACACAGCTGCCTATTTAAGACGAATATATTAACTGGCCAAGGATCTGTAAAGCAAGCTGCGAGTAACAACCCCTTGTGAACGATTCTAAAAAAATAAAAAAATATATAAGTTAAGGCTTGTTCTTTACACAGAAAGCAAGGAATGTAACACCCTTCAAATCAAAGAAAACAGACAACAGATTTGTTGTCTTGATGCAAACTGTACCAAAAAATGCATGAAAAATAGAATGTGAGTCCTGCTAAAATAGAAACTAACTGGAGTTATTCTTTTAAGATAATATCGATATGTTCCCTTTGTTCGTGTTTAAAAACAAAAAAGAGAGAAAACTAAAAAGAAAAAAAAAAATCACTCAATTTTCAAGCAGCTGTAAAAGTCATAATCATGTGACCTTTATACAGTACATTACTATATATAAATATATAGCTGCTAAAATGTTTTGTCTGTAAAATAAAGGCAGACACAGAGCTAAAATACGCAACTCACAAAGCTAGCGTAATGATATCAGGTATTTTTCTAATTATTATTATTATTTTTAAAGGTATTGTCTTTTCTTAGTACTGTATTTAATGTATTTAGGTCTTATCTGTCATTCCGCTAATGAGCAATAAATTCAGCTACTGTCAAAATGTTCTAATTCTATTTCTTTTTTAGTAAGATCAAAATGTAAAATATTAGAATTATATAGTATTACATAGTATTATAGTAATGTCTATGTTTTAAACGCCATTTGCAATGTCTATGTTTTAAAGTAATGTCATTCGTTTTAAATGATTAAATTTCTGTTTAAAATTCTTTGTATCATCATTTAACTCTATTCAATTTATTATAAAATAATAACCCATCGACTCTATTTTAAGCACACGCAAGATTCGGTGTGTTTTAAACATTTTGTTCTACTGGACTTGTGTACTGAATTGAATAAAATCCCATAATCCATCTGTTGCCTAGAAAACGTTTTATTTTTATCCAGTTGTCGTCCTTCTTCCTTCTGACTAGCCTCTGTTACCTCTGACTTCCTCGTTAAGGATCTAGATATAGATTAGATTTTCTGTAAAGCAGATTATGTTTAATACAAATAAAATTTACTTTAAATAGAAACTAAGTTAAATGAACTCCCATATGTGTCTATTTCAGCTCATTTTCATTACACACCAGCAGTTAGACCTGAATTGTGTTGGGGAAAAAATATTTCTATATTTCTGTAGTTCCATAATTTGATATTTGGGAGTAGAAATTATTTGTAATTATTTGTGAATCTCACAATTCATTTGTTAAAGCATGATTTTAATTATTAAGCTGCTGTGTATAACATACACATTTGGTTCCAGCTGGCTAATATTTGTCAATCCTTCAAGATTCTTGCTTGGCGGCCTACATGAGACGCTTTTCTAATTACTTAGTGTAAAAGTTGCCATGGATACACACCTACAGTCGGGTCTTTATCCTCATGCCTTGTGTAGGTTGGATTAAAAAAAAAAAATCTGTCTCAGGAACCGTTTTGTTTTTAGAAAGTGAAGCAATAAGAACTGTTATTAACACTTTAAGTAGATTTGTGTATTTCAAGCTGATGGAGGATTTTGTGAGAACAGATTTCTTTTCATCCCAAAGCCAAATGTAAAGGTGGTCATGCCTGGGAGACGGGTTTAAAAGCCGGGTGCTTCTGTATGTGGGTGGTGGAAAGGTTGAGGGAGAAGCAAGTGGGCGATGGTTCGATCCTGATTAATGCGTCTGAAGTGTAGAACTCAGTAGGTGAAAAAAGAAATGATAGACTTCAAACACACACAGGTTGGTATTTAAGGTTTGTAGGATACGGTATTTGAATAGACTGAGATTTTGCTTGTTTTTAGAAGTTACAAGCCTCAAGATTGATAGCAGTTGATCATTTCTTAACTGCACATTGTCCCCAATCTCACACTAAATAGACAGACATGTCAACAATTTAAAGCAATTTATAATCTTAGATTCTGCAAATACAGACAAAGCTTCAACATTTAACTGCACAATGTATTTCACCTTTATCTGGCTCGAAGGAAAGACTTTTTCTTCTGCATAATGCCTGAAGATTTTATTGTGTAGTGTTGTGTAGAGTGAGTTATGTAGTGTCATGTTTATTCTATTGTGTAGTTTTGTATTAATTCTATTGTGTGGTGTCGTCTATAATATATTCTGTTGTGTACTGTTGGGTTACTTTTTTTGTGTCGTGTGTATTCTTTTTTGTAGTTTTGTGTATATCCTATTGTGTAGTGTCTTGAATATTCTATTGTGTAGTGTTAATTTTATTGTGGTGTGTCATGTATATTATTTTTTGTAGTGTTGTGTATATTCTATTGTGAATATTCTATTATGTATTGTTGTACTGTTTCATGTATAATATATACTATTGTGTAGTTTTGGGCATATTCTGTTGTACGATGTCATGCATAATATTTTTATTGTGCAGCCTTGTGTATATTCAATATATTGTGTCTATTGCACAGTCTTGTGTATATTCTATTGCACAGTCTTGTGTATATTCTATTGCACAGTCTTGTGTATATTCTATTGTACACTCTTGTGTATATTCTATTGTACAGTCTTGTGTATATTCTATTGTACACTCTTGTGTATATTCTATTGTACAGTCTTGTGTATATTCTATTATACAGTCTTGTGTATATTCTATTGTACAGTCTTGTGTATATTCTATTGCGCAGTGTCCTGTATATTCTATTGCGCAGTCTTGTGTATATTCTATTGTACAGTCTTGTGCATATTCTATTGCACAGTTTTGTGTATATTCTATTGTACAGTCTTGTGTATATTCTATTGTACACTCTTGTGTATATTCTATTGCGCAGTCTTGTGTATATTCTATTGTACAGTCTTGTGTATATTCTATTGCACAGTTTTGTGTATATTCTATTGTACAGTCTTGTGTATATTCTATTGTACAGTCTTGTGTATATTCTATTGTACAGTCTTGCGTATATTCTATTGCACAGTCTTGTGTATATTCTATTGCGCAGTATCGTGTATGGTCTATTGCGCAGTCATGTGTATACTCAATATATTGTGTCTATTGCGCAGTCTTGTGTATGGTCCTTAGTTTATATGCACTATTATCTGTCTGTTTGCACTGTTATCAGCGACACATCCCAGAGAAGCTGGATATCATCCCCTACTCTACACATCTGTGACTGAATATAAAGTAAACTTTAACTCCATCAAATAAATGACTTTAGAAGGACGAGGTCTATGTCCAGTTATAATCTTCTGCAATTCAAATTCTTGCTTGTTTCCCTTAAGAAGCTCACTAGCCTGATGTGAGTTATTACATTACGTTAGCTGCTACAGTATGACCAATCAAAACATGGGACTAAACTAGCACACTGTTTAATAATGAATAGCAAATCTTCTGAATGTTTTTTTTTTTTATTATTTTCTTCTATGTATTTGCAGTTGCAGTTGTCGTTAGAATAATTTAGTAGCATTAGCGTGATGGACTGAATGCAAGTGACTGTAACACAATTTCCAGGAGTGTTTCATGTTCTTATAATGTTTGTCTGCATTGTTTGGTAACATTGTGAGACAAAGAGTCTCTGATAGATTTAAAAGCGCAGTATTAAAAATGTGTAGAACAGATGTGTTTTAATGGATGGCTCAGCTTACAGGTGTGTGTGTGTGTGTGTGTGTGTGTGTGTGTGCTCCTGCTGTCTGTCGTCTTCTTTCTCTCTGAATTAATTGTTTTACGAAGATTCAAGTAGTTAAGACTGGCTGCTGCAAAGCCCTTGTTTGCGATCGTAATAACCCAAAGTTAATTTGCTAATGGACTCTAATGCAGGACATGAATTAAAAATTTAGAAATTAGGTATTTAATAGCCAGTATATTCTCTCATGCTTTTCCTATCTTCCCTTCACTACAGCATTTAACTAACAGCTTGAGCTATGTCTATTAATAGAATACATTATGTACTTTTTTCCCAAACCGAAGAAACATCATATCCAACTACTATAAAAAACAAAACAAAACAAAAAACATACATCCAGACAGGTTCCTTTTGCTCTCTTTAAGTCAGACTTAAAGAGTCTTTCTTCAGAAACTCTTCTTCAGGAACGCATCTGTAAGCCAATTTTTCTTCATCTCTGCGATAACTATAGCATGGCAGCCCTGGCGAATCCAACCGACACAGGTGTCAGGAGCACAGATCATGCTCTGTTAAATCTCAGAACCTTAAATACCACGTTCCCTGCTCTGTGGCCTTGACAGCTAAACTCGCTTTGTCTCTCCTTGTTGCACAATGTGTCTCTTTGTCCCTATTTGTCTTTTTAAAGGTACACATTTTTAAATGTTCTTACCCCCTGCTTTCTGTCTGACTGCTGCATACATTTCCTTGCAAATAGAAATAAGTATAGGTTCTGTGCTGTGGAAAAAGGAAAGGTAGATGAATTAGAGTATTTCATGTCACTGTACAGGTTTTTTATTTTTTATTTTTATTAAATCTGAGCCTCATTTGCAGGATTGGTCTTTTGGTATTATTACCTAGATAACTAAGGATCTATTTACTGGCCACTTTAATAGAAACACCCGAAACCTCGCTCATTCACGAAATGATATATGCAATTGGTGCATCATGACGTGCAGTATATACAATGCATATGCTCACACAGATACAGATCAAAACCTGCAATTCAGTCGTATTTTTCTGGCACTTTTAACAATGGACATAAAACAATTCTGAATAAAAATGATTAAAATTAAAACGTATCCTTAATATGCAAGCCTGGGGTTAATACTAGCAAGGAAAAACTGCCTGAGAGAAGCCTTTAGAGAAACTAGACTCTGAAGAGAACTCATCCTCATCTAGGTGACACCGGTTTGAGCAGTTATAAATAATTGTACTTCTCTAACTGTACACTATATACTGTAGGAAAGTGCAATTGTGTTACCAAGAGCTTTTTAAACAATGAGCATCCACATAATTTCCGAATTCATAATAGTATTTTCATTAAGTCTCATGTGGTCCCAATGTGGTCTTCTGCTGCTGTAGCCCAAGGTTTGGTGTGTTGTACAGTACACTTTGAGATGCTTTTCTGTTCAACACGGGGGTAAAGACTGGTTATTTGCATTAATGAAGCCCTTATGTCAGCTTAAACCAGTTTCTTATTAACAAGGCATTTAAAGGCATAGATGTAGATTGTGCAGCAACTCGTTAAGGCTCTAGGTTGTTGATTGGAGGATCAGGGCTTTAGCTTTAGCACTGCCAAGCTGCCACTGTTGGGCCCTTAAGCAAGGCCCTTAACCCTCACTTCTGCAGGGGTGCCATCAGGAAGAACACAGACGGAGGGTCGAATTAGACAATCATACACAATAATACGGCCTGGTAACATTATGACAGAGAGGAACTGAGCAGAACTGAATGCAGTGAACTGAAGGGCTGCACTGAGGCCTGTGTGAGCAATGTGACTGGGAACAGGTGTGTGTTTGATCAGTAGGATTGTGAATGTGAGCGGTGAAGTAAGTGTGTGTGTGTGTTTCATTCCTGTGTTTCTCTCTCACACCATGATTGTTGCTTAGCTGTAATAACATGCTGACAAAATTTCTTTTGTCATTTTTTTCTCACTAGCTCTACTGGTTATACTTTCACCCTGTTTATGTTCTGAAAAGTTTCAATTTTATGCAAAACCAAGAGAATGGAAAAAAAAATAAGAAGAATCTTACTTCTCTCTTACTTCTATTCTCTTTACAGCTACTGCACCATCGGAGAGCCTTAATGTTAATGAGCTGAGAAAATAAATTTCTCTAAGCCTGATTCTGGCCTTATTTCCTCTTCTTCTTTCTTTTCCTTCTTTCACAGTTTCAGCTGGCAGACGGATGGCAAAACAGAGACCTCACTGCTTCAAAAGAAAAATCCTTAACAGTTCTGCTATTCAAGGTGCTGTGCTAGCGATTAAATTATCAAAGAGCTTATCAAAAAAACACAACCCAGAACTGTTTTATTTATTAAAACCATTCTGTGTGTGATGTCTCTATGATTAATATTTAATTTCATTTTTTCAAAACCTTGAGCTGTCGCCTTAACCTGAGAAAATAATGTGGAAATAAAGGATTTTATATTCAGTCACTTTATTAGCATTTTTATTAGTTTTTTTTTTTTTTTTTTAATAATTTTTATAATTATCAGTATAGCATCAGTGCAATAACTCATGCAGATACAGGTTAAGAGCTTCAGTTAATGTCTACATCACAGAAAAAAGAGAAAAGTGTGATAAATTCTGTGACTTTAGCATGACTTGTAGTACCAAATGGGATGGTTTGAATATTTCAGGAACTGTTGATCTCCTGGGAATTTCAGACAAAACCTTCTCTAGAGTTTACACAGAATGGTGCGAAATACAAGAGATGATTTGACTGGGTGTTCTTAGCCAGACCACTAGAGGTGGTGCTGGCAGGTGTTTCATCATCGTCTGCCTCGATATTATTGTTCCTACATGGGTTGTGCCACGCCCTTACCTATTGTTCGGTTTTCCCGCCTTCTCACTTGTGTGTTGTTGATGTACAGCTCTATATACATCTGTCTTGTTGTCTCTGTTGTTGTCAGTCATTGTTGTGTTCTTGCCTTAAGGTTAAACGCTGTTATGTTTAGGCTTCTATGTTCTAGTCATGTTATTGTTAGGACTCTGCCCGGACTCTGGCCACGTGCATTTGTTTCTGTTCTTCGTCACGTGTCTGCCCCGCCCCTGGTCTCTTCCTGCCCGCTTCCACACACCTGTTTCCCATTGTAATTACCTTGTCTATTTAACTGTGCCGCATTGCCTTGTGCAGCACAGAATCTACTGTTGTCTGGTCCTGTCTTTAGTCTGTGTGTTATGTTTCGTGTCTTTCTGTTCTGTTAGTAAACCCCGTTTTGTTTTTGCCATCCTGCGTTTGGGTCCGCTTCTGTTCCGCGACATGACAGTTATTCTGTCACGTTTGTTTGATGAAAGGTTTGTTAGCCTTCATTTTGTTAATAAAAGCAGTGCTTTCACTTCATCCTGCATGTGGGTCTGACCTGCTGTATGTATCTGCAGGCGATCGGTGCTACCACAGAGAACCGGGTTCGATCATTGTTTCTGGTGGCGTCCCCCGAACGTTACACTGAGATTTTTGATTTACTTTGCATTTGTATCCCAAAATCACAAGTGCTATTCATAATACAGAGTAAACATAATATGAAAAGAAAAATGCACTAAAATGAATAAACAAATTCATTCATTCAACAGTACCACAGTGCTAATACACTTGCTCTTCTTAAAGGTGCAGTAGACAGATTTTTTTCTATTTTGCTTTTATTGCATACTTGCAAAGTAACAAATATATGGTTAAGCAAATGTCTCAACTCAAATGTATAATGTTTTTGTCCCGTAAATGTGTTTGTGTTCGGATTGGCCTCCTGTGGGCGCCGGTAGATCCTGGAGGGGAAAAGTTTTTAAAAATCAAATAATTTAAACATCAACTTAACCGCACTTTTACATGATGCTAAAAAAAATGTTTTCTTTCTTTTCACCTGCTTTAAATGCCTGATTTTTATTTTATTTTAATCAAACCAAATAATAATAATGAAACCTGTACACTATGATCTACAGCCATGTATCTGGCTCTAATTGTCTCGCCTTTAAATAATAATTTCCCTCATGTGTGACCAAATTTAAAATAAAAAAGTAAAGGTGGCAATAGGCAAAAAATCTCAATCATATTTTCAAAATAAGTTGTAAACTGTATTTGTATTTTGTAATTAAACAACTGTAATTGTAAATTGTATTTTTTTTAATCTGAGATAAAAGTGTTTCTTACTGCATTTGCTCTCCTGTGTATTCATTAAAACTATGATTTCCATACAATCCTGCATTTGGGTCTACAGTAATTGTCATAGTGGACGCTCCAGGAAGATGATGTATGTTGTGCAAAAATGTCCATTTTAAAAGCACTATACAAATAAAATATAACTGAATTAAATTTTCCTATTTGCAGACTTCCAGATATAAACACACTTCATAGTATAGTCCCACCCCTAACACTGGTTGAGAGATTTCTGTGGAAGGCATCAGAATTGCAAATGGAAAGAGAATTTTGAGTTTTGGCTGGCTTCATGCACAACAACTATTGCTATTCTATAATAAAAGGGTCATAAGTCGTAAGTCATGCATAAAGAAATGCAATTTGGCACACATTGTATATTCATGTTGTATCACTCTTGCAGTAAGGGGAACATGGAGAGTCGGGATCCAAAAGAAAATAGTGCTCTTTATTATTTACGAGGGGAAATGAAAGAACATCAGTTCATCTGCATCAGCTTAAGTGGGTCTTGCTGGCACAGGAGGAGTGCGGGAGGTGTTGGTGGGAAGCATGGCGGAATGCAGGAGCATGGCTTTGGCTCAGCAGACCAGGGAGCATCAACTTGTCAATTGAGGGCACTCCTGATTGGTCAGCCAAATTTTGGTGAGCTTTTGGCTGCCCCACCTTGCAGCCACACTCAGTGGTGCTGACCTTGGTGCTGAAGTTCAAGTTTAAGTTCAAGGGGCGAGTAAAGATTTTCTGTGGTTTGGATGTGGAGATGTATGCGCCATGTGAAAGTGTTTATTGTGCCCTTTTCATTCTTCCAGTGTGGGAAAATAATGAAGAAAAGACACAGACAGAACTTTCAATTAATAAGACCGAACACTGTCAATAAATAAGACAAATGACCTGCCATCACCCAACCAAATGTACAACATATAGTTGTTTTTCTTTGCAAATAAGTGATCAAAACTATAATTTGTGAAAACCCTTTCACTCAGATGCCAAAATGTTAATAATACTGAAGTATACAGGTGTCAAGATCAGCTGCCGTGACTCTTGTGAAAAACTAAGACCAACCAATCTGTTTTAGCTTTTGGAATCTTTTTCGCTTGTTCTCTTTTGGCAAATTACTGCCCACCAATGTAGTGTTCACACTTAAAGAGAAGAAGGTGGGTTTCCCTTCTGCCCCCAAGGCTGAGATCATGCCTTCTGAGCTATCCTCAGTGAAGTCATTTGTCAATTTGACAGCTTTGCCTGTAGCTGGAGCACTTATTTGGTTTATTGGACTTCATCAAATGAGTTCCTTTTGTGTAGGTGGGTTTTTTGCAGAAATTGAACTTCACCTCCAAGCAAGTGATGTAATCGGGTGAGAGGAAGTTGAAGAAAGTCATTTGCTTAAACCATCTATAGGCCTTATATCTGATAGCTGGTTGTAGACATGGTTAAACCTGTGGTTTCTGGAGCTTGTGATGACTCTTTTTTGTAAGTATTTATAATTTTTGCAATATTATATAATATAATATTTGTAATAAGCATCCTAGTTCAGAGCTCTTACAGTGAGGAGGGTCATGAGAAAATTGATTGTGTCATCTGAATAAGTATCAGATTGGTGGTTAAAATACACTTTGCATTGCCTAGAAAGCCCTTACTTGAAGGAGGTGGGCTTTGGTATTTTGGAGTGCTGCGAGTTGTGCTTGGTTGGCCGCTAGTTGTTCTCCTTGGTGGGCCATCAGCACTTGGAGCTGTGCTACATCTGCTGGATTCACTAATGTCAAAGTCTCCTGTAAGGATGAGGCAGTAGAATCCATATGCAGGATAAAACAGATTTAATTAATAAATACATAACAGGGGCAAATTAAATTGATCCAATGCCCCTAGGTGTTACAGGTTTTACAAATTGTTTGCAGTTTACACATATTTAACACACCCATTTCACATAAGATATAATTCTGAAGAATTCCTGATGTATGTAAGATCGACCAAACATTACTATTATGCTTCTGTTTCCATAGTTGTTTCAATTAACTCCAGCTGCATTAGACCTGTTAGATGTACGTATGTAAAACAAAACCCCACATAAGTATTTTCTATGTTTTATGAGCATGCATTAGTGAAGCAAAAAAGTGAAAACTACTTAGAAATCACTTTGTGTACTTTAATGTACACACAAAACAAACAGGAACAAAAAGAAATGCTAGTTTAAGTGTTTTAGAAAGAGGTAGGTCTTTACCTGTTGTTTAAACATTGTCAGACAGTGACTCAGATGTTTGTATGACTAGGGGAAGTTAAATTCCATCACCTCGGTGCCAGAACAGAAGAGAGTCCTATTACTCTGAGAGATGGCAGGACCAGTCAAGCTTGATGTCATACAATGACCTGTATTAAGGTTTTAGATAAAATAAGGTTCATATATTCATATATAATGTGGCAGAGTGCTGGTTTGGATATAGCAATTATTGCACACATATTTTTTACAATAACTAGGTTATAGTAATGCACAATTCAAAATAATAATAATAATAATAATAATAATAATAATAATAATAATAATAATAATAGTAAGAAGAAGAAGAAGAAGAAGAAGAAGAAGAAGAAGAAGAAGAAGAAGAAGAATTAATAATATGTTTTCAGGGCTTAGTGATTAGCATGTTGGCCTTGCAATACTGAGGTTCTGGTTGAAAGTTTGTTCTTCCCATGTTTCAGGTGTTTGTACTTGGTTCTCCAGTTTTGTCCTCCAGTTCAAAAACAATAACTGATTGGCACCTCTAAATCCATAGTATGTGAATGTTTGTGTGATTGTGCCCTGTGATTAATTGGCACTCCATCCAGGATGCCCCCCATGTTGGGCCCTGTTGTGCCCTGAATTCCCTGGGATACACTGCAGGTTCCTCAAGACACTATGTGGGATAAAGAAAATGGATGGATTGATGGATATATGGTGTCACACTCTTGTAGTGAGGGAAACATGGACACAGAGGCACAGCATCAGGGGATGAGTAAAAAAGTGTTCTTTTATTTTTTTTTTAAAGAAGGTGCATGAGGTGTGAAAAATCTTAAGAAGTAGAAGTGCTATGTGGTCCTCTGCCTTAGGGCAGTGGTGCTGGGGAAGTGTAGAGGTGCTGGAGGCAGCCGGTTGGACCCAGTAACAAAGTGTGGCTCAGCAGAGGAGAGGGTCTTCTTAGTCCACCGAATCTGTGCAGAATGAGGGAGGCAAGATACTAGCTGAGACAGGCTATTCTATCACACCTACTCTGAGAGAGTAAAGAGTTAGAGGTCGCTCCTGATTGGTTTCCCTCGGCTTGGCGGGCTTTTGGCCACCCCACCTTGGAGCCACACTCAGTGGCACTATCCATGGTCCTGAATTCACTCTGTTTCTTCAAAGCCAATGATTTTCAGGGCAAAGAGTGAATTTGTGTGGCTTGCATGTAGAGGTGTTGGTGCCGCTGTCAAGATGGATGGATGGATGGATGGACCCACTTGGCTACTCAATAGCATTTACTTTGAATAAATTTCTTATAAATGTCCAGTGTATTTTCTTCATGACAAATAGCATAAAGCATTTGACCTTTGATAAAGCTTTTAAGACTTTTGATGTATTTTTGATAGATTTTTATGAGTATTTAACAAATTAAATAAATGTTTATGTTTATGCTATAAATGCTAAAATAGGTTTTTTTTTTTCTTTTTATATTTTATGTTATTTACATTTATTTAAGTTAAATATCATCATGTTCTCATGTACGTCAGCCTAGACAGGGTCATAAGGGGTCAAACTTAATGTATGTTACTTAACTCCGGTAGTATGTTCATGAGGATTTATAATAGTTATTATGATGGGCGTATGCAGGTGTTATATAGCACTATGAGCAATAACCTTAAGTAAAGTGATTAAACTGCAATGGCTTGATCATCAAATTCTTGTTGATTACAAAATTTGAAACTCATGAAGAGCAACAGAAATATCTGGAGAACATCATTTTAGCTTTTTGGTCATGAAATAATCCTAAAAAAAATTCAAACCTGTATTTTTGTTTAATTAGAGTGTATAAATGGATTTTCTAAATCTCCATAAAAACCTGAATTGCATTGTATTTGTTTGTGTTTGTTTTGTTTTCTTTTTATTTGTTGTTTTTCATAAAGCTCATTTAGCATACATTGTGTATAGTTCAGATGGTCCCATTGAGCCAGTTACAATACCGTCAGAAACATCCATACCATTTTTTTGTTCTGAAAGTGATGTCACAGAGCCAAAGCTTTTTGCCTGCTCAGCCAGGCGTGGAAACACACGGTCGCTTGGGGAGCAAGGACTATTAATAGAATCCATGCAGCCTAGTCAGTCATCATTATTGGCTTATTATGTTCCTCTGGTAGATGCAGCCACTAAATCACTTTCTGTAATATGCTGGAGAGTGCCAGTGGCACATTTACATTCCAGACACTGTCACAATGCTGCCTTGGAGGTGTGTACAGCCTGGATTTGTATGACTTGTTTGACTGACACGTCTGCTTCATGGGTGTAATTTTAACTGTCTGATATTCATTCATTCATTCATTCATTCATCTTCTACCGCTTATCCGAAGAACTACCTCGGGTCACGGGGAGCCTGTGCCTATCTCAGGCGTCATCGGGCATCAAGGCAGGATACACCCTGGACGGAGTGCCAACCCATCACAGGGCACACACACACACTCATTCACTCACGCAATCACACACTAGGGACAATTTTCCAGAGATGCCAATCAACCTACCATGCATGTCTTTGGACCGGGGGAGGAAACCGGAGTACCCGGAGGAAACCCCCGAGGCACAGGGAGAACATGCAAACTCCACACACACAAGGTGGAGGCGGGAATCGAACCCCGACCCTGGAGGTGTGAGGCGAACGTGCTAACCACTAAGCCACCGTGCCCCCCTCACTGTCTGATATCAGAATTATAAATAACTTAAAAGGACTTCAGTTTAATTAAAAAATATTATTACAGAAGATTCAAATATTATAAATTTGGTATGAAGCATTATGATGTCCAGTCAGTCAAAAAAAAAGAGATCCAGCATCATTGCTTTCAATTAGTTATTGCAATTTTTTTCTCACAGCATATGGAATTGTCTCTTTTTGTTGGATACCATGACAAGACCAAAAGAAAACTGCTTGGCTGATTAGCTCAATATGTTTAGCTCAACATTCTTAATACCAAAATTGCCTGGTATTACTAAAACTATAACAGGTCAGAGATTTAATGTTCTTATTGTAATAGCATCCTGTTATAATTTGTCCAGCTAGGATGCATCACAAATACTTTTAATTTGTGTTATCATTCATTCATTCATCTTCTACCGCTTATCCGAACTACCTCGGGTCACGGGGAGCCTGTGCCTATCTCAGACGTCATCGGGCATCAAGGCAGGATACACCCTGGATGGAGTGCCAACCCATCGCAGAGCACACACACACTCTCTCATTCACTATCCAGAAATCAATTCATTTAAAACATTTGAAGTACAAAATCCAAAAAAACCCTAATTGTCATTTTAACTAATTTTCAGGTAAAGGGGGTTTATTCTGGATTTCTACATTTTTTATGACATCTATTTGCTGACTTAGACATATAAAAACTAATACAGTATATGTAAAAATACTTGATTTTACATAAACAATCTAAAACAGAGCAATTAAGTGCATGATAATAATAGATAATAATAATAGACTCCTTCTCCATCATTTGTTGGGTACCTAAATCTGAAGAAGAGGGTATAAAAAAGGTTATAAGCCTTGATTTTGATGTTTGTCAATTTCAAAATATAGGCAAACATCAAATCTTTCCGTTTAAAGATTTAAAAAAATGTTGCAGATGAGAATTTAAGTTCAGGACTCAAACCCAAGAAACCCATTAGTCAGCAATTACACTCGTCACAGGACCGAAACAGCATTGGATAAAGTAGTAAATTACGTACTACAGTACTGGCCTCTGGGGGCACGGTGGCTTAGTGGTTAGCACGTTCACCTCACACCTCCAGGGTCGAAGTTCGATTCCCGCCTCCACCTTGTGTGTGTGGAGTTTGCATGTTCTCCCGTGCCTCGGGGGTTTCCTCCGGGTACTCCGGTTTCCTCCCCCGGTCCAAAGACATGCATGGCAGGTTGATTGGCATCTTTGGAAAATTGTCCCTAGTGTATGAGTGTGTGTGCCCTGCGATGGGTTGGCACTCCATCCAGGGTGTATCCTGCCTTGATGCCCAATGACGCCTGAGATAGGCACAGGCTCCCCGTGACCCGAGGTAGTTCGGATAAGCGGTAGAAGATGAATGAGTACTGGCCTCTGATGAGGGTAGCATCTCTTTGCTTGTATTTTTTTTTATCTCAGTGCAGCACATAATATTGTATTTAGACAGAATATATTCTTTCATGTTAAGGCAATGTCTCTGTTCTTGTTTAGAAACCTCTATGCCTGACTGTTAATGACTTGGCAGTGTTAATTGTGACTTCTCTTTGCATATAAAAATAACGCTGGGTGTTCCACAAGTTTTCTACCTCTGTGTAGTCTTAAACATGGCATCAGCATAACTTCTGTTTTGCTCATGAGACACTTCTCTATGTTTCAGCCTTATCATGATAGATGACAAATAAACATGTTTATATGTAAATAATGACCAGCTTCTGCTTTGCTGATGGCACACACCTACATCAGTCTAGTAAAACTGTTACCATATTTACATTTAGAGTCATCTGTCAAGTTGTTTCAATTCACCATACAGCTGTGTGTCATCATACCAGATCATCATCAGACCAGATTTACTGTATAGTGTTGAAAAAGATGTATAATACATTCAACACATGATGCTGAGTATCTTTCTTCTCCTCAATTCCAAGAAGGTAGATATGCTTCAAAGCTTTCTGCTGGTGTAGTAATTTGATTGTTAGAAACTTGATTATGAAGTTAATGTGTTTGCCTTTCAATTACATCATGTGCAGCAGTGAAAGGACCATGGTGTGATTATTATGGATGGGTAATGCTTTGCTGTCTGGATGTTCAGTTTGTCCAGAAAGTAGCAGCCAGAGCCCTTAATAGAATCAGAAAGCACTTTACAACTCTTAATGTTTTTAGCAAAGCACTGAAATTCCTGGAATATCCGTGTTTAAATGGCATTTTTCGTCAATTTTATCTCATGTACCTCACTATCAACATTTTCCTATGACGGTTTAATTGTTGGTTTACCTCATTTGTGAAAAAACCCCCAAAAAACTAATTTTCACTGAGATCAGGGCGGATAATGTGAAATAGAAACAATGAGAGTAGAGAAAGAAAGCATGAAGATGAAACATTAATAAGAATGTGATGACTGATCATATTAAAAAAGGGAAAATTAAAGTGAATGATAGACCCGTCATGGAGATGGAAAAACGTTAAGGAAGCCGAGAGGAAGCATGAGATCTGTGTACAATGTGAGTGGGTGATGTGCTCTACATCCGGCAGTTAAAGAAGACATTATAGCCTCCTGTTATCTGTTAATGATTTGGTTGGATTCTCATTTAGTGTTTGCTGTAATGTTCAAGTCACTTGGTCTTTTATTTTGCAAATTTAAAAGTTCAAAGATCCAAGTCTCTTTTTTTGTCTTTCTGCTTATTTCTATGTTCTCTCTCCAGATACTCTTCAGCCATTGGTAATGAGAGTTACTGTATAGTGTTATTTCTAGTTTAAGCGACAGCTCTTGATAAAAGGACCTCAGAATAAGATTATGAAATTGACCTTGGAGACTGTTAGCAAGCAGTATTCTCTTGAAATGACATATATTTAGATTATTGAAGACATTTGACTGAAATAATAGCAGCATAACAGAGCAATGCCTATGATATATGATATATGCAGTAATTAGCAGCTCTTGATGCTTATGTCATGGGCAGGTGTGATCTTGGCTTTTGCAGTGATATTGAGCCAGAGCCTTGTGATTCATAACCAGGCTGATGATTTGTGGCAGAGTTGTTAACTCGTTGTCGTTGTTCCCTTTGCTAACTGAAGCTGTTTATGGCATTGTTCATGCTTGGAAAGTGAATGTGATGTATTTGGGTCCACACACACTCCTAAAGACTGTTTGCAGGACTTGAAATCTGTTCTTCCATCCCTCCACACTCAATCAATCATGTTTTCTGATATGGTATAGAGACCATGAGACAATTCCAAAGAAAAACAGTACACAAACTGAGATGGATTATATGGCATTTCTTTTATTTTGACTTTAACAATACAAGATATTTTTATACCAATCTGATATAGAAATATGTCGAAAAGGTCAGGTTAGAGATTTTGGGTGTCTATGCAAGTTCACTATATTCCTGACTGTAGTCCTGGAGTGTAGTCAGGCATACACATAACACATCCCATAATCTTGTGCACTATTACATTAGACTTGCACATTTTTATGAACAGCAGATATGTTAATCCCTCTCCACTGCTTCTCTCTTTCTACCCATCCCGAAGCATCCAGACATTGTACCAGCTCCGATCGTCTTCCGTTCGATGAAGATCTCGGACCTCCACTGAGATGAGGCCGACTCTGTGAGAATCCTGAGACATCTACAGATCTACCAGCTCCAGTTGGACTCTGTGATACTAAGAGGAGATCTGAACTCCATGTGATCCTTACACCAATACAGCATTTGTTTGACTGTATATTTGTAATCACACCCTCTAGTGTCACCCATATGAGGATGGGTTCCCCTTTGAGTCTGGTTCCTCTCAAGGTTTCTTCCTTTACCAATTTAAGGGAGTTTTTCCTTGCCACTGCTGCCTGAGTCACCTCAGACGTGCTCATTGGGGATAAATACATACTGTATACATACATACATACATACATACATACATACATACATACATACATACATACATACATACATACATACATACTGTGAACTATATATATCTTGAATTTTTATTATATTAATTATTTATTCTTCTCCGTATGTTTACATTCTGCTCTATGTTTATGTTCTGTAAAGCTGCTTTGAGACAATGTCCATTGTAAAAAGCGCTATACAAATAAACTTGAATATTACAATTTTTTTTTCTTCTCATATCCATGCACAGTTAGACAGTCCCCAAGATGGAGCTTGCTCAAGTTCCCAACAGTGGCAGCTTGGCAGTGCTGGGCCTTGAATACCCAACCTTCTGATTAGTAACCACTGTGCCTTTAACCATCAAATGGGAAAACACTAAAAAATGCAGGCCTGGGGAGTTCTTCAGTATCAGGATTGGTGTCCGAATCAATTACTGCTGCTTGAGTTATATACATGCTGTGAGGTGTTAATACATACATCTTGGGTGCACATAACGTTTGCACATAAAAAATAAACATCTAAAATGTCTATTGAAAGGATGTTGGAGAAGGAGATATATAGGAGATATATAGATGTGTTAAGGACATGAAGGTAATTAGTGCGAGATTAGAGGATGACGAGGATACCGTTAGCTGGAAACAGATGATTTGCTGTGGTGACCCCTAACGGGAAAAGCTTGAAGAAGAAGAAGAAGAAGAAGAAGAAGAAGAAGAAGAAGAAGAAGAAGAAGAAGAAGAAGAAGAAGGAAACATGAAAACATTTTATTTGCAAATTCTATGAGAACTGCGACTCATAGATTATGAGCAGGAATCAGACTCAATGTGTAAATGATTTGCCTGCTATTAAAATGTAACTACAATTTTTATTGTACAAGCTGATTTTAATTGTAAGCATTAATGTACACAGGTAAGTATTCAGTCAGCTTATCATATGGCAGCAGCACAGTGCATCAACCAAGAGCTTGTTTACAACAGACATCAGAATGGAGATACAACATGATCTCCGTGACTCTTGACTTTATTTTTTAATTTCTTTTCAATTCTTCCCAGACAATGATTTACTGTAATGTTTGAATTTAAGTTATTATTCTCTGAGCACAACCCTTACAGAACAGCTACTTTGGTCCTCTCTGCTTCCATTTAAAGGTATTAGAGGTAACCATGGCAGCCTGAGGAAGGCAGGTGGGAAGTCATTCGTGGAGACTTTTCGTGGAGACTCACACACTAATCCCATTTTTAACTTGTGCCATTGTATCTACTTTGGGTCTAAATTAGTCTATTCTAAATGAATCTCTCTTCTAATTTCTTTTTTTTTTTTTTAATCTAAAGAATTACTAGAACATTTCCTCAATACTGCATTGCCCACTTGCTTTTCTTCTCCATAACAACATCTGGCTAATTGTGCTTTATCTCGACATCTTCAGAGACAGACTGCCTCATCACAGCTTGACCGCTTGTTCAGTGCAGCACAACACCCTTTTTTTTTTTTTCCATCAGTCTCCATGGGGATTCCAATTCTGTATATATGATTATGGCTTGATCCACCTGGTTTTTTTTATTATTTATTTTTTTTTTTTTAAAAATGGATTTTCTGCCTTGTGCCAGACATGATTGACCAACCTGGACTAGGCAGTTGCGAGACAGATTATTTGTAATTTATTTTTCTTTCCTTGCTATAAAAAAAAAAGATGTTCAAAAATACCCACAATGACTCATCCATAAAGACCTTTAAAAAAAAAAAAAGGAAAGAAAAAGAAGAACAAGCTCTTGCATCAACACCAGGTAACAAAAAGTTAACAGAATTTCTTTTAGCAGGGAAGAGAAAATTAAAATCGACCGAATCGGTTAATCTTCATTAGCAGCAATGAGAAAGTGACACATAGCTTTTTTGTTAATTAAAACTGCTGTTCAGGAGCCTTATACCACATACAGGGATATCCAGTGTAGAATATTGCTGCATGTGGTGGACAGCTGTGTGTGACAGGAGGATTTCATGAGAAAAAAAACAACTGTCCATGGTTCTATACCCAATTTACGAATAGGCTCAGAGTCATACAGTATACTGAGAAAATGCTGCATTATATTTTTCTTATTTCACACTACGGTGCCACTCTTGTGGTTACTAGATCAATATAACTAATAAACTAGCGCTCAGTGTAAAAAAGCATAGAGATGGACATTGCTTAAGTCCTAATGATCTTTTGATGGATTTTTAAGCCCATCTTTTAAAAAAAAATCAATACTGCGTCCTTTTTGATGTCTTTTGCTATGCACTGAGAAGCACAGAAGGCGTCCGGATCAGACAGAAAACACATGTTTTATTGATCGGAGTCTAATCTTCATACAAACAAATAAAAGTATTAGTGTCACCTTTAAAAGAATTTCTATGGAGTGGAAACCATGAATTCTTGTCTTTGATGTTTACTGAATACAAACAGCTTACAACTATTTACTTTTTGTCTAACAAAAATTATTCTTTTAGAATATTTTAATAAGGAATTAAATAATTTGTATGTAGTAATATGTTGTTTACTCACCACTGTGTGATTCACAGATAACCATAATGGTTCCAAATGGTTGCCATATACATTTTTTTTCATTTTTTCTTTTATTGTTAAATTTTTGCCAATAGCTTGAACATTACGAATGTTGTGGCCAGAAACTGCTGAATACTAACAAGCCCCTCAATGTCACAACTATGAGGAACCAAACAAACATTGCTAACAAGCCTTGCCTACATGTTCTCATGTTTCTCCATATGAATTCTTGGGTTTAAATTTCTTGTTCATCCATCCATCCATCCATCCATCCATCCATCCATCCATCCATCCATTGATCATTTTCCACTTATCTGGGTCCAAGTCACAGCGCAGCAGTCATCTCCCCAACCTCCTCCATTGGTGATCAGCCTCCTCCATCTCTTCAGCCAGTCTTTGGTCTTCTCTAGTGTTTTCTCCCCATTTGACCTGCCTGAAACCGGAGACCAGGAGGCATCTTTACCAATATACCAAATCACCTCAACTGGCTCCTTTTGATTCAGAGGAGCAGAGACTCTACTTCTAACTCTCCCTGAATGTCCAAGCTCTAAGGCTATGCTCAGAAATTTTGATCGCACAATAAACTGGAGAACCCAGAAAGACAATAGGCAGTAACCCAAGTTCAGGATCAGACTGGTAACTACTTTCTGCACCATCCATCCACTTACATATATTAATCATTGGAATTGATTCAGATCATTCGTTCCAAATCATTTGTTTGGAAGAATTGAAAAAAACATCAGACAAAATGTAATCCCTGAACCTTATAGGGGAGATATTTGGTGATTTAGTGTTAGGTGACATGGAACATCAAATTCAGCACATTTGCTGAAAGAAAGATCATTGTTACACACTGTTAAATACAGTGGAAATATAAACAATGCTTTGAGATTGTTTTGGTCTATAGCAGAGGTGTCAAACTCAAATTCACAGTGGGCCAAAATATAAAACTGAGATAAAGTCATGGGCCAAACAATATTTATTGAAAAATTAACTGCAACTGATATGTAATGTTCAACCTTTTTCATATGGAAACAAACTTTAGTTTTGCTTAAACACAGGATTTGGAACAACCAGAGCTTGATATTACAAACACATAAGAAATTAAATTTGAAATAAAAGACACATCAGTGGTGTTCATTTCTTATTTAAATAAATAAAATAAATGATGTCTCTCACTGGATCATTTTAAGTTCCTTTTTGAAGTGGATCTTTTTCAAAACCAACAACAAAACAACCAAAAATAATCATTTCACTCAATGAAAATCCAACTTTTCGACTAGTGTCTTCTTATGTTATATTCTTTGGTTACAGACACGTTAGCTCCGTTAGCACACAAGACAAACAGGTCTGTCCTTTATATTCGTGAACAGATAATCTGCCTCCCACCTGTCTTGAAAGCTCCTATTGTCCATCTTTCGTTTGGCCATTTTTGTGGAAGGTGGAGTTAACATAAGCCCTATGTGACTGTAGCATGGCCAAATTTGGCCCGCGGGCCTATTTGACACCACTGGTTTAGAGGTTTTTGTGAAGATTGATGGCATCATGAATTCTACCCAGTACCATAAAGGGGGTTTATTTTAAACTTGGTGTAAATGTGAATTTTTGAAATAAAACAAAACAAAAAAAAAATACTTGATTTGAAGCATATATTGAAAACCAGTAGTCCTTAAAATGAGAAATACAGAAATAAAAAGATAAAGGAGATTTAAGTGCAGGACATCCAGTGGTCCAGTGTCAATCTGCTGGTGTTAGATGGTACAGCTTTCTAGAGGAAGCTTTACTGAATGAGTTAATTGTTTGACACCAGTTTTGAAGCTTGGCTTAATCTAGGAGGATATTTCGTAATAGTCAAACTAACATTATGGAGGTGTGCTTACATAGAAAGTGCCATTGCACATATTTTGTGAAGAAATGTCATGCTACAGTATCCTCTACACACTGTCAATGCTCTGTTACCTTTGCAGATTCTATGCCCTTTCCTTTAAAGACACTGTGGCAGTCCCACACTGAGTGACATTTTTAACTCCTGTCATTTTATCTACTTGGGATCTAAATTGGTCTCTGATTTCCTGACTCGCTTTGAGTGAAGGGCGTTGGAATGGTCATCTAAGCCCTACGATTCACTGAGCTGAAAAAAAAAGGATGGTCCTAAAAGTTTTAAGCAAAGATTTATAATTTCTCATCTGTTTATAGCCTGTTAGCTAGCACATCCATAACACCAGCTGTTTCATCTCTTCGTCCAGACACACGTGCTACCTCATCACAGCTCGGCCCCACGTTCGATGGAGCCCGGTAAACTTGTAGGCATCATCCTCCATAGGGATTCCAATCATTCTTTTCCCATATAGAGTTAATTTAAATCACATTGTGTAGGCGATGCTCCATATGTACTGAGAGAGATGTATTGGTATTATACTGGTCTCCAACAGTGAACAGATGATACCTTCAAAAAGATGTCAAAGCCTTTATGACCATACAGTACAAGTGTATAATCACACTATCCAGCGTCACCCAGATGAGGATGACTTGCCTCTTAAGATTTCTTCCTCATATCATCTCAGGGAGTTTTTCCTCACTACTGTTTTTTTAATGAAGTCTAAGATGATTATTATAAAACATGGATTTTATTCTCCTGTAGCCATATCTGGGCTGATTTTGTTTATTCTTTTTGGAAAGATCCATTATTGGAATTTTGATTCATTTGATTGAAAAATGACTTTTGATTGGTGTTGTAAATGAATAACAAAAATGAATGATTGGTCATATACAAGATGTGGTCTGGAATACAGCTAACGTCCAGTTTCAAAACTAAACCGTGGAAATATTAAGCTGTGAAGCTGTGAGGTTCCTCTACATCACTACCTCAATTAACTCGTAGTCTTAAATCTTTCATTTTTAACCTCAGTGGTGTTTTTATATTTATCTCTACAAATATAGACATTTTATTCTTAATAAATATTGTACCAACAAAGTTCAATGACTCCTGGTGTTTCAGTGCTTTCATAGTTTTATGTTGACCATTTGGTTGAACTAATCAAAGTGTTTTTCATTCTTCTTTCCTGGGTTATTCTCAAAGCTCTCCTCATTTAAAATCTTTTAAAGGAGTAATAACTGAACCCATAAATTTCATCTAGGTTTAAATTCCTAAGCACATACTGACTTCAAGCTAAGTAATGAAATTCATGCCCATTTCTCAAACATACCATTAGCTGCGTGGTGCGAAAAGAAAAAATATCGTTTGGACAGAGAACGCCCTGGAAATCAATGCTCACACCATCTCAAGGCTATTATCACACATCACACTAACTGTTTGTTCAGCAGAAGAAACAAATCCAAGTCTGTTCTTGTAGTTGCTTTGTTTTACCTTTTAGCAACTGAAATATACAACATTTATATCAGTATATAGGGCATTATTTTCAATATCGGAAATTAAGAGTCTCTTAATTAAGTTTTAGTATATTGTACAGAGGACAATGCATAAATATCAAACAGCTTCCAGATTTAGTTCTCCTCCATTGAGCAGCAGAAAAGTTTACTGCATGGAAATTGATCTGAAGAAACATAGTTAGACTGGGTACATTAATTTTAATACACATAATCATTCAATAATGAAGTCCTATGATTTCCCATATGGGGGCATATTGTATCATTAAGCAGCGCTAACAACTCTTAGTAACTGCAGTACTGGGATATACAGCAACTTCTTGAAACACACACCACACACACACACACACACACACACACACACACACTCTCTCTCTCTCTCTCTCAAACATTTTAGTATGTTTTTTAAAACTTTGTATTGACATTAATAATGCAGCTAATTAATGTTAAGCCTAAAATTAACCCTTTGACACTTAAAAAAAGTTAATAAATAAATAGATAGATAGATAGATAGATAGATAGATAGATAGATAGATAGATAGATAGATAGATAGATAGATAAATAAATAAATAAAATTATTCATTCATTCATTCTTCTACCGCTTATCCGAACAACCTCGGGTCAGAGCCTGTGCCTATCTCAGGCGTCATCGGGCATCAAGGCAGGATACACCCTGGACGGAGTCCCAACCCATTGCAGGGCACACACACATTCACTCACGCAATCACACACTAGGGACAATTTTCCAGAGATGCCAATCAACCTACCATGCATGTCTTTGGACCGGGGGAGGAAAAAGGAGTAGCCGGAGGAAACCCCCGAGGCACGGGGAGAACATGCAAACTCCACACACACAAGGCGGAGGCAGGAATCGAACCCCAACCACGGAGGTGTGAGGCAAACGTGCTAACCACTAAGCCACCGTGCCCCCCATGTTTTGTATTTAGCAGGATTAAATATAGTAGATTTATTTATTTATGATGTGCCAGTAGAAATAACAAAAAAATAATTATGAACTATTTATATATGCACGTGCAGCTGTTCAAACAACATTCATCGTCATAAAGCTCATGTTCACAAAACCAACCTTTTTTAAATTCTGTTAAAAGAAACAATCTCGTTTGATTGACTGATTTGATTTATATTGATTTTTGATTTAATTGATCCAAATAGTTTCCTAGTTCTTTAAACACAGGATGCTGATATGTATATTAGGGAAGTGTGCAAAATGTTTTTAGTATTACAAATAATTAGGTTTAAAAAAATGTGATGTCCTATTCGCAAATTATTTTTAGACATTTTTTCTGTTGCAAATGTAGTGACAGTGTTGTATATGAAGATGATAGGAAGCAAAGCTAAATCTGACATAGACTTCTAGAGAAATAACTGTCCAATAATGTAGATCTGTCAGGATTTGGATTTTAAAATCAATAACTCATTCAGGTATGAGTTATCTGTTTACCCACTCGGCTTGTTTCATGACACAGACCACGTTTTATGAAAAGAGCCGAAAAATAAAATAATTTTTAAATTTCCAGAGTGATTAAGGTTCTTAGTTTCTTGCCATATAATATCAGAGTCAATAGATAAGGAGATTGAATTGCAGTCAATTGTTATGGAAAGATATAATTTTGTATAAGAGGGAATTGAATTTTACATCCGTACCTACTGTAATAGCGAAAGGTTTATAGATCCCTTTACCTTGTGAATATTGCTGGTACAAAATAAAATACTTGTGTTTTCTGATGATCAGGTAGAAAAAAAAATGTAATACTAAAAAACAGAGACTTAGTGTTTAGTTTGTTTGTTATGTTTGCCTCGCATCTCTTATAAAGATGATAATGATGATGATGAGAAGGAGGAGGATGAAGATGATGATGATGATGATGATCATGGTGATTATGATGATGTTGAGGAGGAGGAGGAGTAGGAGGAGGAGGAGGAGTAGAAGGCTGATGATAAGGAGGAGGGGGAGAAGGACGATAATGAAGAGGATGGTGGTGATGATGATCAGGAGGTGGAGGTGGAGGATGGTGATGATAAGGAGGAGGAGGAAGAGGAAGAGGAGAAGGATGATGATCAGGAGGAATAGTCATTTGCATAGTTAATAATGCATCTAATCAGCCAATCCAAGGCATAGAATCATGTAAATACACATCAGGAGCTTCAGTTAATGTCCACATCAAATATCACAAAAATGTCAGTTTATATATATATAATAACTTTTTCATGGTCTTAAAAAATCTAAAACACTAAAATTGTTTTGGGTGCAAATAATGAAAACACAACTACATTTATAGCATTTGGTAGACTCCCTCATCCAGAGTTATACATCTGATCAATTGATGGTTAATGGCCTTGTTTAGGGGACCTGGGATTTAAACTCACAACCTTCTGTTTAGTTATCCAGTGCCTTATGCACTGAGCTACTACTTCCAAACAAGATTAGTATTCCATGAAAATCCCTCACAGCATAAAAAATAGTTTAATAAAGTAAAATAGGACTTTTACCTTCCTCATAACAAAGTCCACAGGAAGGATGTAGAGCAAACAACCCCAAGGGGAGTTGAATAAGGCTTTATAAAGTGGTGTAACACTAAAATATTACATTGCTTTAGAGTACCACTAAACCCCGGTTGTAGACTAAGTCAGAAAATAAACTCTTACGTCTAGCATTTATGTCGAACTCCAGAATATTTCACTGCAGAAATTGTACTTCTATGTTCATATTAAACATGTTGTATGTTCATATTAAAATGACTGTATGAATTTTGTTGTCAGCTGAGGTCAATCATTTGTTTATAGAACTTGGTGAGGAGCATACAACTGTTATTTAGGCTATGATAAATAACCTATCCATCAAAAATCGAGCTTTACGTATGGCACATTTACAAATACATATTTTACACATGGTAAAGTAAGTAACATCAGTTAAGAAATTAAAGAAATGAAGGATTTCTGTACACTTCTTCTGAACATCATGTACATATGGGCATGAATATTCCATTGAACCACAGCCAGATCTCGTCGGCTCAACTTTTAAGCCTTTAGGGCCATCCTAACAATTAATTGCAAAAAATCTAATCTATTGAACTTTATTTCAAAATTCTATGTGTGAGCACTCGATTGTGCTCCAAACTGAGCAAAACTCAGGGGTTGGTGGAGCATTATAAGGACAGATGGAACCCTGGGGGTGAGGAACCTGCTTGAGTTCATAAAATAGATTAGCAATTCGTTCCCAACCCTGGTGCTGATATAGGAGATGTTTCACATGAATGAAAGTGATGACACTTCATTAAAGTATAATTGTGTCGATCACAGAACACAGAAGTGACAGTATGACCATTCAGTCATCTCTCTATCTCTTTCACATACACACACACAATTATTGATTGAATTATGAAGCGGATTAATCTCAAAGTACATTAATGTGAATTCATTGAGGATTGTCAGTGATTGAGTTTTTTTTTCCCCCATATCAGTGTTTGTTCACTTACAATAAAGAAAGAGTGCCAACTTGTTGAGCATAAACATTTGCAGGAACATTGCAGGATCCAGGATGTGGTAGCCTAATGGTTAAGGTGTTGGACTACCGATCGGATGCGAGGTTGTGAGTTCAATTCCCAGGTCCATCAAGCTGTCACTGCGGGGTCACTGAGCAATACCCTTAAATCTTATTTATATAAACCTAGATCAAATGTAAGTTGCTTTGGAGAAGGGTGTCTGCCAAATGGTGTAAATGTATGAATAATTGGAGTCTGTAAATAACTGAAAAGCATACGTACAAAAGGGAAACGTGTGAAATACTTAGCCCAACATTCAGCTGCATATCAGCCTTTGTTGCAACAAGAAGAAGAATAGTTCTTTGGGATAGCACGTGCCAATATATTGGTGCAATCACACTCAAAGATTCATGACTCTGATTACACTTAGGTGTTCAGCACTATTCATCTTACTGCCAGATACTGTGCAAATTCCACTTCATCCTAGAGACGAGAGGAAAATGGAGTTTTCCTTGTGTTATTCCACTTGCAGATGACGCTCAAGGGGATTTACAACTCTAGTGTTTTTAAAGTTTAATAGAAGCAATTGTTTGTGGCTGCCGCTTGGATGATTGTTTAATTTCGTTGATGACTGGATGGTTACTCTCTCAACATCTCAACATCAGCAGTTAAATGAAAGCTTTGTGGGAAGCTTTTTTTGTTTTGTGTAGCCATATCCAGACCGACAAGGCAATACAAGAGAGAAACAACTCATATTCCTTTCAGTTATTTGTTTATTGTCTCAAAGCAAATTTACAGAAAGATCTAAATTCAGGATAGAAATTTAAAATTGATAAAGATTTAAAATTGTCCTTAATAAGCAAAATAAAAATTCCCAGAGATGATATGAGGAACCAGAGAGGAACAAGAGTCAATAGGAAACCCATCCTCATCTGGGTGACAGCTGAAGTGTTATATGTGGTGATGTGTTGGGTTCACTGATGGTGATGTGAGAACAAAACCCTAGCCCTAAGCTAACAAAACCCTAAGTCATCTTCATGGATTTTAAGTGGTACTATTCACAGTTACCTTATGTATCACCAGGCAGCCATCCAACCAGAAAGACGGCATTGGAATGGATCAGGCAGGTCTGGAGAGCAGAAGTGGTCAGGATCACTGGTATCTCAGGAGTAGCATGTGTACAGTAGCTTGTGTAAAGAGTGAGTCACAGATTAGTAGATATGCATATTGGCATGTACTGTTAAAAAACAATGCACTGGGACTCAGGTCATATATTTGTCTGGTTAACCAAGTTTTATTTCTTAATATCCTTCTTGAACATAGCAGAACCATGTTGTGACCTTGAACAGGTGTTTATTCCCCAATCACTGGTCCCAAAAGTGGTATACTATTTACATAGACACCCTACAACAGGACATAATGGCTTGGCTAATATTTGTTGACAGACACCAGTTTTGTTTATCGCAAGATATTATTCACATTTGCAACTTGAGCTGCTGCCATTATGGTGCACTATGGGGTGGGTGGGTGGGTTTTTTACACTATGGGGATATCTTCTGTGGGTGCAATTCATAGACAAGTTCATTTTTTAAACTCCAATAATGCTGAGTGATTGCTATTTCACAGAGAAGTGGACATGCTCCAATTGTGTCAGCCATTTTACATTCATGAAAAAGAATCAATACTGACTCACATTAACTACTGAAATTTCTTTCATCATTTAAAAGCTATTACTGAAGAACCCACTTACCCACTCTTACCCACTTTAATGCGCTGAGGCTAATCGTGTGGCTGATGCTGGGTGTTTTAGGGTTGAGGTTTTGAAAAAAAAAAAAAAACAATTAAATATATGCTGGTTAGGATTATTTGAATACATGAATGTATGAACATGAATATATGAACTTTAACGATACCAATCAGCAATGGCGTAAGTTTGATTTTGACATTGGTGGGGACATAATTTATTTGTCATTGGTGGGGACATAATTTATTTGACATTGGTGGGGACAACAGTCCCCGTGTTTTGTGTATAAAACTGTTGTTATAAGAATACTTTCTTACTCACATACTGGTAGTGTAGCTGCATAATCACGTTGCATATTGCTTCCTACAATGGAATATACTGTAGCTGAAGCCTACTTCAACACATTAGCGAGAAAGACAAAGCCAATCAAACAGCGACGTGGGTTAGAGAGCAGGACTCAAAAAAGGCAAAGTCCAATCCTTTTAGAGAGGTGAGTTAAAGAGATTCATTGCAGGGGGTAGATATGTTAACCGTTTGTGTTCCACAAGTTGCACTATTTTTTACAGAACGCTGTTGTAAAATATTTTTCACCTTATTTAATGATTCCTGGATAAATGTTAAATGAAATAAGTAAAAAAGCACAAGACACAGACGGACATCAGTGGTTATGTATAAATATATATATAGGCTTGGTCGAATTATTGCTAGGGACAATTGAGTGTTCCCTGGATATTGGTAGGGACATGTCCCTACCGTCTCTACCCAAATCGACGCCCTTGCCAATCAGTCTACAAGGCATGTTTTTGAACTTTGGGTTCTCAGAGTAAACACCAAAAGCATAAGGAGAACCACCCTTTTCCATTCACTAAATGGAGCCATATTATTAATTATACATTAATATAAATACATTGGTTAGCTTGCTTGAAGTATTATTTACCTTCATCATGGACAGTGGTGGCTCAAATATCCATTTGAGGAAAAGTGACATGTTCCCCTACGTATACACTTTCCTATTCTGTTAGACATGAAGCCTCCATTCAGAAGCCTGAATCAGCATTCAGATGGTGCCTAATCATATTAACTCTGTTCATTAAAAGCCAGTCTGTAGTGGCACAAAATGTCTTATCCGGGCATTATGACAGCTAGTCACTAGTGTAACATAGAGACGCATAATCAGTGTGGATGTATTAATAAGTCCAGACTTTAACTATATTATTTTCTTCCACCTTGCCAGCTGTAACTGAAAGGCAGAATCCTGGCTTGCATATTATGGGCACAAGTTTTAATAATGTCTTTCCATGGCCTTTACTTGACCTTCCTATCTCTGCCATGTAATTCCCTGCTGATAGTGTTCCCTGTTCTATCCGATTAGCTGGTTCTCTGGTCCTCTGTAGTTATTAGCATGTACTGGAAGCAACCTCATATCAGATAATTGGTGACATTTTGAAAAGCCAGGTTTGAAACTCTAGACTGGAGTCCAAATGTTTTTTTATTGACTGTGATTTTATGGATAAATTTACAGCAGCAGATTCAGATCATTTTGTAGAACAAAATCTTCTTTTCTTGCTGTGGAAGTGCTCTATTTCAAATAAACCTGGCTTCATGAACGAGTTAATTCAAAATGAGTCATCTGGTTGTACCAAAGCACACCTACTTTTTTTTTTTTCAGAGAGAAAAGCAAAGCCATCATTTTTTCAGATCATTTGATGAGAAGTTTTCTTTTGCAAAGCCGGAGCTAAGTGGGAATTAAATTCTAAAGACATTATGCTGGTGCATAAATGCTAGCTGTTTAGGTTGCTTATCAGAACAGTAGTGTGATAGCAAGTATGAAATAAAATAAAGTCTCTGTCATTACGACGCTCTGGTAAATGCTCTTTGAAGTCATATTCTACTCTTTGCTCCTTGACAGATGTTGAAATGTTTACACCAACATCATTGTAATAAGTACATAATAATGAGTGCAACTCATCTGCTTCTCAGTGGGGGAAACAGCCCTAATGCTGTAGATGGAGTATGAAGATGGACAGCCCAATAATAGAAATCAATATTTATATTCTCGCCCACTATACAAACCATCTTCCAAAATATGATCCAATCGCTCAACCAACCACAACCTAAAACCATTGAAGATACCCTGGACAATCACTGCCACAAAGTCAGGTGATTTTTCACCATTGCAATCAAACATTTAATCGCATGTATACATAAAGCTGGATCAGCATTTCCTTGTTTTCATACATATTTTGCTAATCAGTTTTGGTGTTTACTCAGCCACCAATTCTTTAACGACTTATAAAGAATCAAAACGATGAGCCATCTATAGACTAAATGTTCAGATAATCCATCACTTATTCATGTCAGCTACAATAGAACATTTTTGAGATGTACTGTAAAAGACCAAGCTATCAAAACTTTTTGAAGAAAATGACAAAATCTACCAAGAATTCAACCTACAACTGCAGTCTTTAATGATCGAATTGTTTGACGATCTCTAAATATTTACCACAGTTCTTCTCATTTTCTATTTTTTCTGGCTTCCATGTAAGTATGTAACAAACAAGAAATTCCTGGTATACTGTAGCATTGTACAGTATAGCATGTTTTCAGAAGTCACATTCAACAGATTTTACATATTCATGGACTTAGTTTTGGCCTTAGTTTGGGGTCTCATTAAAATTTCACAAGGAACCTTGAGACTATCTAAAGAGACTCCCTGGACGAGGTGCCAGCCCAATGCGGAGCAAATTCACACACTACAGGTAATTTATAGACGCTGGTCAGCGAACAATGCATGTCTTTGGACTGGTAGAGGAAAACAGTTTACTTAGAGGAAGCTCTTGGAGCACAGAGAAGAGGAAAGAGGTTTGAATTGAACCCCAACCCCACAGGTGTGACGCTAACCACTAAGCCACCATATGCTCCAGAATTATGAAACCTTTTTTTTTAATTAAACAAAAACTCAACATTTCTCAATCAATAACATGTAACTTGAGAACAGCACAAATTCAAGAAGGTCGGCTACAAATGATTGATATCTGAAGTCCCTGAGCCACCGTTTCCAACCAATGGAAGGTTTCTATCTACTCTATCTACTGACTGCATCTACTGACCTGATAGAGTAATAGTGTTACAGATAGAGTATAGTGTTACACTATAGAGTATATTGCTACCTATCAGATTGTCAGCTTTTAAATTAATAGTCTGAATTCACTGCCTGATATTTAAATGTTTGCTATTAAAGTAATTCATGGTCATAAGTCAATGTTTCTGCTTATTGATGGTGTGCGAGTTTCTGTGGTGCTGTAAAGCCTAGTTAATTTCGTCTCAGATTAAAATACAAATATGGGATTATTTTGATTATTTTTAGTTACATTGGAGAGATACCCTGATCTAGCAGTACTAAGATTTTTTGCAGCTAAGAAGGGTTTGCTTCCACAATACATGAAATTAATACATTTATGTTGACGCCATTTTTCTTCTAGTACTACAATTCTGTTAAGCCACTTTGTGACAGTATACATTGTGTCATACTTATATAATATTATTGAATTTAATTTCCTTTTCTGTCAGTCAAAGTTGTATTTTCTCCATACCTGTAAATGCTCTCCTTTTCTTCTTCTTCCTCCTCCTCCTCCTCCTTTTTTTTTTCCACCTGGAGCATTGATTTTCTTTCTTATGCCACACTCCACAGTGGTGGTTAATGGCTCATATGAAAGTGTTTGAATTTGGAGTTTTTTCAGTTTTTTTTGTTGAAGCATTTCTGTTTTTAACCAGTCTACTAGAGCCAATATTTACATAAAAAAAGTTAAAAAAGAATACTTTTTTTTTTCTAACAAATGTACAAGGTGTTATATTCAACCACTAAAATTCTGTATAAAGTTATTCCAACAGAGGTAAAACATCTCACACTTCTTGTAGTTGTAACTCACCCTTGAATAATGAATTTGTCCAATAAGGAAATTTCCTGCCAGTTTACTGCTATGGGTATCAAAATAATATATTCGTATTCCTTTATCCAAGCTAGGATTATTCTTTATAAATGACATTTTTCTAAAACCTTTTTCATCATTGCTTATTCATTCTTTTGAGGATCTCTGAAGAATATTCATTGGACGGCACGGTAAATAAAACTCCTACTAATCAAATCAAACAGCATTGAATAAAAGCCTTCATTACATTATAGAGATACTCCAATATTCATTCCATCTTCATGAGGTTATTAAAATGCATAAGATTATTTAGTTCTGCTGTTACCCTCAAACGAATGGGTTTATTTTTCTTTCCGGTTAATTGAAATCGAAATGGTTTTCAATGACTAATAACGTATAATAGTTTTGTGGAAATCCCATTAGATAGAAAAGCTTACAAGACTTCATTGAGTTTTTAGACAGTAAATTGAACATACTAAGTAGTCTATAGTGATAATAAGATGTCGGAAATACGAGCGATTAAACTCTAACCCTAGTTCTAATCTTACAAAATTTAATGTGAACATTTGTTTTGAAAGAGAATGTTGAAGGTGGTACAATGATGTGTATCTGACAGATAAACACACATCTGTATGGCAGATGATGCATAGAGATTAGGGTCGGTGGCATCTCAGGTTAAATTTGAAAACTGTTAAAAAACCATGGCAACCTGTTCTGCATACCTTTCCTCACCTTCATGGAAGAGCGTTTTCCCATATAACCTTATGTTCTCTTACGCTCAATCTGTTCAGTACGAAAAACAGAAAAGAACTGGTTTCCCTTTTTCGTGACTCAGAACAATCGGCTCTAATAGGTTTCACATCCCAAATAGAGTCTTAAAAGGGTATTTATTTATTTCAGAATCACCAAGAGCTGTTGGTCTTGGAAGATTTATCTTACTTGATCTTCATGTTCAAGATATGATCTTAATCATATGTAAAACCAGACGAATACTACATATTTGTATTAGCTATTACATGAAGCATTCCTGTGATAATCATGTAGCTTTCATTAGTGTATATTGTTCACCTCATTCGAAAATTGCAAAGATGGATTCAAATGCAGAAATAAATAAATAAAAAGATTTTTTAATGAATATAATGCAGTCTAAAAGTATTAGTCAAAAGCAGGCAGAGGTCAGGTCATGATTGTGTTAAGAGTAGGAAAGGTACAATGGGCATAAAAAATATACACATAAATCTGTTAAATGTTAAAAAAAAAAAAAGATGAGATGTCTGTGCTTACTTAACCAATTAGATTCAGTCTTGTATTTTAAAGTATTTATACTTATACTCATACACTTATCATTAACGAAGTGATTCTCATTAAATACAGATCAGCTGTTTCTGTAGGATTTTCTTGACATATCCTTGGATTTGTCCACCTGGTGATGATTTGGACCGCAGTGAGCTTATAAAGCATGTGCAGGATGTCACTGCCAGAAGGTATTGATCAGGAGAGGTGTACAATGTAATTTCCAAAATTAGTTGTAAGCAGTTGTCATTAACAAATGATCATTTCCAAAGAAATTGACAAGAGGACAAGAAGAAAAATGACCAGTGATGCTGCTGAGAGACATACTGTAGAGCAACATTAAAGGAGATGAAGGAGTATCTGGCAAAGGACTTGCAATTTAATAGATCTGCAAGGAACAGTGGACTAAACTTGCCTTTTTACCTGAAAAGAATGAGTGCTGTTTTACAAGCAAAAGGTCCTTAACAAAGTATTAGTTAGATTTGGACACACTCTTTTTTCCTAAAACATTTCTATTTGGCTGCTAAATGTGGAAAATGATCTGACTTGATTTATATTGGTTTAACTGACTTTTTTGACTGCAAATTGATTGCAGTCATTTTGGTAAATAAATTAGTCATGCTTGTTAACTGCTCAAGGTCACAACATCTCCCTCATATACAAACTCCCAGCTCAGCTACCCTCACAGATTTTTTTTGGCTTTGACCAGCTACAGCACTGCATATCTTAACTTACATTTTGGCTGACTTCAGCAATAGTGCTTATAAGATAACAAGCTGACTCTGAGGATGACACCATCCATGATCAGACCTCTAGCACCACGGTAAGATTTTATTACAGTTTTTTTGGAATTAATTTTCCGCAGTAATGGCAACTCTGTGTATTTAAAGCCATGTTATTAAAAATGTAAACACACTGATCTTTACAGCCATTTACATGCAATTGTATTAACCATACTGGACTACGCATATAAAAAAAAACTTGAAGCAATAATTTATCATGTAAATATTATGTACATTACAGAAAATCAATTATTAAATAACCGAGGAAGACTGAGTGACTTGATCTGACTGGACAGCTTTGATTCACTCCTTTTACTCAATTAACATTTATAACTTATTACCAATAGGAATTGAGTTAAAATGACATTATTGCACAAATACCATATATAATTTCACCCCCTTTTTAATACATCTAATGAACCTAATATTACACCACAATACCTCATAATCAAAAATAAATGAATAAATAAATAAATAAATAAATAAATAATAATAACAATTAAATGATGATGAAAGAAATAACTAGCATCTACTGTAACGTCTCTAGATTCTCATACACGTTTAAATTTCATGTTGTCGATTGCAGTCAAATACTAATTTTATCATGGACGCTTTGCATACTGCTCAAAGTCAGGCCTGTATGCAATGTCTCACAGATTTTGGCATCATCTGTCCATGGCATTGCATACCTTACATTCTGGCTGACTTCAGCAATACTGCATAATAATAAAAACAAGCTGACTCTGGGGAGAAACAAGCCAGGAATTGACAGACACCATCCCAGACCGGCCAGCTCTGTGCGTTGCACCATTTTATTGAACATAGTTAAGTTAGTTTAACTTACAATGGTGGAACTGTGTAAAATAAAAGCATCCCCTAATGATTAGAGGATGCATTTATTCATGATCACAATTATTGGGAAGTGCTTACATATTATATTAAAGCTGTCTTAGGGCTGAAATATCAACTCTAGAATAAAAAGTACAAAAAATACAGCATTGTAAAGTTAGGTTACAGTCTCTCTCACTCACTCATCTTCTACCGCTTATCCGAACTACCTCGGGTCACGGGGAGCCTGTGCCTATATCAGGCGTCATCGGGCATCAAGGCAGGATACACCCTGGATGGAGTGCCAACCCATCGCAGGGCACACACACACACTCTCATTCACTCACACACTCACACACTACAGACAATTTTCCAGAGATGCCAATCAACCTACCATGCATGTCTTTGGACCGGGGGAGGAAACCGGAGTACCCGGAGGAAACCCCAGAGGCACGGGGAGAACATGCAAACTCCACACACACAAGGGGGAGGCGGGAATCAAACCCCAACCCTGGAGGTATGAGGCAAACGTGCTAACCACTAAGCCACCGTGCCCCAGAGGTTACAGTCTATAATCCAAAAATTTGAATGTCTCTAAATTCTTCTGAGTCTGTAATATTTTCTATTAAACTTTAAAATTGAACTTCTATGAAACAAACTTCTTACAGCTTCTCCATCTCATCTATTTTTATTCACGGCTGCCATAAAGATGAACAACCAAATGGTGTTCGAGTGGACAGATCAATGAGCAGGAGCTATTCACTTGAGGTTCAATTATAAAAAGCTTACGATATGAGAATTATGGCACTTAATGGACTGTCTAACTTTTTATTCTGTATTTTCTAATGATCCTTGAATCATCATACCTTCTTCTTCTCCTCCTGAATCTTTTGAACCTCTTTGCCTTATTGTATTATATCACCCTAAAGTTTTGCACAACAGGACACCTGCAATGTTGTACAGCTTTCTGCTACACTTTTAATTTATCTTAAAATATGCACAAGCTTATTAAATTACAGTGAGATATTTTTGTGTAGGTAAAAAATAGCTTCTCTCTCTACATATATATATATATATATATATATATATATATATATATATATATATATATATATATATATATATATATATATATATATATACACTATATTGCCAAAAGTTTCTGGGACAACAGCCTTTACAGTACATGCACATGAACTTTAATGACATCCCATTGTTAATCTGTAGGGTTTAATATGGAGTTGTCCCACCCAGCTATAACTGCTCCAACTCTTATGGGAAGGCTTTCAACAAAGTTGAGGAGTGTGTGTACTGTATATGGGAATTTTTGACCATTACGATTAGAAATGCATTTGTGAGGTCAGGCACTGATGTTGGTTGAGAAGGCCAACTCATTGTGTCCGCTCTAATTTATCCCAAAGACGTTCTTTTGGGTTGAGGTCAGGACTCAACACCAGACTCACTCATCTATGTCTTTATAGACCTTGTTTTGTGCACTGGTGTGCAGTCATGTTGGTACAGGAAGTAGCCATCCCTTGGGCGCAAAGTTGGGAGCATAAAATTGTCCAATATGTCTTAGAATTCTGATGCATTAAGAGTTCCTTTCACTGGAACTAAGGGGCCAACCCCACACTATAATCCCCTCTCTAGCAAAATTGTAAACTCTTCCAAAACAATGCAGTCAGGCAAGTAACGTATTCCAGAGAGAAGCATGATTCATCACTCCAGTGAACACATCTCCACTGCTCTAGAGTCCATTGGCGGCGTTCTTTATACCGCTGCATCCGACGCTTTACATTGCACTTGGTAATGTAAGGCTTGGATGCAGTTGCTCAGAAAGTTGGTGACTTCTGTGCACTATAAGCCTCACCTCTCTGGGATTTGGAGGAGGGTGTTTCAAAACATTTGGCAATATAGTGTATATATCTACTGTATATACACACATATGTGTTTCATGCTTTACTTATTTAATTGAACTAGTATTCATTTTCACTTTAATAATTATTTCCACATTGACTATATATTAAATTTGAGTATATTCATTACATGAGCTTATACATTTGAAGTGGAAATAACTTGAACTATATAATTTTTGTCTAGCATAAACTGTTAAAGGTTAATCAAATATAAGATTACAAAATCTTCTGAGATATTTCCAAGGTTAAAAAAATATTTTAGTTAATTAGCTAATTTTAAGGAATTATTTCTAGAAAGATTCATTTTCAATTAATTGGCAATAGATCAAGAACAGTTAAGGCTTGCGATTAGTAGAAATATCTACAAATAGGATTTAATAATCATATATTTAGTTTGTTGTAATCTTATCAAAGTCTGCACGAGATACATTTGACTATACTGATAAAATGTCATTATTTTGGATGTTGCTTTGGTCCATTTTGATTTTCCGAGACAGACAAAGCAAAGGTTGAGCCACCTTTCTTTGTTTGCAGACATAACAGTGATACTGTCAGTTTTAAAGGCACATAATAAAAGAAAAAGAAACATGGAGATGGAATGGGCCTCCTCTTTGTTCTCATGAGTTATTCATGTGCATTTAGAATCTCACCGTGTTTCACTCCAGTGAGGAAATCGTCTTAAAGAGATGCATCATTAATTCAGCTCTCCTCCTGACTAGGGGGTTAATTCATTTCACATTGCTTGACTCCTGGATTAATCCTGGATAAATGCCCACCCCTGCTCTTCACTGTGCTGGGGTTACCCTTGGTGTCAGAGGAAAGATATTCTCTGGTCCAGAGTTTCCCTCTCCTCCACATTATGGAGCAGGATCTTATCATATTTCAATTTCTAAAATCATTTGTGGAGATGCAACTATTCAGTGTAGATATACTAATGACTTATATGAGCTTATATGTACATTTGTTATGGTTTCAAGAATAAAAAGCAACCATGAACCTTAATTATGTAAAACTCAGGCAAAACCATGCTTATTTAATGTTAAGGCTCAAACTATTTTTTTTTTTGCAATATATAAATATATATTTTAAGACTTATTCGTTGATGAAATATGCACTCACCGGCCACTTTAATAGGTACACCTTACTAGTACCGGTGTGGTCTTCTGTGTTCGGCGTGTTGTGCGTTCAGAGATGCTCATTTTCATACTTCGGTTGTAACGAGTGGTTATTTGAGTTACTGTTGCCTTTCTATCAGCTCGAACCAGTCTGGCCATTCTCCTCTGACCTCTGGCATCAACAAGGCATTTGCGCCCACAGAACTGCCGCTCACTGGATATTTTCTCTTTTTCGGACCATTCTCTGTAAAGCCTAGAGATGGTTGTGCGTGAAAATCTCAGTAGATCAGCAGTTTCTGAAATACTCAGACCAGCCCGTCTGGCACCAACAACCATGCCACGTTCAAAGTCACTTAAATCACCTTTCTTCCCCATTCTGATGCTCGGTTTGAACTGCAGCAGATCGTCTTGACCATGTCTACATGCCTAAATGCATTGAGTTGCTGCCATGTGATATATATATATATATATATCATCATCAACAAATAGTTGAAATTATGGCTCTGGGATGTTTAAGTGTAACATAATTGCTCTTGCATATCTATTTGAACTGCCATGTTAGCTATATTGTGCTTGTAAAAGAATACCAAATTACCTACTGTACATAGTCACCATAAGCTAACTGATAAACTAAAAAAGAAATGTGCTCAGTTAGATTTAAAAACAAATATTACAAATATTTCACATTAAAATATTATGTTTCTTAACAAAACATAATTTCATAGCTTATACTAAGCTTAATTTAAATTTTACTAGGATGCTGGAACTATAACTATAGTATTAAATTAACAATTGAAATGGTGTTTTTGTGTCACACAATGTGTCTGTTGCAAAACACCAGTGGTGTGGATTCATTTGTGAGTTTAGTGTTTGATTTCATTCAGGGATTTGAAAATACAGGCTCAAATCATGTTGCTTACACAAATACTAATTACGTTACTGTTCACAGGAAACTGATCTGATATATGTATCTGAATTAAATAAATTCAGTGAGCTTGTTTTTTTCTTATTGTTCCTGCGAATCACTGGTGCTGCTTTGACATGGGTGACAATGGCTACTATTGAATCAGGATGAATTATAGTGTATTATCTTTTATACACCATCCATTCATTCATTCATTCATTCATTCATCTTCAGTAATTACTTTACCGACTGGTCAGTCAGTGGAACATTGGTGAAGTGGGAATACATCCTGGCTTGGATGCCAGTCCATAATGGTGTGCTATACACAAACTAATTCACACTTACAGTAAGCTAAGATTTGAGCTAATATAGGGAAAATTCATGTAGACATGAGGTAAATTCCCAGTAAAGCTAGCTATTGCATCACTTTGCCACTCTGAATGTCCACTAGCCTCTTCCAAAGCAGACATCTTTATACAATAAAGGCAAACAAAATGATTATGTTATTACTGGATCAAGTTATCAATATTTTTGCCAGTTTTAATAGGAATATGATTACAGTATATCTGTGATTTATTCATTGGGAAAACCTTTTTTATGAGCTCAGCCGAATCTGATGGCCTCTAACCAGAAGTCCTTTGTGCACTTCGTCCAGTATACCAGGGTCTGGAATTTCCCCTAAATGCAAAGTCCTGTGTACTGCAAATTCCTGTGACATACTTGAAGAAGTTTCTTTTTATAGATGTAGAAAGCCTTCCAGTATAAAAGCCCAGCAGTGGTTCTCTCTAAGAATTTTTAAATATACTATTGCAACCTTCATTCATTTGTTTCCAGTAAACATTTTATCTTGGTCAGGATCATGATGGATCTTGGGACTATCTCTGGTCTACTGGTTGCAAGGCAAAAATACACAGTGGAGGCTAGTCCATTATAGTGTAACATACACACACACACACACACACACACACACGCACAGACACACACTGTTCTTACAACACTGTTATTTTGCAAATTTATCTATCAATCAACAATTAAGTCGCCTAAAGTTATATTTTTCATTTATGCTGAAAAATCTTTATCGCCACAAATAATTTTATGATAGAAGTTCACTTTCGTAATTCCTTTCTACATCTCTGAAAGTCCATACTTATGTTCTTTTTGATCTGTTCACTGCACTGGTTAAGAGGTGAACAGGTGGTAAGGTGCTAGGGGCTTATGCTAATGAGTTTCACTCAAGACTAAGTCCTTTAGGGAGCATTAAGCCGAGCTTGGAATTAAATTTAAATGATGGCCAATTGCTTAATGTGGTACCGAAAGGACCATTTTTCCTTTTGTTTTAATGAGATAAGTTTTAAAATCCTCAGAAGGCCTGGAAACTGCATTGCATATCATCATCATCAGCCGAGGTTTATTCCAAAATAGTTTTACAAATTAGTGTCCTATTTTGCTAAAGCCACCAAGCCTGGGGTCTCTTATGTTCCACCTGATATATGATATGATATGATATGATATGATATGATATGATATGATATGATATGATATGATATGATATGGTGCATATCTAATCTTTAAAGTGTGATAAAACTATAAAGGTGTGTTTATATGATTATATACATACATACATACATATTTATTAATCAATTTTCTGTACTGCTTATCCTACACAGGGCGAAGGGGAACCTTGAGCCTATCCCAGAACATTTGGGACACAAGGGGCAGGACACATTGGATGTGTTACCAAGCCATTGCAGGGCACAATTGTGCTCACAATCACACACTATGGACAATTTAGACATGAAAATTGACCTTGAGCTGGAGGAAACCAGAGTAGGAAAAAAAATTTTGAGGCACAAAGAAACCATGCAAACTTCAGTAGAACCAGTAAATAACATTGATTATTTCTTTACCTCTTCTACCAGTAGACAGATTTAAAAAAAATCTAATGCATATCCTAGAAAGAGAAATACACAGAGATACAGCTATTAAAAATACTACCCGCACAATGTGTATAAGTCTAACCTATCTCACCCCAATCCATAGGGCAAAACAAAAAAGGCAATAATAATAAAAGAATGATAAGAAGAATTTAGTGAGGGGGGGGATGTCCAATCAGGGTTAGACACTGCAGAGAATATGCAAGAGAGTACAAGAGAAACAATAGCCATGTACTGGTAAGGTTTCCTCCAATGACTTGGCATTTTAAATAAATTGAAATACAGATGGCAGTCTTGAGGATTTCCAAAGAAGCAACTGGCTATTAAAAGTGTAAAAGCCAAAATATCTATTTCCTATAAAAATGATATGTTATATAGGTTATGATATGTTATATGTTATCATATTAAAATGTTATATAGGAAATCAGGCTATGTGTTCATTCTAATATTACTGCACGCAATATTATCCGAACTTACAGTATTTACATACAATATTGACACTGGTCGGTCTTCACTGTTTTTTGTTTACTCTTTTTTGTGTAATGTCTTTTTTGTATTTTGTGTATTGTCTTGTATCCTTTTGTCTGCGCTGTTTTTTGTCCTGCACTGTCTTGTCTGTCTTGTCTTGCACTGTTTGCACCAGGTTGCACAGTTGCACTTTATGTGGCTAGGACTAACTTACTAAGTCCTTAGCTCTGTCTTTGTTTTACTGTATGTAGCACCATGATCCTGGAGAAACGTTGTCTCATTTCACTGTGTACTGTAACAGCTATATATGGTTGAAATCACAATAAAAGCTCTTGACTTGACTTGACTTGATATAGAAGTACATCCAATGGCACCCTAAAAAAAGCTATACTAGTGCATCCATCAATTTTAATTTTAAGGATTGCAGACATACTTATAAAGTAGGCACCCCCGACTCTATGTAGCAACGGACAGGCAAAAGGCACGTGAGTAAATTACAAGAAGAGTAATGACGTCTGTCACAGGTGTCACTAATACTGGAATAGAATTTGGCTAGCCAAGCCTGTGAAAAATGAACTCTGTACAAACTTAAGATTTTATAAGACAGAGCTGGGTACATACAATATCAAGCTTGTATGTATCCTGTCTAATGCACGCCCAAAACCCCCAATACCCCAACATTTAATAGTAAAAATGAAAGTTTCAGCTGTAGTACAATGCAGCTAATCTGCTTGTGTAACATAATCCCTGACTTTAGTCTTTCTTCCTTTTTTTTTTGAAAATATATGAAAGAATAAGAGAGAAAGAGAGATAACAAGAGAGAGAGACACAGAGAGAGAGAGAGAGAGAGGGAGAGAGAGAGAGAGAGGGAGAGAGAGAGAGAGAGAGAGAGAGAGAGAGAGAGAGAGAGAGAGAGAGAGAGAGAGAGAGAGAGAGGAGAAATGTTGGCTGATTATACCATGCAGACAGAGATAGAATCCTCATTAACCCCGTTGTCCTTGGCCATTTTATTTTTCTAGAATCATTCAGCTTGAGAACAAGATGTGATCAGTGATGAAATTGAAATGAAGCATAGATTATCAGAAAATGAGTGAGAATTAAAAAAATTAAAAAGCTAGACTATGAAACTGAGAAACTGAAAGTCTATAAAACAAGGGGAATTACAATTATTAGTTATGTACTGGTGTAGAAAAGTATGCTTTATAGTAATAATAGTCAGGGTGAATCCTTGTATAACATTCATTCATTCATTCATCTTCTACCGCTTATCCGAACTACCTCGGGTCACGGGGAGCCTGTGCCTATCTCAGGCGTCATCGGGCATCAAGGCAGGATACACCCTGGACGGAGTGCCAACCCATCGCAGGGCACACACACACTCTCATTCACTCACGCAATCACACACTAGGGACAATTTTCCAGAGATGCCAATCAACCTACCATGCATGTCTTTGGACCGGGGGAGGAAACCGGAGTACCCGGAGGAAACCCCCGAGGCACAGGGAGAGCATGCAAACTCCACACACACAAGGTGGTGTGAGGCGAACGTGCTAACCACTAAGCCACCGTGCCCCCCCTTCCCTGTATAACATATCACCACTTATTATTTTTGTTGTTGTTCTAATGTGGACTGAAGTTACAGTATATTATAATATACAGAGTTAATTTATATATTTTTTTAGTTCCAGACTGCAATTTATTTTCTGTAGAACAACTTGACTCTTTTGCTCACTGCTACCAAGCAGACCCTTTCATTAGGAAGTTCTTGCAGCACCAGCAAGCCTATGTTTTTCTCTCTGGGATTTCTTTCTGTGATATGTATGAAAGTCTTTTAGTTCCAGCAATCCCCGGGGAACTAGTGATGTGGCTGCAGTCTGCAGTGCTATCGTACTCAGCACGAGTTGTTACTGCACACAGCAGTCTAGCCGAATCCACCTGGTGAGTACAATAATGCCCACCGCACGCTGAGTTAATATAATGGATAGATACAGTGGCATGCTTACTGAATCTACAGTAGTTAGGGGCAACTGGATACCTCATAATACTTGAATCCAGATAAAAGGTAGAAAAATACCACTAGCTAAATCTAAGACCTTCTTGATGGGCCAAGATGTGCATTAGGGAACAATCAGAAAGGTAAAGTTATCTATATAGCAGAAACATTAAGTAGTTTATATTTAAAGGTGTGGGGCACGGTGACTTAGTGGTTAGCACGTTCACCTCACACCTCCAGGGTTGGGGGTTCGAGTCCCGCCTCCCCCTTGTGTGTGTGGAGTTTGCATGTTCTCCCCGTGCCTCGGGGGTTTCCTCCGGGTACTCAGGTTTCCTCCCCCGGTCCAAAGACATGCATGGTAGGTTGATTGGCATCTCTGGAAAATTGTCCCTAGTGTGTGATTGCGTGAGTGAATGAGAGTCTGTGTGTGCCCAGGGTGTATCCTGCCTTGATGCCCGATGACGCCTGAGATAGGCACAGGCTCCCCGTGACCCGAGTTAGTTCGGATAAGCGGGTAGAAAATGAGTGAGTGAGTGATATTTAAAGGTGTTTCTTAACTTGCCCAAATCAAGATGTTGAATGTGGAGTAGAAAGTATCACAAATAGTACAAGTGGTGTGAAATGTTTATTTGTCACAGGTTTAAGCTCAGTCCATCCATTTATCCATCCACCCGTACCTCCATCCGTCCACCCATCCATCCGTCCGTCTGTCCGTCTATCTATCCGTCCATCCATCCATCCATCTATCCATCCATTTATCCACTGTAGCTCTTATCCAAAACAGGGGACAACCTGTATTGGGTACCACCCCATCACAGGGCACAATCACACACTACAGACAATTTAGATATGCCCATATTTAGAATTACCCTACAATGCAGATCTTTAGGCTGGGGCAGGAAACCAAAGGAAACCTCTGAAGCATTCTGAAAACATGCAAACTCCATACATGCAGGGTGGAGGTGGGACTCAAACAGAGAACCCTGGAGGGGGCTTTTAAAAAGATGGTTCATCTAATTATAAGCCATTTACAGATGAAAAAACATCCATTTTATTTTTGTCAGTAATTGGGGTTTAAAGTTTTCTGGAGCAATAAGTGTAGAATAAACTTTAACCTACACATGTAACTTGTCTGGTTATGTAACTTCACAGCTACACTGCTGGGAGCAGTAGAGAACTCTTACATGGCAGATTTTAGTTCCCTGGTTAGGGAGCTGCTTGTAGCAAGAATCTAACAGTAGATCATTTGGTATTTGAAAACGACTGAGCTGTCAAATGTGAGGCTCATGAGGCCACGGGTTATAGTATTAATGAAAAATCATGTATATTGTAAGATTTTAAAATAAAAATGGGGAACATGGAATATGTATTCATTTGATAGTTAGAGAATAATATTAAATGATAGCTTTATTCTCTTTATTCTCTTTTGTTTGTGTGAAATACCTTGAAATAAATATATGGAACCATATAATCTTTCAAAATAGCATTTTTATGGACCCATATCCTATATTATCAACATTAAAATGTACATAGACTAGCCTTTTTTAAAAAACATTGCTATGTTGTTGTTATACAGTACATAATACATAAAATTGCTCTGGATTGTCTTACTGAGTATAATATGACCTTAGAGTACAGAATGGTTTTGCAGTAGGTAGCTAAGCTTCGGTGACTGGTTTCCTCCTATCTACCTAAACACGACAGTAGGCGCACTGGTCACACTTAATTGCTTGTGTGTGTGTGTGTGTGTGTGTGTGTGTGTGCGCGTGTGAGGTGCTGCCTTGTGTTGCACTGATGTCTCACCCAGGTACATATACTCCCACATTGCGCTCATTTTTATTATTATTATTTTAAACATTATTATTATTATTATTATTATTATTATTATTAGATAAACTATTAACGGACATGTAAACAAAGCTTGATATTTTTACACAGAGTATTTTGTCTGTGTATATATAGCACACAACTGTTGTGTAAACATAATAAACGGTGTGTGCGGTTTAATAGAATCCGTGCATGTGTTTTGTACTACAGGTCTCTTCATGCGCACGAGCTACCTGAAGAGCACAAACACGCGCTCGCGACGCTGCGATACCGGAGACGCGGTACGAGCTGATTGTGTAACAGGCGTTTCTGCTCAATTTGACGTCCTTTTCGTGACCACCGATTGAAGGGGAGGAGTATATTCGACGGTTCAACTCGGTTTCGCGCTTAAAGAGGGAAAAGAGCGAGAGCGAGAGAGAGAGAGAGAGAGAGAGAGAGAGAGAGAGAGAGAGTGCTGGAGAGCTCGTGGCCATACTGCGCTTCATACACGATTAAGTCGCGAGACCGACCTGGGGCGCGCGAGACAAATATACCTCACGCGCCGCTTTTTGTTTTAGGAAACGTGTAAAGTTTTAAACGCATCAATAGAAAAAGTAGGAATTAGAATGAAGACAAAAAACAGGGATCAAAGCTTGTCCGACTCCAGAGAACTTGATGGATCCTACGACCAGCTAACTGGTGAGTTTAAAACTTTGTTTTGCATAACAATAAAACATGCAGTTTGAAATATATATATATATATATATATATATATATATATATATATATATATATATATATATATATATATATATATAGTTGCAAATCATGTTGCACAATGAACTGCATATTTTGTTGTTAGTGCGCATTTGGCACGCCAGCATGCTTAGATCGGTGTGGATGTATTTTATTTATTGGCTTTTGCTGACCTGGCTTCATACCACAGTTTGATGGTTCTTACACCTGTTAACATGTTTGTACAATCTGTACGAAGTAGTGAACATGCAAAGCTTTAACTTGGAGGAAGATCATCAGACGCACTGAAAACATGGACGGGTGCGTTCTAGATGATGGAGTGAATAGAAGGATGAAAGTTATCTTGTCAGGGAAGAGTGAATGCAAGAACTGTATACACTTGATACTTCAAAGGCAAAAGTACTCCAGTAGTCACAGGGTGAATAAAGTCAAGTGCAAGTGTTGTTGTCTAGAGTAACTGAAGGATGCTGTGCACGTGCTACTTCACAAGTCCAGTCAAGTCAAGAAGCTTTTATTGTCATTTCAAACATATAAAGCTGTTGCAGTACACAGTGAAATGAGACAACGTTTCTCCAGGATCATGAAGCTACATAAAACAAAGACAGAGCTAAGGACATAGTAAGTTAGTCCTAGGTACATAAAGTGCATCTGTGCAACCTGGTGCAAACAGCACAGGACAAAAGACAAGACAGTGCAGGACAAAAGACAGTGCGAGACAAGACAAACAAGACAGTGCAGGACAAAAGACAAAAAGACAGTGCAGGACAAAAGACAAAAAGACAGTGCAATACAAAAGACAAGACAGTGCAGGACAAGACAAACAGGACAGTGCAAGACAAAAGACAAGACAGTGCAGGACAAGACAAACAAGACAGTGCAAGACAAAAGACAAAAATACAGTGCAAAACAAAAGACAAAAAGACAGTGCAAGACAAAAGAAAAAAGACAGTGCAGGACAAAAGACAAAAAGACAGTGCAGGACAAAAGACAAAAAGACAGTACAGGACAAAAAAAACAGAAAGACAGTGCAGGACAAAAGACAGTGCAAACAAAAAATACAAGACAATAAACAAAAACAGCGCCGACAAGTGTAAATACTGTGTGTTCAATCAATATTGCATGTGCAGAAATACTGGGATGAACACAGTATTATAGCAGCAGTTACATGAGATATTGTAAAGTATTGTGCAAAACAGCAATCAACTGAAATGTGAGACAGCTTGTGCAAAGAGCAAAAACAGTGTGTAAAACAGCATGTTAACAGATTGATGGATGTATATTGGAAGAGTGTGTATATGGTGTAGGTCTGTGCAGTCCATACAGTTGATGTGTTAAGAGTAGAGACATTGGAGACAGTTTAGATAAGATTAAAGCATTATAGATTAGTGGACATGGATGTCCTTTTTTTAACAAGGGATGTAATAGTATCTGATTTAGGATATTGCTGGTGGTGGGATATTGTTACAATGCATGAATGAAACAGATGCGGTTATATCTTTGTGATGATGTGCAACAATGGAGGCATTTGTGTTGTTGAAAATGTGTTTTTTTTTTTTGTTTGTTTTTTTGCGTACACATTGTAAACCATTCTATTACAGCAGGAACGTTTTCTTGAAATGTTCCACAGATGAGGATATTCACAAGGCGATGTCTAGACGATTTAATCACGACACAAAATGTTTCCAGGAGATTTGCGACGCATACGAATTATTAAGAAAAACCTGCATTTTGTAACCTGAGAAATCTGTATCTATCGATTTTGTGTTCCTCAAAGCGTGATTTAAGTATGCCAGAGCTTCAGCAAATCAATTCCTTGTGCTCTGTATTTGTTCTATTTAATTATATATTATTCGTGTTACCATTATGAGCAGATTTTATGGTTTGATCTACGATAAATCTACGACTATTTATTTATCTGTATTTATTTATATGTCAAGAAATTAAGTTACGACTCCTGACAGATCCACGATTAACAAGCATAAGCATTTATGGCATGGGATTGTCAGTCTGTAAACATGCTTGCTTTATTTGCTTGAAGCAAACCATTCTGCCTTGCTATTGAGAATGGGGTGTTTGTGTGACTGCATCAGATTTTACTGCCTATAATTAGATTGGGTATAGTTACTCATCAGTTCTTTCACACACTTTCTCTTGTCATCTTGTTCACCTTGGTTTCCCTTATATTATTCTATTAGTCTTCTGTATTAAGATGTTTTATTATTATTATTTTTTTAATTCAGCGTTATAAGCATGGAACTGGTGTCAGGACATTATGATTATTATGATTTTATTCATTGTGTTAATAAAAAAAAAAAAAAAAATCAATGATGGCAATGATAGATACTGAAAGTAATGTCAGTGTTCTGCTGTAGGAAATGAAAAAGGAATATAATAGTTTCCAGCCGGACTATTTCTTATATACATATGCATACGTTCAGGCTACCTGGACAGTTACAGTTTAATTATCAGAACACAATGGAGCTACATTAGACATTTAGAATGGAGTAAATTTGCTAAAGGAAACGTTACATATTGCTATCAAGCACTATTTGTGTGGATTCCTTTGTTTTTTTTTATTTACAACATTTGCAACATTAGAGAACCGAAGGGACAACAAAAACTAGGGACTTGATAAGGACTACCAAGAAAAAAAGTTGGGAAGCACATTAAGAAAAACAAACGCTCGTAGAAAGAGTGGAGTCACAAAGCTTGGAGTATATCACCAGCTCCGTGGATTACACGCCAAGACACAGGTGAAACTCATGAACCATAGCGACTGATTCCTTGGAGACAAGAACTGCTGGTGACACGTGGATGGCGATAAGGGTCAAAAAGTTTGAGTAAGAATGAACTTGCCCACACCAGAGGTGTCAGGTGTACCCAATCAAACAACAGATGAAGGTAACAGGACTTACTCTGTGTTGCATGTCAGCAGATCAAGTCCATCAGGAACACATGCTGAGACTACAGGGTCATAAGGCTGGTTGTAAATCGCTAACACAGCAAGAGATCCCGACAGTACCTCACCTAGACAGCTGAACCATGAGCTAATAGTATTTTACTTGTTTCTTAGTTAGTTTAATTTGCTGAGATGGTAATTTGTTGTCAGTTGTACAAGGAATGCAGAGTAATGTTACCTGAGTTAATGTTAAAGTGTGTTATGGAGAATAATAATTAACAAACTGTTGTGAGGGATGTATTTCATTGGTAGACAATGTCAGAGCAGAGTGGCCAGGACCACAGGCTGGGGCAATAGTTAAAGGTGTGTGGCACTAACCTGGTCTTTAGTGTCATGTTAATAAAGCAGAGTAGAGAAAAACTCAATCCACAGTAATCCTCAGGTCTAATGCTATAAGGTAATACCTCCTTATTGGTGCTGGCCTTCTACCATCTGATAATTGGGTTTTCATACTTGTACTTAAAATGTAAAAAAAAAAAAAAAATCAGATAAGAAAGACAAATTAAGAGAGAGAACAACAGGGGATGGCCCGAGCTGAAGGACGAGGATACTGTATGTACAGTAAATGGTGATTACTAAACTGTTGTGGGGTTATACTGGCACTTGGCAAGGGCAATAGACCAAGAGCTGTTTAACACTTTTGTCCATGCACTCTGGGTGGCAAGTATGGCATTTCATCTCTGGTTATTATTATTATTATTATAATAGCCAATTGTGGGGGTCTGTGAGGTCATGTATCCAGCAGAATGCAGGTAGTTGTCTCTTTCAAGCTTTTTCATCTGTCCAATGATGTTACATTAGCAGCAGTTCATAAGTCTTCAGTTGAAGGCTTCATGTGGTTTATGATGCAGGTATCATACTTTGTCTTCCTAGCATACTAGCTATCTTGAGAAAGAGGAGAGATCTAGCAGTGACTACTGTATATGGGATTCCTGACACTTCACCAACTCTCTTGGTTAGACCTAAGAACATAATACAGACTTAGTCTTTCCGATCAGATCCTGTATGCACTGAACATCCCTTGTTGGTGATTATTCTTTGCTCATCAATATTGAATCCACTGCTTTAATGATCTGGACTGAGATTTCTTTTGAAAACATTCTAAAGTTTTACTGCACTATTCTAACAGCTCATTTGAATGAAAGAGCTCAGCATATAAAGAGGCCAAGCCTAGTTTGTTTACTATCTACTATTAAAGATATGCTCTAGAATTAAAGCTTCAGAAACATTTTATTCATAATTCAATGTTGTGTGTGTACATTATTTTCACATTTGTTTTTATAAAATGGTACAAACCCATCACACACTTCTACAGGCCAAGTTCTAACTCTATAAATGATATTTAAAACTGTACTGCTACTATGTCAGGATAATACTTAACAAAAACAGGGTTAATACTTTAGTGGCATGTTGGCACCTATTAAAACATAAGGCAGTTTGCCGGGAGGCGGGGCTTCTTTCTGAGATAGACCACAGACTCTGTACTACGTTTAACAATTATTAAAAACAGGCACGTGCAACCTAGCTAGCAGGTGAAGAACTCAAACAACAAAACCACCAGCTAATTTACTTTAAATTTGCAAGAACTACAGACTAATACAATAACAGGCTTAAATAAACCCAAAACCTAAGTCCACTTACAGTTCTCACGGACACGCATTTTATTAACTGGCTAGTTATCCTCCAGACAGTGACGGACCACGTCTTTCTCTCATTTTGCCCGTGTGGCGAGCCTGCCCGCTCGCGGTGTGTCCTTCTCCGAGATGCACTTGACGGCCTTTTGTGCAGCGAATTTTTAATTTTTTTTTTGGACGACCTAGTTAAGGCGGTAGGGTTTCCCAGCTTAGGCGTGCTGCCCGAACTGCAAAGTGCACAATCACCCACAATAATAAGTGTCTTTGCACTGGGGGATAAACCGGACTTACCAAGGCGCAGAGAAAACATGCAAACCACAGTTTTTTCACCGCAACCTTGTTAAACCATGTCTTCATGTACTATGCTTTGGGAATTATCATGCTGGAACAGGTTTAGGCTAGGTCCCCTTGGTACCATTCTTAATGCATCAACATACATAGACATTGTAGACAATTGTGTGCTTCAAACTTTGTGGCAACACTTCAGGGAAAACCCACGTGTAGGTATGGTATGATGGCCAGGTGTCCAAATACCTTTGGCAAATGTATGATAATACAGAATGGTGATAATATGATAATAAGCGTGAAAAGCAGCAGTCGAAAAATACAATCGTTGGACTTGCAAATAATGGGCTTGAACTTATCACTTCCTGCTTCAGTTTTCGTGGGAAAAGGGTTATTATGGTAACTGGCAGAACAGCTTATCCAAAAAAGAATAATTTAGTCTAAAAGAGCTTTGTACACCTCTTCTATATTAACCTATCAATTTTTGAACCAGCCTCAGGCACCAAAGTTTCAAAGAGCTGACATGTATTCATGTGCATGTCGTGATCAAGGCTTGTCTTGACAGCAACCAAAGGGGAGACATTTATGCCAGACACAAAGATATTCAATATTTAGTACTATAGTCTTAGATATAATCTAATCGATTGAATGATCAGACATGTCCCAGGTCAAATTCAAATATAAAATGACTGTTGTTTCTTTAACTTCTTTTAATCCAGAAAAGACCGAGGGACAAGGAGGAGGTGTCAGGCTCATATATCTGCCTTGAGTATTACGTCGAGGAACGTTGAGGACGTTGACATTCCTCTGGAGAGGATATCGATTGGAAACAGCGAGGAAATCCGCCTTTTACAGCACTTGCATCAGTATAATGTCATATTTTTTTTTATTTCTGCTTTCCTCTTACTCTCTTCTTCTCATGTCCTTATTGATTTCTCTCCAGTTAGAGTCTATGCATCATAAAAACTGTTTATTTCAAACAAATACACCATGAGAAGGAACGCGCTGGCTCGATTGTGCTGAGCTATTTTAGGAGCACTCAAAATTCTTACAGGTAGTAATCACTCCTTGGGTTTTCATCATGCTTAGCATCCACATTGTCCATGAAAAGAGAAACGCCATTCCTTGAAGTATTTTTAAGCAGAGTGTAGCACTGGTATAATGTTCATGTTAGGAGTAACGGGTATAACTACAAGAGCCACCGTTCAGTTTTGTACCTCAGGTGCGCAAATGTAGATGTTTTTTCTACTGGGCGTGCTTGGTGTATCTGAGTGTGTTCCTGGTGTTTCAGACATTCTGTTGCACTCCAGTGCATCGGGGTTAATCTTTTTTAGTTTTATTGCTTTATTTCTATTATTTATTTATTTATTTTATTTTATTTTGCACAGTAAGGTATCTCACTTCCACATTGTTCCCTTGCACACTCATGCCATACGCGTGTTGTTGAAACTGCCGTCATCAGATATCATAAAGGTTACACACACAGGGTACTTTACTTCCCGAACAGGGTACTTTACTTCCCGAGTACGAGCTGCGCCACTGAACTCGCACCTCTCAGATTCGGTACCTCACTGCACTTATTGGTCCACGTGACTGCTTTCATATTGCTCATTTTTCATGCGAACCCTACACCGTTTTAGACTAAACTACCTGAGTTAAAGCCTTCTCAGCCTATGCAAATACCTGTACTGACAGTATCGTGGCCGTGATGATATATATTCCATTAATCTAGTAAGATATTCACTCCTACACTCCTACACATGCGTCATAAAGTTTGAATTTGAACAGACACCAAAATTAAACCTGCGATTCTAATCACAGAAAAAGCACTTGGATAACGATCGACAATCGAATATCAAAGTCGTTTGCAAGGTCACCATATAATCATATGATATCGCTAAAAGTTTTATACCGGTGGTTTTCACATTACTTCAAGCAGACAGACAGACGTCAGTCCTCTTCTAACAAGCCTTAGAAGAAACGTGTACGCGAATCATCTGAAGAACTTCTTATTCTTTTTAACAAGTTCTGAAAATAACAGCGATTAGATAAGTAACATTTTCTGCACTGAAGGTGCCTGTAAAACCCACTCATGATGATATGGGCTCATTTCAGTTCTGTCATAGAAACGTATTTTTTTTTTATCATCAGATTTTAGTTTCTCGTTCTGTGCGCAGTACAATATCTCAGCGATGTGGGCTGGTAGTGTGAAAGTGTGTGTGTGTGTGTGTGAGTGGGAGAGGCTAGCATGACTCAGATCTACCTCTTCAGAGACTTCGGGTGCAAGCTGTGCACATGTGACAGGACTGACCTGTGTTACTTTAAGGTAGCGTGGGTGATGGCTGCCTTGCAAAGAAAAAAAAAAAATAAACCCTTGCTATTTGATTCAAACAGCACTCTAGAAATAGCTTGTTCAGAGCCGGTTTATTGCCTGCTTCTCCTTTTGTTTTTCACAACACGTTACACCACAAGCTCGAAATTCCAAAGTGAAGTTAAGACCCTGGACCACACTTAGACCACATTATTTATATATTTTCTTAGTTTTGCACACATTTAGTGAAAAAAAAAAAAAAAAAAAGGTTTCCTGAGCCGTATGGAAAAGTTTCTGAGATTTACATGTTTTTCTTTTTTTTTTTTAAGTTTAATCCACCTAGGGGCCAAAAGCATTATGTTGGTTTTTGTGTGTTTGTGAATTTCCTCCCATCCCCAAAATGACTCCAGCGCATGATGTCACGGTGAGTCATGACAACGTGGAGAAAATCTGACTCCTCACTCTTCCCATGCAGATTTTTAGCTTTCAGCTTTTCAGAATTCATGTTGCTACTGATATTTTATGGACGAGACGGGAGTACAGAAAGAAAGCAGGGGCAGAGCGAAGGAGCCTTCCTTCTCACTTTAAACACATCAGAAATAGTGTGAAAAACCTGACTATAATAATAAAGATTAGTGTAATGTCTTAAAATCTCTCGGTTGCTCATCGCGTGATCATGGCTTGTGTTCGGACTTTTGGAGGTTTTGGAGATCTCTGGCTTTAGCTTTATTACATTTACTCCCTTATCCAGAGTGACTTACATGTATTTCAATTTATACAACTGATGGGTTCGAGGGCAATCGAGGGTTAAGGGCCTTGCTCAGGGGCCCAGCAGTGGCAGCTTGGTGGAAGTGGGATTTGAACTCATGACCTTCTGGTCAGTAAACCGACACCTTAACCACTGTTACCACATCCCACATATCCTTAGAGTGATCTAAAAATGTTACTGACCAGAAGGTCATGAGTTCAAATCCCAGGTCCACCAAGCTGCATCTGTTAGGAGCCATTTGAATTAAAAATCTGATAAACTACAATGGCGTCCATCTCGACTCACTGTTTGTGACACTTTAATGATCATGATGGATAAATAAGGAGCCATTTGAACAAACTCAGCTGTAAAAACAAAATAATAATAATAATAATAATAATAATAATAGGGGGGCACGGTGGCTTAGTGGTTAGCACGTTCGCCTCACACCTCCAGGGTCGGGGTTCGATTCCCGCCTCCACCTTGTGTGTGTGGAGTTTGCATGTTCTCCCCGTGCCTCGGGGGTTTCCTCCGGGTACTCCGGTTTCCTCCCCTGGTCCAAAGACATGCATGGTAGGTTGATTGGCATCTCTGGAAAATTGTCTGTAGTGTGTGATTGCGTGAGTGAATGTGTGTGTGTGCGCCTGAGATAGGCACAGGCTCCCCGTGACCCGAGGTAGTTCGGATAAGCGGTAGAAAATGAATGAATGAATAATAATAATAATAATAATGTAGCAGTGATCGATACACACAGGCAGGCATCATATAACCCACCAGCTAGCACAATACACCCGTCCTACAGCATCATGTATTTTATGTATTCAACCCTGTTCTAAACCAAAGACACTTCAGTAGCCTTTTGAATTCTTACAGAATGATACAAGATGCTGTATTGGACACCTTACACTCGCTGTTTGTGACACTTTAATGATCATGATAGATAAATAAGGAGCCATTTGAACAAACTCAGCTGTAAAAACAAAATAATAATAAAAAAAAATAAATAAAATAAATAAATAAATAAATAATAATAATAATAATAATGTAGCAGTGATCGATACACACAGGCAGGCATCATATAACCCACCAGCTAGCACAATACACTCGTCCTACAGCATCATGTATTTTATGTATTCAACCCTGTTCTAAACCAAAGACACTTCATTATTCCTTTTGAATCCTTACAGAATGATACAAGATGCTGTATTGGACACCTTACACTCGTGTTCCTACCGAACAGTAAAGAACCTCCATGTGCTTCCTGTAAAACAAGAATGATCCTAAAGCTATCTAAAGATACTGAAGGACCGTCTTGCTCTTAACAATACCAGACAATGCTTTTACTTAGAAAGTTCATGGTTAGAAGTCTCATCAGGACAAATTGTAGAATTCTGATTGAGTATTAAAGTGAAGGACTGTATGTACATGCTGTGGTTGCACTTACTGTATCTAGTTAACTGGCTCCTGCTTTATATCATTCTAGTGACGCTTTATGGACAGTTAGTTCCGTAGTTATAATTTGTCCACCTAGGAGAATATCATCTGTCACCGATCATGATTTCTGACCATTGTAATACCCACTTGCGTCATCCTATCGCCCAGTCCTACTTCCCGCACCCTCATCCCTACGCTCTCATCGTCTACAATTCCCTACAGGCATGTTTAATGGTGCATTCCCACAGCAGCGCTTTTGGAAAACCGGCGATCATCTTCGCACTTTGTTTCAAGAGCCTGCTGGGAATTTTATCTCGTAACACTCGAGAAAGCAGGTACTGCTGAGAGACAGAAGATGCTTCAAATGAAGGCGTAAACATTCATTTCACCAGCGTGATGGGAAAGAATCGAATGGCTGCTGGTTATTGCTGACATGGGACCCCGAACCACTGGCTCGGTGCGTCGCTGCAAGGTTTCTACTTGCATTTGCATCTGTTATTCTTCGTACTGCTTTGTATGTGATGGTCATTACAACAAACAAAGCCTGATAAAATGATGTGCGCCCTTCAGCGAATGTAATAATGCGAAACTCAAACGTAGTACAAATAAGTTCTGTGAAAGGGGATGCAATATATTTAATGCGTACAAGCGCACATCCTTTTACTATCTATTCATCCATATTGTGTAAGACTTAAACTATACTGAGTCACAAGGGTTATATCCCAGGGGATACTGGGGACACTCTGGACAGGGTGCCGGTTTATCCTAACCCTAATCTCACCCTAATCTAACCCTAACCTAACCCTAGGGTGCGGGTGGGGGTGGGATGTGCCAGGGGCACTCAGTCTTATTTATCAGTAAAAAGAATAATCATACAGAGTATTGTTTACATAAATCTTCTATATCTTTATACCCTCAAAACAAAACAAATCTATTCTATATATTGAACAATTGATCAAAGTGAAACGACTTCCTGTTCTTTTTACACTTTTACAACCGCGAGTCTGGGCAATTTATTCAAACAAAGCGACGTGTAAGCACCGCACATTAATAATTGACAGAAGCTCATGTTTCACTGCTTTCGCCGCACCTTCGTATTTGGATTAATTGCGGATAATTTCTCAGACAGTGACAATACTAATGGTGCGTTTAGTGTTGCATTATGGATGATTCCTAAAAAAAAGAAAAAGAAACATAACAAATAAATAAAATAACAATAAAATAGTTTCTTGCAATTTTCCTCATGTTAAGACTAGTATCTGTTTGTGAAGTAAGTGATTATTGCCCTCAGGCATGATTTAGTTTGTTTGAGTGCCTTTAAAACAGCATCACATTTATTTTTTTTATTTTTTTTTTTAGGTTTTTGAATTGAATTTTGTAAAGACAGAAACAGGACTGTTTTGGGTGAATGGTGGCACTTTAGAACTGGACAAACTCTTTATCAGTCAGTTCCTAGGTCTCTAATTTCCCACTGATTGGATTTTACTAACACATCAGCTGTCTGAAATATTTATTTGTATTAATATTCTTTTTTTTTTTTAGTGACGTGACATACGGCTAAGTACGGTGACCCATACTCAGAATTTGTTCTCTGCATTTAACCCATCCATAGTGTACACACAGCAGTGAAAACACACACACACACCATGAACACACACCCGGAGCAATGGGCAGCCATTTATGTTGCGGCGCCCGGGGAGCAGTTGGGGGGGGTTCGGTGCCTTGCTCAAGGGCACCTCAGTCGTGGTATTGCCGGCCCGAGACTCGAACCCACAGACTCTCAGACTCTCTAACCATTAGGCCACGACCACTGAAATCTCCCATCATTTTATATGCACCATTTCTGTTTATCTATAAACCAGAGAGCTTCTTGACGTCGGTATAAAAGACCCACAAATCTTTCAAGTGTTTTTGAGAATAGAAACCTTTATTTTGTCAAGTATACATTACAGAACAGTGGAATTCTTTCTTCACATCTCCCAACGTGTTGGGAATCAGAGCACAGGATAAGCCATGATACAGCGCCCCTCGAGCAGGGAGAGTTAGCAGTGGTTGGTAGCAGCTTGGCAGTGCTTGGGCTTGAACCTTGGTCCTGCGATCAACATGGCAGAGTCTTAACCACTTGAGCCACCAGTGACCGATGTGTTTGCGTATCCAAGCTTATTATCTAGCTGGGGTAAGAGTGCAGAGTCAGTCATGGTGCAGCAACCATGGAGCAGGTGAGGCTAAGGGCCTTGCTCAAGGGACCGACATTGATAGCTTGGCAGTCTGGAGCCTTGAACACCAAGTAACTCATCAGTAACCTAATGCCTTGACTGCTGAGCCCTCACATCCTCATGTCCACATGTCCTCATGTCCCCATGTCCCCTTGTCCCCATGAATACAAGGTTAAAAGTAATTTTCACACTCAACAGTTTTTAAAATTGACTTTGGTAAACTGCAGCAGGCACCGAATCACCAAAGCTGAATCGGTGATGACTGGAAAAACTTTTAACTGTTTAACAAACTTGTCCAGTTTTTGTGATCAGTAGCACTGCTGTTCCTAATAAAGTGGCCATTGCGTGTGTGTATTCAGATGAACCGTGATGTGTTTGATTGCCACCAGCCTCTTGTTGCTGATCATACTGTATGCATTCCTTCATAACCACAATTTACCACCGTCTAATGGCTCCTTCCAGCATGATGCTCCATGTCACAAGGTAAAAAAGAAAAGTCATCTCAAACTTGTTTCATGACCATAACCAGTGTTCAATGACCTTCCCAGTCAGTAACTCCAGTGAACCTCTGACATGTGGTAGAACAGCAGATGCTCAGTATGAATGTTTATCCAAAAAAATCTGCAGGAATTGCATGATGCAATCATAACAACATGGTCCAGATTCTGAGAGGAATGTCTCCAAAATCTTGTGTAATCCACGGCATGATGAATCCTAGTGATATACGACATAGTGCGAAATGTATTTCATGCTATATTTCTGTAAATCGTATGTTTTCTAGACGTGAATCTGTAGAGAGAGAGGTGTGCTATTGAATGACACCCCTTAAGGAAAAATAGCACATTAGTGTTTGTTAGACATTATCTGAAGTGACTGATGGCTCCAGTGGAGGTGTCACTGTTCTACAGTTTCCTATTTTTTTTTCTTCTCCTAAATCTGAGAATCAGACTTCACTGTTTGTTTGCAAATTCCTCAAAGACCGTGACTCAGATTTTTTGTTTATCTTTATTCTATGCTTGTGCTCCAATGCATTTGAATATAAATAGCCTAAAGCATGTAACTCTTTCCTGTAGGACTTTAGCAAAAACTATAATAATTCAATGACTTACTAGCCACTTTTGCCCCTTTTCCACTGAGGCAGTTTGAGTGCTGGTTCTGAGCCAGAGCCTAATATAAAATCAGTTCTTTCTTTTTCGACACCAAAAGCACCGGCTCTGAACCAGGAAAAGTGGTTTTAAGTAGCACCAAAACATAATGGTTTAGACTTAATAACCGCTTGCGTCAGGGGGTTGGGGGCGGGGCTACTGTGACCAACAAGACAAAACGTTGACCAACAAGAGAACGTTGTTAGCGCCATATTTATATCATTTTAAATTAGGATTTGCCACGTTTGGATGCCAATGTAGATTCGCAAAGCCATGAGCATTAACAGTAAAGCAACATCCGCCATTGTTGATGTTGTGTTTGCGGCTGCTGTGCTAAAGTTGCTGTATAACGTTGTATACAGTGACGTAAGACTCGGCTCTATGATGGCTCTCTAGCCCATGGAAAGGCAAACCGGTTCTTAGAAGGCTCGCCAGTGGAACCAACTTCGAACAAGCACCAGCACTAGCTCTGTACCAGCACCCGGTTCTTTCTGGTGGAAAAGGGGGCATTTGAGAATTTTTAAAATCATACGATTTTAAATATGATTTAAAGTCATACAGTTTTGTTTTAGCAAAATCAAAATCTCACTGAATGAATGAGCTGCGTGAGTTGTTCAACATTCCGGATTTATTTCTTATGTTATGATGTGCGTATTAAGTAAAGAAGTGTAGTCATGCCTGAGTACCTCCATATAGCCGGAGCTTAGTTTCAAACGATAGCAAAAAGGAAACATATGGACGTGAAGAAACGCAGTCTTTACACAGTCTGTTTATAGCCGCTCTGGCAAACAAATCACATTCGTTGGCAGGCGATTACTCATTAGCCGAGTCGGATTTCATTAGCGTGACAGGATTTTCTTTGACTGATAAACTCCAAACTGCTGAACTGCTAAGAACTAAAAGGTTTATTTATTTATTTATTTATTTATTTATTTTATTGGCAAAACCGTTTCTGGAGCTGAATGTTGGAATGATTGTGATACAGCTGCTGGACTCTGTTGTTGACCGACAGCAACAGGATGTATTGCTCAAAGTCAAGAAGCTTTTATTGACATTTCAACCAGATATAGCTGACGCAGTACACAGAGGAATGAAGCAAGGTTTCTACAAGACCATGGTGCAAAGTGTGGACTCAGGGATTCACTATGGAACGGATGGGTTATGCATGAACAAAAAAAACCAAGTCCCACGCACAATTAAAAACCGGTGCTTTGGGGACAGATGGTGGCTCAACACTTCTGAGTTCTATATTTTATCTCACTAGATATAAGTGTCTATAGTCTGTAGGATGTTGTTGTCATTGTGGACGTTTTCAAACTACGACTGTTTGATCATTATTAAAATATAGTGATAAGAAAATACATACAAGTGATATGAAAAGTGATATGAAAATAATCCACACTGGGGTGGTGTGATACGTCACCACGCCATGGATCAGTGGAGGAGTGGATTATTTTTCCATAACGCAACGGTCTGGATTGTGTTCTAGTGTTTAATTATTTAGTCTATGACTTTTTTACCTATCTAGAATTTAGCAGTTGTTCTATGATTTCGTTGCCTTGTACTTGTACATGTGTAATGACTGTAAAGTTGAATCTAATCTAATCTAATGTTTGTGACTTTGCAGTCGCAGAAATGAACACAAAATAATGATGCGATACTTTCATGTCATGCCAAAAATCATGCCACAATTTTTAGAAGTATTTGTATTTTTTCACCAATGCAAGTAGTTTTCTGCAAATAAAGTTTAAAAGAACTTTTAGGTGCATTGAAATTTTTGAAAAATGCTGCAGCAAAATGAAGTGAGACATTTTAATTATATGTTATAGCCATGATGAAAGGTCTCTCTCTGTCTCTCTCTCTCCCTCCCTCTCTCTCTGTCTCTCTCTCTCTGTCTTTCACTTTCTCTCACTCTCTATCGCTCTCTCTCTCTCTCTCTCTCTCTCTCTGTCCCTCTCTGTCTTTCACTTTCTCTCTCTCTGTCTCTCACTCTCTCTCACTATCGCTCTCTCTCTCTATCGCTCTCGCTGTCTCTCTCTCTATCGCTCTCGCTGTCTCTCTCTCTATCGCTCTCGCTGTCTCTCTCTCTCTGTCTCTCTCTCTCTCTCACTCTCTCTCTGTTTCTCACTATCACTCTCTGTCTCTGTCTCTAACTCTCTTTCTCTCTCTCTCTCTGTCTCTCTCTGTCTCTCAATCTCCCTCCCTCTCTCTCTGTCTCTCTCTCTCTGTCTTTCACTTTCTCTCTCTCTCTCTCCCTCTCTCTCTCCCTCTCTCTCTCTCTCTCTCTCTCTATCGCTCTCTCTCTCTCTCTGTCTCTCTCTGTCTCTCAATCTCCCTCCCTCTCTCTCTGTCTCTCTCTCTCTATTGCTCTCGCTGTCTCTCTCTCTCTCTATCGCTCTCTCTCTAACTCTCAATTCAGTTTAATGAGCTTCATTAGCATGACTCTAGTGTTTACAACATTTTCTCTCTCTTTTGTTTGTTTGTTGCTTGCGCTCTCTCTCTCTCTCTCTCTCTCTCTCTCTCTCTCTCTCTCTCTCTCTCTCTCTCTCTATCTCTCTCTCTATCTCTCTCTCTCATCCCACAGCTTGTCATTTTAACTAGAAACAGGAAAGTATTCCTGTGCTGCAAATCTTTGCAAAGATCTCTGGTTGTTTGGGGGAAAAATTCTCACACTCAAAACTCCTTTTATAAAAGATAAAATAAATATCTCTAGGACCGTCACTGTCAATTATTTCCTAAGGTTGAATTGACGGAGTTGTTTACTTTTCTGCATTTATACATATGTGTTGTGACAGAGTAGGAAATCGTGGGTACATGACAAGCAGGGACGTCTTCCATCTTCGCTTCATATTGTGCGTGTCTTTGCTTCAACTGAAAGCTGATCAATCAAAACATTTAGAAAAGACCTGCAAATGAGGAAAACTATTAACTTTACTATACTTTACCTTAATTCGAAAACTTGCTTCGGTTAGGTTTGCTTTTCTTATACTGACGCAAACAGGTTTTGCACGGGTCCCGGACGTACTCGCGACAGCCATATATTGTCTTTGTACCCGGTCAGTGTGGAGTAGTTTCAGTCGAGACAACTGCAGAAAGTGAACCAAACAGACTGGATATTTTTTGTTGTGCAGAATTTTTGTAGACGTGATCTGCTACATAATGTGAAGCAAAAGGCAGTGCTGTAACATCCAGAGAACACACTTTTTTTGTGTTGGATTTAAGGTGGTGCACCGCCTTCAGCTTGGTAGCAGAAGATTAATTGAATCGAGTCTGGTGGGCTGTGTTCAAGGGTGTTCACAGCGCCTCTGACCTCTATTGCATTACAAGTCAAGGGAGACTAACTTGGAGTGGAGTGGCCTCAAGCGTAGATCATCGATTAGCTTCAACAGGTAACAGCACAGCAAGGCAGAACACACACACACACATGCGCATGCTGTATGACAGCTGGCTCCTCACTTGGCTCCTGTGAGGTGAAAGATCCTCAAAAGAAGCTTGCCATTAAATCAATGTTAGTCATATGAATTAGTATCAATTACATACTCTGATGAACAGATTTGTATCATGGACTGCTTTTGTCAAAGGTGAAGTCCTGCCTCTTGACCAGGATACAGTTCTGTAGCTATCCAAGCGTACTGCTGTTGATTGCTCGATTCTGATTGGTCAGGAAGTGTCAGTATTTTTCTATTACAGCATGGCTCAGATGAGGCATACGTTCTACTATAATACTGTATATTTAGTAACATCTGTATGTTCATAGAAGGTCAACAAGCTGTGAACACTGTGAACAGGATTAACCAATAAGAATAGCTGTTTCCTGTTTCCAAACCAAATCCAGCTAGGGTTTCTTCAATCATAGGGATAGAGCTGGGGGCAGATGGAGGGCTGAATGTCAAGTGTCTGTCATAAAATTTGGTGTGGTTGTAGATAATGCTTTAAATAGACAAACGACAAATTACGAGCACCATCATTCCTTCTACTACTTTCCATCATCCACCGTTTTAATTATACAGATCACACTGTCATATTATCCCTTAATATATTCCCTAATCCCTTCTTCCTGAAATTAATTCCTGCATACACCAATACTCCCAACATAGTTTCTCTTTTAGGAACGAATCTGTCCTCAGTGTCAGTAGTCAGTCTGTCTTAGCACTCTTAACCACGTTATTTGGGTGCCATGATCTTAAACGACTTACCTGTACCACAATACAGTGATATCACAATTATATTAGTATTAACTCAACACAGTTTTATTTATGTGCTATTTTTAACAATGGATTTTACATAAAGCAGCTTTACATATATCTTTCAAGCAATTTCATATTATTTTGGTCACATACACAACCGATCACGGTACAGCATGGTACAGGGGGAGGGGTAGGGGGAAAGAGAGGCACAAAGAGAGGGGGGAATGGAGGGAGAATGGGAGGGGGGAAAGAATGGGTGAGAGAAAGGGGGAAAAGGAGGGGAGGGGGAAGGGAGTGGGGAGAGAGGGGAAAGGGAGGGGGAGAGAAGGGGGAAAGGGATGGGGAAAGGGAGGGAGAGAGAAAGGGGGAAGGGGGGAAGAAAGGAGGGGAGAGAGAAAGGGGGAAGGAAGGAGGGGGGAGAGAAAGGGGGAGGGGGAAGGGGGGGGAAAGGGAGGGGAAGGGGGGAAAGGGAGGGGAAGAGAATGGAAGGGAGGGGTGAGAGAAAGGGGGGAGGGAGGGGGAGATTTTCTTTGCCACCATCCTCTCTGGCTTGGTCACTAAGGATAAATTTACAAATTAAAATTCAAAACTTATCTCCTGAATTTCTGTATTTCTGTAAAGCAGCTTTGTGACAATATACATTGTTAAAATTTCTATAAATAATAATTGAATTTCATGATCATAAATACCATATTAAATGGTTCTTAACTCTAAACTTAATGTAGCATTGGACTAATTGAGCTGGACTTAAACTAGACTGGACTGGATTAGTAGAAATAGATAAAGTGACGTTTTGGAGGTAGTGCGGTCATTATGTAGAATTGTTTATTTTATTTGCACAATAAAGTGATATATACGTATACAGTATAATTGCTTAATTATTTATTTAAAAAACAAAAACAGACAGGATTTATGTACTGCATGGAGAAGTAATGCAGTTAGTGGGTGAGAGACTTTTTATTTTCGATATAACGGATATTTAGATATTTTCGAACACATCTGTCTATTCCTTTCAGTTTTAAAATCAACCCTTATTGCTTGCACTATCAAGCGCCATCCAGCACAATGAGTCATCTTTAGCCGAGCTAAACCGGGGATGACTTTGAATCATGTCACGTCTCATCACGTTAAACGCTTTTACATGGCAGCTTCGGAGGGAGTATGTTTTAGGAGCCCCCCGTTATAAATCAGAACAACCTGCAGGATTTGTGCTCTCTCTTTCTCTCACGCTCATATACTCTTGTGGGTAACCAGGAAATGCTAATGAGTCTGGCGTGTATTGCATTAATGCAGGCTGTCATGTGGGGACTTTACCCCAAGCAAGAGGAAGCGATCAATACTCTAACTCTGCCACTGAAAGAGATGGCTTTATTCACCAGGGCATAGCTTTCTCTCTCTTCCTCTCCCTCCCAAAATGTAACACTATAAAGCAGGGATCTCTAACTAGTGGTCTGAGGTCTCGATGCAGACACAGCAGTGTATTTCACCAGCATGTAGTAGCAGAGCCAATCGGCGTATGTTATAAACAACTAGCAGCATTTTAGTGACTCTAATATTTTATACTCGGTCTTTGTAGAAGATGCAGATTGTCCAATCCCATGCGTTTATGCCTGGTTTTTAGCTCTAGGCAGAGAGTGGTAAAGTGAGAGGTCAGAAGGAGAAGTTTTGATGAGCTTTAAACAGAATAGACAAGGATGGATGCTTGGCAGTGGTTGACTGCAAAGTCGCACGAGTGGGCGGTTTTGATTTAATACAGGCTTTGAGATACGAAGCTTGCGGGTTGTGGTCAGATTAGCCAATTTGTATGCATTTTGGAGAATATAACCAAATTAATTTGTTATATATTTGGTTGTATTGAAGGTAAGTAAGACACAAAATACCTGGGAATGGGATTGGGTGAACTTCCTGTGGGAGTGGGATTAACTGGGACACATACACTTATTTATACAACCAAGAACTAAACATTTATGGTTACAATCTATTCCAGTCAATATCCACATTATTGTCTTATTTAGATGGAATTTTCTGGAAGTTTTATTTGAATAACCCCGTTTTATTGCATTGTGTTTTCTTCATAGACATCGCATTGGCGTCGTTCTTTTGATGTAACATGATTAGTTTGTTTTGTGAGTAATGAGAGAAACTTGGACAGAACTGTCCTCCAACAGAAGTCTCACTTTGATGATGTTACAACCTGGCCATGGACAGATGGTTGAAGTTAATGGGGCTAGTATGGCACCACCTGGCTGGGAGCTCTATCTCTCCTTGAATAATATATTTAGTTAGAGAAGTCACTGAGCACCTTTATTACCTGTATCCCCCTTGATCTCGCCGGTCTGCAGAGTTGTACCGAGTTTAGTTTGTCTGATCAGAAGTTTTTGATGCACTTTGATGAAATGGTGCTAGCATTTTTTTATTAAAGGTGGGGTGCACGATGTTTGAGAAATGCGAGAGTCAGGCCGACTAACAAATCAAACGTGTAGTCAATGAGCAGAAAGGGGCGTGTCTTGTCAATATGAGGCGGAGAGAGTGTTCAGTGCGCATGTCTGACATTAGCAGAAAGTGATTGAAACATTGACATGGCGGATAAAAACGAAAAGCGAAAAAAGGCTTACGATAAGGCAAGAAGCAGGAAACGTGTTAATATAGGATCAGCTTTCCAGCACTGGAGAGAACTGAACGTCTTTCTCGTGAAACGGAGCTAAACCTTTATTGATAAATATTGATAAAAATATCCCATCGGCCAGCTGCCCCAACAGGTTCCGCCATAAGTTGCCTGGGTTACGTATGTACATGTGGGGGCGGAGCTAAAACAGGGGTGACACCCATTTGGGTTAGGGGCGTGTTTGTTTTGGTGATTTCAAATGTCAACATTGGCTTTGTGCACCCCACTTTTAATTTATTTATTAAACTGAAGCCACAGGTTTTGTCAGTGTTTAGGGCTGAAAACACATTCAGAAATCCCTTCATTTTATTCACTGGTCAAAAACATCAGGATGAAAAAAGGGAAAAGGGAATACTGTTGCCATAAAAAGGTGTATTTGGTCAACAGCAATGTTTAGGTTGGTGGTATGTGTCAAAGTAGGTAGATGGTATGTGTGAATGCAAGGACTCAATGTTTCCCAGCAGAGCATTGCCCAGGGCATCATACAGTACTTTAACCCAGACATATAGACATCACAGTTTGTTTACTCAAAGCCAATCAGATCTTCAAGCCTGCCCATTTTCCTGGTACCCACCGAGCTGTAAATGAGGCTAGATGCTACAGATCCGGTTTTAGCTCTACAAACTCGATGTAGTGAGTCATATATGCAGTATAAGTAAGAGGAAACTAACGCATTTTACTTTTATGATTTAAGTGGGATGTGGTAGCTTAGTAGTTAAGATATTCTACCACTGATCAGAAGGTTGTGAGTTTGAATCCCGGGTCCATTAAGCTGCCACTGCTGGGCCCCTGAGCAAGTAGCTTAACCCTCAATTGCTCAGTTGTATAAAATGTAAGTCACTCTGGGTAATGGTGTCTACCAAATGCCAGTACATTGGCCTCTTTATGTCCAGTTTAACTTTGGGTAAAAACCGTTTAACCATGAAATGAATTATAGAGCAATTAATATATTTTATTCTATAATATCTCTTACAGGATACACTGAGATGTAATATGGGTACAGGAGTGTGAAATGGACTTGAGAAAGCACAGTGAACTCATATTTTAGCACTGACCACAGCAGAATACCTGGGGAGCTAACAGGCCCCTAAGCACCACGATATTTTATCTCGGTAAGCCAACAGAATCGAACGCCACTATTCCATTAGCACCACTGACGTGATACACGTTGTACAGTAGTGCAAAATGAGCCTAGCCTTAGCTTTTTTCTCTCAGGTCAACATGGAAATTCAAGTAGTTTCATTGAGAAAAGCCTTATTGACATGGGATAAGGTTTCGGAACTCATGTATATAATGCATGGGGAGGTGATTTCTGTTTAAGCGAATTCATGATGTACGCATGGTTACATTCATCTCATTTAAATACAAACCCGTCACTTTTACATTTAGTAAATTGTTGGGGTTGTGGCTGCAACGAAGTGTCACCTCGTGATCATTAGTACAGTAGGTCACATGACAATAACATTTATAAGCTGTACATCTGCTATGAATGCAATAATGTAATCCCTCTGGTAAGTAACTACACTGTACTCGAACAAGCTTGCATTAATAAGGTGTGTCTACTTACAGAACTATTGCTTGCAGGGTGGATTTTTTTTAATGGTTTATAGATATTTGTTTTTGAATTTAGTCCAAAATTTCTGTGCGTGTGTATATGTTGTAAAAATAAATAAATAAATCAATGTATAAAAAATAAATAAATAAAAGGCAGTTCAGTAGAAGCCACTGAGCAGACAGGAAGCACAGGGAGTAGCAGTCATGCTTCGTCAATCTCGACTTGACAAACACTCCAGCTGTCACTGGGAGCTTGCGTAAAGATGAAAAGCACCAAGGGAGAGTCAGTGGGACAGGCTATAGGCAGAACAGCTCGACTGTGTCCTCACACTCAATCACTCAGGAAAGAGGAGGCACGGAAGAGTATACAAGTCACATCAGCTGTCAGTAGCAGCATCAGGCCCGAGCTCCCAAACCAATTACTTCAACAACAAGCGACTGTATTATTGCTCTGGCGTCTTACGTGGAGCTGGAGGACTGTATTGAAACGAGGTGTCGTTGAAGCTTATAGTCCGTAGGTCTATGGTACAGATACAGACACACACTAAGCAGACTAATTAGCGGAAAGAAATACGACAAACCTCGCACCTTTGCATATGAAGTGTTTCCTATAAAGGCTCTGGATCAACTGCATCCCTATCCAAGGAAAAAGTAAAAAAAAAAAACGCTTACTGAAAACTAAACTATTAAACTATTAGATACAAGAATACTACTAAGAAAATCAAGCAGAAGCTACATTAAAGGAACTGTAAACACATCACAGTTTGATATGCATAAAATATCATTGTGTCTTTATTAAAAAACATTAAAAATATAAAAATGAATTCATTCATATTTATAGTAATAAATAAAAATGGGTCTTGTAAAAATCAATATGACCTGAATCCCTGTTACATAATGAAGGCTTTATAGAAGAAGAAATTCACCATTATTAAGCCAAATTGGATCCCAGTAATGACATGCACAGTATAATAAGAAGATGAAATACGGGACATAAATAACTCAGGTCACACCTTGTCTTCACACCTTCATTGAGGGGAATATGATTTGACCCTTTATTGTATCAAGGTTATGACTTTAACTAAGCAGAATTTATTTAACAATACAGCTTCCACCCTCGTTATTCGGCAGCTTATAAAAATAACATTTGATCCAGCAACTTTTATTGTTTTGCATGTTGTTTGTTGATAGTTAATTTCCCTGATTAAGATGCTGTCTAGTCTAATGTAACGGTAGACTGGATTGTAAAAAAAAAAAAAATAGAAACATATTCTGTTGCAAAAATAAAGAATTTTTAAAATACTAAAAATTCTATTATTTCATTTCTTAATGTCATATTTGTGAATATAATGTTACACAAACATGTATGTATGAATTTTTTAAAATCCAGTTTATCTCTTGTGCCATCTGTTTATTCATTCATTCATTCATTCATTCATTTTCTACCGCTTATCCGAACTATTCTTGGGTCACGGGGAGCCTGTGCCTATCTCAGGCGTCATTGGGCATCAAGGCAGGATACACCCTGGACGGAGTGCCAACTCATCGCAGGGCACACACACTCTCTCATTCACTCACGCACTCCATCTGTTTATTTTTCTCCGTATTCTAATACTAAAATGAGCCTGAGCCTTATGATTAGAACAAAGAATGGTGTTTGAATTAATCACCATTTAGGAACTGCAGGGAAGTCTATAGTTCAGACTGAACAGACTTCCAGCTCTCTTTATAAAAAAGAGTGATCATGCTTTCCTACTGAAACACAGTAAAATCTGTCTACCACACCATTCTGATTGTCTACTGGCATACATACATATATATATATATATATATATATATATATATATATATATATATATATATATATATATATATATATATTTTTTTTTTTACATTTACATTTTGTTTGCTCAATTTTCTTGTCTTTTCTATCCAGAAGTAGGACCTGTCTGATCCATGATGGTGCCTCCAGCTTGTCATTTCCTGGCTTGTTCTTCCACAGAGTCAGCTTGTTAGCTCTTGCTGAAGTCAGCCAGATCTACCAGGATAGGACAATCTATAAAAGTGTATTTTAGTTGGATCTTGAACAATCAGCAGTTAAATCTAATTATAGTAATTAAGAAGCTGATTACAAACAACACAGCTTCCCAATTCCTTTTTTTAAGCAGGTGTAAGTAAGATATAAATGGTTAATGATGTTAATTATTAGGATAAAGAATGGTTTAGGTTTCACTAATCATCACGACTCGTTCCGGTTTAGAATGAAAAAATACAAAATGTTCAATGAGTTCCTAAAGAGTTAGTCTTCATGAGCATCCACCTTATTATAACACATACAGCCCTAAGCGTTCTGTTTATACTCCATGCTGCTAGCTTATTTTTAATCCTCACATCGCATACATTTGCAGACATTTGCAGATCCAGTGGAAGAACTGAACACCACTGACTTGAAAATGATCGAGTGCATTATCTGAGTAATTAAAAGTCATTTTCTAAAACCTGAACATGCAGTGAGAAGTCAGTGACATCCATTAAACTGTGATTAATGCTTTTGAAATTGCTATTAGTGTAGATTAGATTTCCGACGTGTTCGGGGCAGTTCACGCCAAATATAACATTTAAGCTAATTTGAATGCAAGCCGAATACAAGAACAGCACGGACATCAGAACTTTATTACTGGTATATGTAATCAGCACCAGTATTATTGGCACCCTTTGTAATAAGGAAAATATGAGATAAATCTAACTTTCAATAGATTTAAATGCATTCTAAGAAAGCAGACATATTTTCACCTAACCCTGCTTCTACTTCATGGAGTGTATGATAACATGTATCCTTACAAGGTTCCCAATGCCCAAACGCCACCTTAATACATTAACAGCATTTGGCAGACTCCCTTAACGATAGCGACTTACTTTTTATACAACTGAGCAATTGAGGCTTAAAGGGCCTTGCTTAGGGGCCCAGTGATGGCAGCTTGGTGGACCTGGGGTTCAAATTCGCAGCCTTCCAATTGGTAGTCCAACACCTTAACCACTAGGCTACCACATAGGATTAGGTTCTTTTCTGTGTAGCCAAAGAAAGGATGTTTTTTCTGGCACGCTTTCTACCATTAAAATAAATACGTTACTTGGTTACATTTTACTCATAAGAATTTCTACAGATGGCAATAATTATACCGTAAGATTTTGTAAATTTGCCAAGAGTTTTTTAAACTTCAAATAAAGGTTAATCTTTATGTAAATGTCAGTGTTTAGCCCAAGACAACAGTGAACATGTTCAAAATTTTTTTAATCTAATTCCTATTTTAACAAATAATAAATGATAGTGTGAGGCTGACTTTTAGCATTAATTGCACTCTTCAAGAAGAGATGGAGTGTGGCTTGTTCCCAATCTTGCTTTTAATTATTCCCTCATTAGTGCACATTATATTACCTGCTGGCCTTTGCGATGTTGGATTTTAGTCATCGTGCTGAGCTGATTAAATGTCAAGCCCTTACTGATTCCACGAAAGTCACTCGTTTCAGTGAAAACATTTCATTCTGACTTACTAGATTTAGACATTTATGACGGCGAAGGGATAATTCAGTGTGCTGCAGCTCCCAGGCGCTCTGTCTCATGGTTACTTTGTGTAGAATTTCATTCATGATTATTTCTTATCTTTTACAAGTATTAACAAAGACATTTAACACATACATATCGTCGCTGTCAGACGGAATCCTCGTATCTCCAAAACCGTTATTTTTCAGGAAATGAAAAAAACGCCGTACCTTATCTGCAGTGCACAGGGTTTAGTCCGCGTTGCAGTGGATTGTCTTGAGCTAAATTCCTGTCCTCAGACGAGCACCAGAACTAGCGGGGGTCAAGATTTTTTTTTCTTTGAGCCCAGTGTTTTGAAGACATTTACCTCAGAAGACGTGTTGATTCGTTGCGACTCTTCTTGAGGAGAAATATGCCGTGAAGCTCTCCCGCGGAGTGAGGAAGAGGTGGACAGTTGAAGTGTCCAATGGAGTTATGAGATTTGCGCTCAAGATATTTTCAAGACTTTAGATTGGTTAATAACTTATAAACATAACAGACCCACGTGGGGACTGACCAATAGCATCGATATGTGAAAAAATATGAAATTGACCAAATTTGGACATACGAGGTTTCCACCCGACAGCGACGATATGGTATAGTATATGAGCTAGAAGTTGTCAGTTAGGTGTCTAATCTAATCATTTTCTCCATACGTGCACACTGGCAACAAGCAATTTGAATTGAGATTTGCAAATCTGTCAAGCTGCAAATTTTGAAATGGTTGAATTGGATTTGCAGGTTTGGGCTAAAACAAATTGTATTTGGAGCTATCTGTGATTTCCTCTACTTCTTCTCAACTATTTTCACTATTTTGCCCCAGTCCCTGCTGAACAGAGATGCAGCCCCAATAATACAATGCTTCCACCACCATGCTTAAATTTGAGTGATAAGCTGTCTTGTTTTTGTCCAAAGGTAAAAAAACAAAACAAAAAAAAAACACCACTTTGGTCACATCACACATTTTGCTACATGTCTATGGGTTGAGTTAGATGGCCTTGGCCTTTTTCTTGTTTGTGTGTGTGAGAGAGTGTTTATGTGTGTTTCCTCTAGCCACCTCACCTCAAAGAACACTGTCTCCATGGCAAGCAACAAAGCAGCAGTGTGACCGCAAGCAACATTTGAAATCCGGATTTCTGAATCTGTCGAAATTCAAACTATGAAAAAGATGAGATTTTACCAAAACGAAATGAGATACGATACACAGATCGACAAACAAAACTAACGGCAAGTTACTTGCAAATGAAAGTTTAGTCTCATTAATATTTCTCTTTGTAATTCATGCATGATGGGCTCATTAGTTGGTGACAGCCCTGCCGTTGCCCTCTAATACCCCTGTGCCTGTCACTACAGCACCCAGTACATCACACAGGCTGATTTATCTCCTATAACTGATGAGCACTGCGAGGTGATTAAAACCATTCACGCTTAATTGTTTCCATCATGCCTTTAATTCCTTGGTGGATTTCCGTCTCCGTGGGCATAAGAGTTCGTAATAAAGAATAATGGTTTTAAGATTTCTTCAGAAAAGCAGGTGTTTCATCAGTAAGCGATTACCATAGAGGAACATCATGAGATTAATCACTGTTTTGCAGGATCACACCATTAACCTTTTTTTTTTTTTTTTTTTTTTTTAGGAAGCCTTATTTCTAAGCACAAACATTCCAGGCTCGGCTATGGAAACTACTTATAGAGCTTTAACTACTAATTTTAAGCCAGCACCAAAGTCTTGCACTCCGACACAACCCTGTTAATCTTGCAGGCTTTGGTGTGGGGGGTAAAGTTTACCAACATACATGTAGCACAACATGTAGCACAATTTTGTTCTACTCTTCCTTGCAGAAATGCTCCAGAGTGATCACTTTTCATGTCCTTCCACAGGTTTTTCAATAGGATTTAGATCTGGACTCAATCCAAAGCATTGATTTTCTTCTTTTTGAAGCTGTTCCCTTTGTTGACTTGGATTTTCACAAAGAATTGACCTTCCAGCAGGACAGCGATCCAAACAGCGGACTGCAGTTTTTGTAGAAAAGTTGATTGTATACGGAGACATCCATAATTTCTCGTATCTATGCAGCCCTATAACGCAGTGCTGCCACCACCATGTTTTAATTGCTGTCTCTTGTGGCAAATGTATGTTTTGGAATTAAGAATTTCTTGTTTGTTTTTAACAGAATTTAAATCGCTCCATTCCAAGTGGCAAAATCTGTTAGACAGCCTTTTGTCAGGATCCAGCCCGGACTTTGGCCATGTGCTTTTGTTTATGTTCGGTGTTCACTTGTCTGCTCCACCCTTGTCTTTTCCGCCCCGCCTCTGCACACCTGTTCCTCATGTGTCAAATTGTTGTTAGTATTTTGTCTAGCCACATTGCCTTAAGCAGCGCGGAATCCTTGATGTTGTCTTATGTTGTCTTATGCGTCCTTGTTTTGTGTTTTAAGTTATTAAACCTGTTCATTTTACGCTATCCTGTATTTGGGTCTGTTTTATCCCCGCGTCGCTGACACATTTTTTCTCCAAGAGAGGTGAAAAGCCATCCCAACTTATAGCCAGGACATGTGAAGAATGAAAGAATGTTGTTTTTTAACCAATACTTCCTCAGATAATCCTGCAACTCCTCTAATGTTGCTTTAGATAGACCTTGTCCTTGGTATTGTCACTGTGGTATCCCATTCTCTACACTTGTTCATTCTTCAATCTGGGGGTGTATTAAAATGACTTTTTCACATGAGTTTGAATGTTGTTTATTCACTCACATGTCCTGTTTACAAGCATATATGACCATATTACTACATATGATCGATCACAAAACCCTGCAGTTTTAACAGGGGTGTGCAGATTTTTGAACATTTTTTAAATCCAATTTAAATGTGCGTTTTTGTCTTGGAAGATATTCCGATAAGTAAAGAACATCATTAGATACTAGACATTAAGTTTTAATGTCAAGACAATTCACATATCATAAAGTTTTCATGAGGGGGCCACAGGTCAGTTTATTTTATTCAAGGGATTCTGACCAGTGTTGTAATGTAACAGAGTACAAATACTTCGTTACTGTACTTAAGTAGAAATGTCACGTATCTGTACTTTACTTCGCTATTTATATTTACAGTATGTCAACTTTCACTTTTACTCCACTACATTTCCCAGATAAAATGTATACTTTTACTCCGTTATATTTCCACTAAGCGTCTTCGTTACTCGTTACTACAAAATAAAATCAGAATAAATGTGTGCGACTGCAATAAGGGAGGTTTGGCGAATCACTGCTCCTGGACTGCATTGCATTTCACTATTCTTATTACCAGAGTTGATAGCACAAACAAAATATTAATGCAAACAATCCATTCAATACTAAATAAAAATAACATTTATTGATTTGGTCTTTGTCTTGTGAATATTTTTTAACGACAGCATTCATTAGACACACTGTAGAGAATGCACACATACATGAACTGATCTGATTCAAGACTGGCATCATTACATCATGCATAAAATTTTGGTGTACACTTTTGCCATTTTAAATAATACCATAACTTTTGTCTTACTATGTAGTCATATAATATATAATATAAAACTCTTCTTGTTTTAAATTCTCACTGACGGCTAAAACCCCTAAAGATGAAACCCTAGAACCGCCCCTGCTCTTATGCCTACCGAAAAATCACAGATATTTTACTTTTTACTTTTACTTCAAATACTTAAGTACATTAAATATCAGAAAATGACTTTTGATACTTAAGTACATTAAATATCAGATACTTTAAGACTTTTACTTGAGTAATATTCTAAAAGGTAACTTTCACTTCTACCAAAGTCTTTTTCTAGTACGATACTTGTACTTTTACTCAAGTATTGCTTTCTAGTACTTTATACAACACTGATTCTGACCAACTGTGCAAATTCAGGATTAAAACCTATTTGACTTTATTTCTAACATTTCTAGTGTCAGATTAAGGTGAGTAAATGAACATTGCACAGTACATCTGTTAACAAAAATTGCTTTTCTTTGTCCTGCAAGCTTCATGTGTGACTTCCTAGGTAGTAGTCTAATACATCCCATAAATAAATGTGACTAAGAAAGACGTTTTCTTGCAGATTCTTGCATAAAAAACACACGAGTACAGCTTTCCACAATAAGTTATAACTTTTAAAGACAGGATTCTGTGAAGTTCTTTAATCCATCGACTCTGGATTAACACTCATGCCGTCTATAAACCAGCACATCCAACCCTTAAAAGACATATGTATATACAGTAGTTCCTGAAGATATCTCATAAAAAATATCTCATTTGTTTTCCATTAAATATCAGTTGTAGTTTGAAGTCTTTTAACGACAACATAGATTTAAGCAATATTCATTCATTCATTCATCTTCTACCGCTTATCCGAACTACCTCGGGTCACGGGGAGCCTGTGCCTATCTCAGGCGTCATCGGGCATCAAGGCAGGATACACCCTGGACGGAGTGCCAACCCTTCGCAGGGCACACACACACTCTCATTCACTCACACAATCACACACTAGGGACAATTTTCCAGAGATGCCAATCAACCTACCATGCATGTCTTTGGACCGGGGGAGGAAACCGGAGTACCCGGAGGAAACCCCCGAGGTACGGGGAGAACATGCAAACTCCACACACACAAGGTGGAGGCGGGAATCGAACCCCGACCCTGGAGGTGTGAGGCGAATGTGCTAACCACTAAACCACCGTGCCCCTTAAGCAATATTTAAATTTTTAATTTTTTTTTTTTCAGTTTATTTGTATAGTGCTTTTAACAATTAACATCTACCCCTAATGAGCAAGCCATGGATGACGGCGGCAAGGAAAAACTCTCAGAGAGTTATGGAATGGAAGAAACCATGAGAGGAACCAGACAGAAGGGACCCTCATTCATTTACATCATTTCATTTAGCAGACGCCCTTATCCAGAGCGACTTACATTATCTCATGTTTATACAGCTGAGCAATTGAGGGTTAAGGGCCTTGCTCAGGGGCCCAACACTGGCAGCTTGGTGGACCTGGGCTCGAACTCACAACCTTCCGATTGGTAGCCCAACACCTTAACTACTAGACTACCACATGCCCCATCCTCATCCTTATTTGGGTGACACTGAACAGGAAATAATGTCAATTATTTAAATGTAAATAATGTCTTTTACCGCAGTTTGTAGTTAAGTGCAATTAACCAATCAAAAGCTTCTGTGTCTTCAAGTGATAGATACAAGACACAAGCGATTAGTAGCGCGATATTTCTTTTTTATAATTTTATACCAGTAAATGACAGTGGACATGCTATAAGACTATAAGAATTTATAAGCTAAATTTTCTGTTCATTTTTGCTGCTAAAGGTAGATCAAAAACAGATGCCATTTTCTTACACTCATTCGCTTCGTTCTACCGTTTCATCTTCATTCAATGAGCTTTTATACTTTAAGACAAAAAGTCAGTGAAAAGTATAATTTGCATGTCTGCCGATGATGCTGTAGTAACAAACTAGGAAGCAAAATACTACTTTGGGGCACACAGATCAGTGGAGTTATACTCCCAGTGAGACGTACCGGTTAGGTTAGATAAAATAAAGGATAGATAAAAGCACCCTTCAAAAGCTTCTTAACCAATTAAATTAGTGGACCGGAACTAACTGTTACTAGCTATAATATTGTATTTGTAACATTCCTAATTTTCCACAGCTTTATCAAGCAACCATTTAGGGGAAATAAAAAGTAGAAATTTATCTAGGCAACACTGTTTCTTCTTTCCGCTTCTCCCTGGTCGGGGTCGCCACAGCAGATCAGGTGGTCCACGTATTAAATTTGGCACAGGATTTATGCCGGATGCACTTCCTGACACAACCCTCCCATTTTATAAGGGCTTGGGACTGGCACTGAGAGTTGTTTTTCTGTGGCTGGGTTAGCTTCCTGCCTGGGGTTCGAACCAGGGCCGCTGCTATGAGAGCACTGGATCCTGTCGCTGGACCACCTCGGGGTGGCTAAATTTAACTAAGCAACTAAATTCTACTATTGTTTGTCCAGCATAAGAAAAAAAATTGTAGTAATAAATCACCTAAGCGAACTTTTAACAGACTGGCTAATTTAGAAATGCTTCTTAAGATTTGTAACTCTTCCCCACAATTCTTTTTTCTCACAAATCACTTCCTGTAATGACACACTCGGCTCATATATTCTGAGTAATACCAAATTGGGGGCTGTTTAGTTTGTAGCTTTTCATCCTAAGCCTTGGAAAAGTTACTGAGAATATTTTCACAACACCTCACAGCTATATATCTGTCTGTGTTTTTTTTGTGGACACAACAATGAGTGTTCCAGAAAATATCTGCACAATAAACACATTTACCGAATAGGGTCTTTTTATTCGACAACAGAACGGTAGGAAGTTCAAGCTCACTATCAGCTCCATGTGAGGGAGATGGTGGAGAAATTCTCTTGGCAGTTTGTTTTATGTAAACGCATCTCAGCATTTCCCTCTAAGTGCTGAAGAGCACAGATTAGGGCAGATATGCAGTGGCGGTTCTAGACCATTTCAACTGGGGGGCCAAGCTGGGGTCAGTTGTATTGTTAGAGGGGCCAGTTACATTTAGACCTTATTGTTGTCATATCACTTTCTGCACTGCACTGCAGGCAAAATACAACAGGCAAAATACCATGTTTATAATCATTCAACAATGTATTTGCATTTCAATTTTAGTTTTTACATTTGCATTACATATTCGGTATCAGTCACAGTAACTGTATTCTACGATTTTTGTGTTTTTTTTTTTTTGCAAAAAGATCAGCAAATTCATCTAGATTTAAGGCCTTTGCCCTCCTTGACTGAATACTTAGAACACCTAAATTGCTCATTAATCTGTCGTCCGGTCCTCTGATATTCCTCATTTTCTGATATCTGCCAAAGGAAAAAAAAATAAAAAATGGCCCCCCCTTGGCCCCCCCCAGAACCACCAGTGCAGATATGGAAAGTAAACTTTTTGCTATTTTTTCATTGTCTCCAAGCATAGCCTCTAATCCAAACTGAATATAATTAAAGTAAAACAGTGGAGAAGAATTCTACAGGGTTTAGTGCAATGATGCAAGCTCTGTTCAGGGATGTGCAGCTTAACAAAATCACTAGAAATCCCTCTGTGTGATGTCACAAAGTAAATTAGCATATTCCTTGAATCATCATTGTTTGCATATCAAAATGTTACATGAAGTGAGGAAGGAATATTATTTCTGAGAATAGAGCAGAATAGAGTTTTATGAAAAGTAAAAATGATTGATTATAAAGATTATATAGCTAATAGACATGCAGAAACGAAATATAAATGGAATACATTGCTTTTTTAAAATATAGCCAAAAAGAGAATTTAAAACTATGTGGTCTTCAGGGAACAGTGGTGATATGTGATTGGTTGTTATGAACAGTGGTATTCTGTGATCAGCTGCTGGGAACAGTGTTGCTCTGTGATCTGTGGATGGTGGGAACAGTGGTGATCGGTGATTTGTTGTTGTGAACAGTGGTGATCAGTGATCAGCTGCTGGGAACAGTGTTGCTCTGTGATTGGCTGGTGGGAACAGTGGTGATCGGTGATTTGTTGTTGTGAACAGTGGTGATCAGTGATTGGGTGGTGGAAACAGTGGTGATCAGTGATTTGTTTGTTGTGAACAGTGGTGATCGGTGATTTGTTGTTGTGAACAGTGGTGATCAGTGATTGGGTGGTGGAAACAGTGGTGATTGGTCTTTAGGGAACAGTGGTGATCAGTGATTTGTTTGTTGTGAACAGTGGTGATCAGTGATTTGTTGTTGTGAACAGTCGTGATTAGTGATTGGGTGGTGGAAACAGTACTGTTTGGTCTTTAGGGAACAGTGGTGATCAGTGATTTGTTGTTGTGAACAGTGGTGATCAGTGATTTGTTGTTGTGAACAGTAGTGATTAGTGATTGGGTGGTGGAAACAGTACTGTTTGGTCTTTAGGGAACAGTGGTGATCAGTGATTTGTTTTTGTGAACAGTGGTGATCAGTGATTTGTTGTGAACAGTGGTGATCAGTGATTTGTTGTTGTGAACAGTGGTGATCAGTGATTTGTTGTTGTGAACAGTGGTGATTAGTGATTGGGTGGTGGAAACAGTGGTGATTGGTCTTTAGGGAACAGTGGTGATAGATACATAAAATACTTTGTTTACAGAAATTTTGAAAGCAGTTACCTGTGTGAACAGTGACAACATGCTGAATGATTACTGATTCTGTCATGGTGATTATAAAGACACATCAATTTGACATGATTACGTTCTGTCCCCTCAAACACCAGCTGAAAAATTCTTATAACCCAACTTCTGTTTAGGTGATAGACAGCTTATTCTCCAGTCAGAGTGCAGAGAGTTGTTATAAAAGAGATGTAAAGGAAACCATAGCTATCAACAGTGTGATGGAACAAAACAGACAAACAGTGCTTAAGTAAGTTAAAGGTTTGGAAGTTTGAACTTCAGAAGTAATTCCCTGGTGCACCTGCAGCGCTTCAGACTCATCTATGATACATTTCAAGCTCTGTATGAAGAGGCGTCATTGCCATTTATTACAGTTTTGTACGATGTGTGAAGTGTCAGCATCTTTTCCTTCTCATTATGTAGAGGAAGGATTCACAGGCTGCAGTGTGAAGCTTGTGGACTCCATTTTGTTTTCGATGCCATTTTATTTGTTATATCTCCAGTCGCAATTCTCATCAACGCAAAATCTCAAGAACTGCTGGTAGAATGTTTGAAGGTTTTATGTGGAATTTATTGATTTTGGAATTGATCTAAACAGGGTCGAGGTTACTGGTATATACAGTAAATATGTAACAAGAAGGACCAGACTTAGTAGAATCCCCATTGATGTCATCGGTGGCTGGATTTTATTTATTTATTTATTTATTTATTTATTTATTTTGCAACCTAGTCACACATACTGTACCAGCTCAAAGATGTAATGCTTAGACTTGCCATATCTATATGAGCTGACAGGAAGTCTGCAATAACTCTTAATAACCGTCAGCAGAAAAGCATCTTAGAACTCGCAACATGCCAAACTTTGACACACAAAGGCTACAACAGCAGAAGCCCACACTAGCTTCTACTCTTCTCTGTCAAGAACAGGAACCTCGGGCTACAGTGTACACATATTCACCCGAAACCGGACTGTTGAAGATCAGGAAAAACATCACCTGGTCCAATCAATTTACCAGTCAATTACCACACATCTTACACTGGTAGAAAGAATTCTAACATCTAACATGTCTATGTTCCGTTAATGGTCTACCGTGAGGCGTTGTGTCACACATGTGCTCAGCTGTTTGATGGACAATTACAGCACCACAATAATCAAGCTGTTTGATTATGGAAAGTGTGTTGATTCTGTTGAAGGCTCGATTTCTCACTGCACTTTCGCCAACACTGTCGTGTAGAGATTGCAAAATTATTCATACAGCTAAAAAACTGATTTCATGGGCATGTGCAGTTGGCTTTTGTTTTTTAGTCTTTGTTCATTTTTCTTGCTTTCGCTGTTGAAAATCTGCCAGATGTCCTCCACTGCCTTTTACAGATTTTAAAAGGATTACTTTGTTAGGTCGTGTTAAAGGACACAACCATGTGTTGATTTTAACATTGTTAAAAGAAATTGAACCTGGTCGATTAGGCCAGTGATTCCCAACCCCCAGTCCCCGGACCGGTGCCGGTCCGTGGAACCGTTAGTACCGGGCCTTGAAATATTCCCAGAATTTTTTTTATATAATAATAATAATTGTCTTTTTTAAGTGCTATGACGTCATGTTATTTAATCCAAAACATAAACAATAAATAAATTAAAATATGTTTCTTTGAGCGCCTTGCGATTGCTTAGCAACGTGTCGTATCTGAACGGACTGCAAAAAAGCGCGGTGCACCTGAAGTGACCGAAGTATGTGGAGAGATGAGCGGGCCTCAGCAGACTTCAATGGCTAATGTCATTGCGGGCAGTTCTGGTAAAAGGAAAGGCGATGACCAACTCGAAGATAGCGAGAGAAAAAAAAAGTCAAGCTTCAATCATAAATGCGATACCTTATACATTAGGTATGGATTTACGACAACAGGCGATTCCGTGGCGCCAAATCCGTTGTGTGTTATTTGTGGTGAAAAACTCTGCAATGAAGCCGTCAAAACTTCAGCGGCACGTAACCACCAAACACCCAACTCGCAAAGACAGAAAGAAAGAAACGTGAGTAAGCTGGTTTTCGTTCATATTTGTGAAGCAGACCTTTTTCAAATTTCGTTTTATTGTATCCTGGAATACCCTGCCTTGATGCCCGATGACGCCTGAGATCATCGGGCCGAGGTAGTTCGGATAAGCGGTAGAAAATGAGTGAATGAAGGAATGTATCCTGGAATTTGTGTGCATTGTTTTGTTTGTGCATGCCCAGGAAGAACAAATAGGCTATAGTAATATCAATAAGCAGTTCATATTCTGTTCTCATTGGTATTTTTTGTTAAAGGTTAAAGCTTAAACTTTTAAAAATTATTGGCTGAAATCACTGTGTGTTTTCTATTGTATTCTAAAACTGTCTCATTGTTGAAACTGGCTCTTATTTTCATACAATTAGCCTTTGTTGTCACCTGTTGATGAGTGAAAACACTAAGTTGCTGTTGAAGTGATTCTGGAGTGATTCTGACAGGTGAAATGGACTGGTATTTTCATACAATTTGCCATTACTGCCACCTGCTAGTGAGTGAGTGCTGTGTAAGTTGCTTTTGAAGTAGACCCAATTGTGTGGGAGAAAAGGAAAATATTTTGTGAACCGGTCTGAAAGTTTAAAAAGATTGGTATATTCCTACAAGTTTGTTGCCACCATGTTCAATGTATATGAAATTAAATGATAGGCTGTTACTGTTTTACACAGTGATATGTTCCAAACGATGCATCTTAAAATTGAGGCATTAAAATTGACAACTGGTCCCTGGAATTTTTTTTATGTATAAGCTGGTCCCTGGCACAAAAAAGGTTGGGAACCCCTGCATTAGGCCATCCTTAAAAATATTTTGGTTTGCAGTAACAGTAAAAAAAAAAAAAAAAAAGGGTCGGTAGGTAGGTCTGTATATTTTTTTTTCAAGTTTCACTGTAAAAAAAAAAGTATAATTTTTGGTGATGGTGATTACGTAGGTATGAATTTAAACAAATTATCATATCGTGACGTCACCGACTGGGTCTTCAACCAGTGCCTTTGGGCGCATCATTGCAAACATCATTTTGATGCTGGGCACAGTTTTTCCAGAACTTCGTGCCAAGTTATAGCAGTGTCGAGCTGTTTCAATGAATTTTTTAGATGTATTATGGTGCCCGAACCCGTATGACTTTGAACGGTGACCGCGAACATTTTGTTTACTGCAGCCACAGCCATCATTACCAAGCGCGAACCATTGACTCTGACAGTGAATGAGAGTATGAGACGAAGCGAACGCACAAGCCACACAGTGTGACATCCGGTAAACATACAGTAGATGACGTCACGGGTTTTATTTAAAAGAAAGAACGTTGCCTTCGTTTGTATGTAGGCCTAGGCAATTTATATATTTACAGTACTTACTAAAATATAATTAACATTATTTTATTGCTTTTGTATTAGTTGTTGGAAGAGTAAAAAAAAAAAATTGGTCGGTCTTAATATTTTTCGGTCAAGAATATTTTTAAGGATGGCCTTATATGGTAGTTAAATCGTAAAACAGAGATGCATTTTCCATTTTCTGACTTTCCCAGTGATGCACCTCACACACAAACAGCATGATGACCACGGTGGTAAATATTCTGCACAAAGCATAAACATTTATTTGAAGTACTTGACTTGACTTGAACTGATGACTCAAAAAATGACATATATAATAAATAATTCAGGCTAGGCTAAAACACAGTAGCTACCGTGATGTAATAACCTGCCATGTGGAAACAGGTGCAGGACATAGAGCTTCGCTTTATTAAAGCCAAAAGGTAAAGACAAGCTCACAAAACAGGATTTGATCAACATGTGGCAAATACAGAGCTTTGGAGGTTGGGGTCAGCCATGATACAGCACCCCTGGTGCGATGGGAGTTGCTCAAGAGCACAGCAGTCACAGCTTGGCAGTGCTGGGGCTGGAACCACTATCCTTCGGTCCTCCGATCAACAACCCAGAGCCTTAACCATTTGAGCCACCACCACAACCCTTTTAGTCTGGCAAAACAGAGAACAAAAGCTCTGTAAAAACCATCACGGACAAGTAATCAGGACAAAACATGCAGGCAGAGACACGAATCAAAAAAGAATCATGCAAGTGGAACAAACGCCAAAAAGTGAAATATAGCACAGCTCAGCTCACAATGCAAGGGGGAGATTCATGACCGCATGGTATATGAAGAATCAGATGATTATTACCTGCTTGTAACAAATTTCTAATGCAGCATAGTGTGCTTTCATGCCCTTGACAAAAAGATTAGCAAGTCGTTCTGTGGTGCTCAATCCTCAGGTTTCACCTGATTTTATTATTCATGCTGGGATTGAAATATTTCTTCACCATATGTTTACCTGTGAAGTGACTGCATGTAGTTGAGCAGTAAGACACTTTCATTTTCAGAATTCCACATACCTGCATGTTTCTGATTCAGAAAAATTGCTTGCCTGACGTTCACACTACGCGCTAATAAAAACACGTCAGCTTATACCTTATAGTTTGAGATTATAGTACTTGTAGTTATAGGGTGTAGTTCATTTCCCTTCCTTCAGATGCTCCCTGTTCGGGGTCGCCTCAGCTTATCACATGGTCCACATATATTAGATTTGGCACAGGTTTTATCCCGGATGCCCTTCCTGACGCAACTCTCCCATTTTTATCCGTGCACTTTTTTTAGGACCGGCACTGGGAGTAAATTCTTCAGGGGCTGGGTTAGCACTCGGGCCCGGGAATCAAACCGGGGTACTTACAGTATTATAACCTAAAAGAAATAGGATGTAATGTGAAATATGTAGAATGTAAAAGACCGTCATTTGCAATATAATAATTACAAGTAGCATGAAGTGCTGTTATGTTACATGTCATATATGCAAACAATACAGTGGAGAGTTGATATATTAATGTGCAGGTGAGCTCTATGTACAGTACTAACAGTGAAGTGCAGAGTTCAGGCTTCACCAAGGAACACAGTATCATGCGCCTTCAGTTTAAACATGAATAACAAGCCTGGACATGACCTCTACATGACCTGGAATGCTGAGCTTGTGATTCATCCATTACAATATATGAAATACGTCTACACATCAACTCATCACAAATCATAAACGAACTGAGAGCAAAATACATCTGTATGACTGATACCTCGAAAAGCACCGTAGTTTCTGGGAATAATTAGCTCAGGGATCCACTTTTTCCCCAAATCAATTTGGATTTGATGTTTTTTTGACGTACTTTGTGCCCGAGAGTAATTTATTCTTCATTATATCCATAATATATCTTATTACCATACCTGTGATATACATTCATAACAGGTGTGCTATGCTAAGAGATGTATTTCTTTATAATAACGGTATATTTTCTGTCGAACGCTGGGCCCGTTGACTGGGAAGCTGCTCAGGGTGACATTTCTCTCTAATTATCTATAGCTTCGTGAAGAGAAATGACGGAGTCAGCTGTTTATTTTTGGAGGAGGTGTTAATGGTCTGCATTTCCTCTGTGTTAAAGGCCAGAGACAGATTTCTGACATATCTGGATATATATGCTGTGCTATATATATCTGTCAGAAAAAGAAACACTTCTGAGTATGATGCCCAATTTGTGGGCTTTTTTACAGTTTTGTATGAATGACCTTCTGACCCTAGTCTTAACTATTTCAAAGTTTTTATTTAATAATTTGTTTTTAAAGACTTTTTTTTAAGATTTTATATTTATACTGTCTTGTACAGCTGCTAATTTGTCCACTGGTAAGAGTACAGTGTGTGTGTGAGTGTGTGTGTGCGTGTGTGTGTGTGTGTGTGTGTGTGTGTGTGTGTATGCACTGTACAGTATGTGAACATATGTGGGTGTGTGTGGGTGCATGAATAAAAATCTTCTGCGAATAACCTTTCTAGCTTTTGTAGCTGAAGCAGGCTAATTACAGTGTCTACGTTTTCCCTCTATACTGTATAACAATAGCAAAGTCTTTGAGACTGTCTAAAGTATATATTAACTGCAGTGATATATAGAGTCTCGTTTGAAATACACCAGTGCCACATATACAAAACTCAGCAACTACGACCTGGAATGTTTCTTCTCAGCGGTAGCTCTCGAAGAGGTTCGACACGCAGCAAAACGTCTCATTAACCTGACTTCACTAAACGTACAGTATACAGACGTCCATATAACGTTAGATTCCAGATACTTAAGTTCCTGTTCAGTAAGGGTGGAGCGAATTATATGAAGAATGCTTCTAAATAGACAGGTGAATCAATAGAAGATGGAGGTATGTGAACTCGACTTCGGTCAGTGACATCATTTCCAGTACCAAATGGTTCTTGGCGTATGTGTTTTGGTACCAGGTTGGTACCAGAAGGAACTAATATTACATGGAGGCAGAGCAAAAAATATGTAAAGATAAAATGTTCTTTACTGATACATATGTGCACTGTGTTGCAATACATTAATTACACATTATACAGAAATACAATGTAGAATAAAAAGAACAAAAAAAAAACTGGCGCAAAATGACTTTTAGGATTCAAAGACAGCACTAAGAAAGACATACTTCATAACATCTTATTTCATCAGTAGACTCACAATTCTATCTAGTATTCTTCAGCAAAAGTTACATAAAATAGATTTGCATTTTCTGATGATCTGGCAACCTTTGGGAATTCTGTGTTTAAGCTGTGTATTTTAAAATTGCTACTTGTCATCACTCCTGATATGGCAATATCTTGGTCCAAAATTCCTGGTCCTACTAATGTGAGATATACCACTACAAGGTAAAATAGTAAAAGATATGAAAGTTTTGCAATGTATGTTTGATTTGGCTAACAATCAGAAATGAAGAATTTGACCACTGACCATTTTCAGGAGAAATTCTAAAATGAGTAAAAAAAAAAAAAAAAGGCAAATCTAACACATGACAAAGAAGTTGATTAGTAATGATGGTTAAAAAATCCATAGACTACATTCAGAAAGATCGTTTCATATGCCATTAGAAACCTAATATTATTTTTAATAATATTTTTTGGTCTGTTTTTGCTCATTATCCAAAATTATCCATTGACTAATACACATACTGTTGAGTCGAGTCAGACTGAGGCTTGCCATAAACATACAATAGGGTTTTGGTGCAAAATTCTATTTTTTTTCTGCGGTCTGATGCAATTCTTTTTTTTTTTTTTGTTAGTTATGTTGTTAACTCGGGGGCACGGTGGCTTAGTGGTTAGCAATTCCCGCCTCTGCCTTGTGTGTGGAGTTTGCATGTTCTCCCCGTGCCTCGGGGGTTTCCTCCGGGTACTCCGGTTTCCTCCCCCGGTCCAAAGACATGCATGGTAGGTTGATTGGCATCTCTGGAAAATTGTTCGTAGTGTGTGATTGCGTGAGTGAATGAGTGTGTGTGCGTGCCCTGTGATGGGTTGGCACTCCGTCCAGGGTGTATCCTGCCTTGATGCCCGATGACGCCTGAGATAGGCACAGGCTCCCCGTGACCCGAGGTAGTTCGGATAAGCGGTAGAAGATGAATGAATGAATGAATGTTGTTAACTCTGCATCATCTATATAACTAGTAGTTCATACTAGTTCAGAGTGTGTCGAGATTCTATGCAGCAGCTGAATATGTATGAGCATGTTAGGGTCTAGACCAGGGCTAGCGATGCATTAAGAGGTTAAAACTGAGCTTTGGCACACACACACACGCACACACGCACGCACGCAAACACACAACACTCTTGAGTGATTTTTCCATTCATTCAGCCTACATTTCCCTTGACACTATTATGTCCTGTACAAAGGTGCTGTTAAAAATGGCATATCTGTATAGCATATCCCATTCTTCTGTTATTCTCTTATCCTTTATATACCGTATTATGTACAACGTACAAAAAGGAACGTTTGGTAAACTGCACTCATGTGCACCTGTTAGTCAAATTCCCTTGTGTGTGAACCATGAAGCCAGTTTAAGTGACTATGCAGGTAAGTTTTAGTTTAGTTATCACTTGTGGTCATCGTCATAGTTTTTTTTGTAGAAATTTCACAGATAACGTGCTCTGAGGCTGGTTATGTTCTGGGTAAAAGATCTCAATGTCAGAAATGACAGGTGAGGACCCAAATGCAGTAATGAGAAGTGAGGACCCAAATGCAGGAATGACAGGTGAGGACCCAAATGCAGGAATGACAAGTGAAGACCCAAATGCAGGAATGAGAAGTGAGGACCCAAATGCAGGAATGACAAGTGAAGACCCAAATGCAGGAATGAGAAGTGAGGACCCAAATGCAGGAATGACAGGTGAGGACCCAAATGCAGGAATGAGAAGTGAGGACCCAAATGCAGGAATGACAGGTGAGGACCCAAATGCAGTAATGAGAAGTGAGGACCCAAATGCAGGAATGACAGGTGAGGACCCAAATGCAGGAATGACAAGTGAAGACCCAAATGCAGGAATGAGAAGTGAGGACCCAAATGCAGGAATGGCAGGTGAGGACCCAAATGCAGGAACGAGAAGTGAGGACCCAAATGCAGGAACGAGAAGTGAGGACCCAAATGCAGGAACGAGAAGTGAGGACCCAAATGCAGGAACGAGAAGTGAGGACCCAAATGCAGGAATGACAAGTGAGGACCCATTTGCAGGAATGAGAAGTGAGGACCCAAATGCAGGAATGACAGGTGAGGACCCAAATGCAGGAATGAGAAGTGAGGACCCAAATGCAGGAACGAGAAGTGAGGACCCAAATGCAGGAATGAGAAGTGAGGACCCAAATGCAGGAATGACAAGTGAGGACCCATTTGCAGGAATGAGAAGTGAGGACCCAAATGCAGGAATGACAGGTGAGGACCCAAATGCAGGAATGAGAAGTGAGGACCCAAATGCAGGAACGAGAAGTGAGGACCCAAATGCAGGAATGAGAAGTGAGGACCCAAATGCAGGAACGAGAAGTGAGGACCCAAATGCAGGAATGACAGGTGAGGACCCAAATGCAGGAATGAGAAGTGAGGACCCAAATGCAGGAATGAGAAGTGAGGACCCAAATGCAGGAACGAGAAGTGAGGACCCAAATGCAGGAATGACATGTGAGGACCCAAATGCAGGAATGAGAAGTGAGGACCCAAATGCAGGAATGACAGGTGAGGACCCAAATGCAGGAATGAGAAGTGAGGACCCAAATGCAGGAATGAGAAGTGAGGACCCAAATGCAGGAATGACATGTGAGGACCCAAATGCAGGAATGACAGGTGAGGACCCAAATGCAGGAATGACAAGTGAGGACCCAAATGCAGGAATGACAAGTGAGGACCCAAATGCAGGAATGAGAAGTGAGGACCCAAATGCAGGAATGACAAGTGAGGACCCAAATGCAGGAACGAGAAGTGAGGACCCAAATGCAGGAATGACAGGTGAGGACCCAAATGCAGGAATGAGAAGTGAGGACCCAAATGCAGGAATGAGAAGTGAGGACCCAAATGCAGGAATGACATGTGAGGACCCAAATGCAGGAATGACAGGTGAGGACCCAAATGCAGGAATGACAGGTGAGGACCCAAATGCAGGAATGAGAAGTGAGGACCCAAATGCAGGAATGACAGGTGAGTCCAAACCAAAAGCTGTTAACAAAATACAATATTGGTAAAGAAAGCAGGGTCAAACCAGGCAGAAGAATCAGAGTCTATCCAGGGAGAACAGGAACAGTAACAAGGGCAGGAAGACTAAACAGGATAACAAAGCAAACTGTAACAGTTTGAAACAATTGCTTTATGCCTTACAGTATTTCCTGCTCCTCAAAGGTAAATCTAAGTGCTGGCCCCAAGCCTGGATCTGGTGTAAAATCAAATATTCAGATCGAATGCGAATCAGATTCAATCCATGCTCCTTTAAGAAGAAATATATTGATTTCACTTTCTCCATGTTGAATGTAATTGGTTAGTCAGTGCCTATGTCATGGTTTATTTTTCATAGCTCAAGGTTCAAAGCCTGAGTTGACTGAGGAAGGTGCTGTACAGATCAGTGATACCAGTAACCAGATACCAGAGTTTTTTAAAGTACCAACATGGCACAACTCCTCATTTGTTGATGTTGGTGTGTATTAACCCTTTTCCCCAGTACACTGTTGTTCCATTCCACCAGCAGAAAGGAAATCAGCTTAAGGGACATTTTCAATCAGTATAAACAAATGAATTATTTTATCGCTATCGCAAGTCCGATCTAAAATGAGTCAGGACTCTGTTGGCTTTCAGTGTGAAATGTGGGTTTTTTCCTCTGCTTCACTGAGTGGTTGATGCTAACACCTTCAAATTTTAGAGGCTGATCAACAAGCACTTCAGACATCTCAGAGACAAGAAAGCGGTTTTATATCATCAATTCACTACACTCAATATACTATAGTGTCCCTAAAAGGTTAGGTAAAAACAAATACTTATAAAAGCTTTCTTATTGTCCTGAGTGTCTATTTTCATATTAACCAGTTCACCATATGCTATTCAATTACTTTTTACAGTAGCCGTCACTTATTAGCTTAGCCAGCCAACAAAACATGAGACTATGGAGCACATTGGAGCTTTTTAGTTGCTAAATGGGCTAGCTAATAAATTTATGTCTATATATTTATATATTATTCAATCCTGCTCTAGTGTAAGATCATTCAACATTGAATAGTGAATAGTTTCTCCAAACTTTTTTTTTTTTTAATCCACAGCACTTACTAAAATAAACCACCTCAGCACATTACTTTTCCAATTCTGTAGCAGAGAAGGCAAATAATCCACCATCCAATGCTAATACGTCTGAAGGTTGGGCTCGTATTTATCACAGTGCTGATATGCGACAGCGCCTGTGTTTTTATTTTGCTATTCAGCTATTCACGGCTATTCAAACTCATTTCATTTACCGCACTGCGGATGCTTTCGGATGCCTCCAACCTCGCTGACCTGTAATCAGAAACCAATCATAAATTCCCCATCCCTTTGTTTGTCTGGTGCTCAGAGCAAGGCTAGCCAAAGCATACAATATCCACAAACATGGGAAATAGATTGCTTTGGTATTATTTTGGACAGGGTTAGTGTTTCTGACCTTCTTTTTGTGATCTACACAACTTTCATGTTAAGTCACTACAACAACGCAGCGCAACAGTGTAAAGGCAAGACTTTGATTTTTAGCCACTTTGCTGTTTAGTTCAATTCACTTTGTTGTTTAGTTCAATTCAGTTTTGTTTGTGTATGGTTTTAATAACGGACATTGCTGAAAAGCAGCCTTTTTTGCTATTATATAAATTCAGGATGTAAATTTTCTATTTAAATTTATTCCTAATGAGAAAGACAGAGGATTTGACGCTAAGGTAAACTCTCTGAGACGATATGATGATGAAAACCTTTAGAGGAACCCAAAGCCGACTCTGTGGATGCTATATAGTTCTCTACAGGCTTGATGCTTGGGTTTGATATGAACGGAAATGTATCCAACATGATCAGCAACCAGTAATACACTTTGAGAGGTTTATAATGATTTTATTTATGGCACTTTAATAAGACAAAATGCTCCCAAGATAGATCAAAGCTAAATAGCGAAGCTTTTTCCATACTTCTTGAGAGACAGGTAGAAATCATGAGCTATGGTCATGGTGTTATGGTGACTGATGCACCTACAGTATAAAGACGTTCTTCTGTTCCTCCATTAAAATCACTAAACAGACAGAAATTTCACCTCTCTCTCACTCATTTTGTACCTCTTATCTGAACTACCTCGGGTCACGGGGAGCCTGTGCCTATCTCAGGCTTCATTGGGCATCTAGGCAGGATACACCCTGGACGGAGTGCCAACCTATCGCAGGGCACACACACTCTCATTCACTCACACACTCACACACTACAGACAATTTTCCAGAGACGCCAATCAACCTACCATGCATGTCTTGTTTGCTTTTTTCCCTTGATTGCAAAATCACATAATCCACCGGATTTGTCAGAGGACGTTTTAACTAAATGTTCTGGAGAAGCTTTCATCTAGCAGAGTATGGATTAGTTGAAGCCTTGTGTAAGGATCATCTGTATTTCTGTACTGGCCAATGATATAATGCATAATTATACATTTTTAACGAGTTAGTAGTCACAAATCCTGCTCGTTCAGTGCATTCAGGAAAGGTTTATATTCAGCCAGAAGAGTAGAGAAACAGACACGAGTACAGCTCACCAGACACGTGGCCTTTTTTAATCACTCATGTTAAGCTGCAGAACAATGTGGCATTTTCTTGGCTCTTCTCCACCTTCCTTACTCATAGCCTTTCAAAGCAGTGTCTCGGCCTTATCGCACCAGCACAGCTGTCGAGTCACAGATTCATGACCCGACGCTCTATCATTTCAGAAGCTCTTCTCCAAATCAGCGAAGTAACTGCGCCTGTTGAGGCTCTAGATTGAAACCATCCAGGCTAATTGCGCCCATTATATCCTTCACTCATTTTCATAATTACCTTCTACACATGAACATGCCACTCGATGGGAAGAAAGCAAAGCGAGATACGACTACAGAGGTACTGTAGTGTGTGCGCTTAATCTGTGCCTGGAGCAGGTATCCACAAATATAAAAAATTGGAATTTAAATTGTCCAAAGAAAAATTGGATCAGCCAATGTCGTTTCTGACAGTTTTCTTTTTTTTTTTTTTAATTCTGTGTGTCTGTGAGAATGAGGAAATGACTTTCAACTCATTCTTCATCTGTATTACTTTCCTTCTGTGCTTTAATTGAACACCTGTTGAGATTCTTTGTCACTATCGGACATTGACATTGACTTGTTATTAATTTCGCTTGTACCAACGTCGTGTCACGAAGGTTAAACAAATACCTCGGAAAAATTTGCTAATGTCGGATGTAACGATCGAGACGCTGAGCGAGCCGGGTTGTCGTCTGATACCTAGTGGTTTATATTCGTTGTTATGAAGCCATGTTTTATGGGTGAGATTATTGTATGTGGGATATCTGTGAATTTAATTATTTATTGGCTATTGATAGCAGCCCTGGTACTCTAGTAAGCAATACATATATAAAAACAAACCACTTTTCAAATCGGAGTGTCATGTACGTGTAGCTATCTGTAAAAATAAAAAAGAAAGACAGAAAATAAAGAAAATGTACTTGTAAAAGTCCAAATGTTACAAACTCTGCTATCATCATGATTGTTGCCATGAACCTTACAAACTATAAAAGTATTTACTAATCTAGCAAATCCAGTATGTTTGAACATTGGTATCTTTGAATTAAAAAAAAAACTTTCAAGGTACCATCAAACACTTATTGTACCTTTGTGTCTAGTACATAAGTAATATATGGAAAAGGATTTTTCTTTTTTTTTTTTTTTTTATAGTTTTTTGCTAAACAATAACATATCAATTTCAAACATGGCTTCTGGTAACAGTTCAAAATGTTATCACATTAGAATCCATCTTTGATGTTTCTAATATTTTTTTTTTAATAAATGGTTGTAAATTCAGGGACCCAAATATGCAATGTTCACTACCTTGTTTATCAGGAAGAGGCAAATATTGATAAAATATTCCATGTGTCTGTCACGGGAAACCTGGAGTCGATCCCAAGGGACCCTGGGGGACACTATGGACAGGTTCCCAGCTCATCGAAGGTTCTTTTACATTTAAGGCATTTGGCAGATGCCCGTATGCAGAGCAACTTTTATATCGTCGCTGTCGGGTGGAATCCTCATAACTCCAAAAACACCGTACCTTATCTGCAGTGCACAGGGTTTAGTCCGCGTTGCAGTGGTTGTCTTGCGCTAAATTCCTGTCCTCAGACGAGCACCAGAACTAGCGGGGGTCAAGATTTTTTTTTCTTTGAGCCCAGTGTTTTGAAGACATTTACCTCAGAAGACGTGTTGATTCGTTGCGACTCTTATTAAGGAGAAATATGCCGCGAAGCTCTCCCACGGAGTGAGGAAGAGGTGGACAGTTGAAGTGTCCAATGGAGTTAAGAGATTTGCGCTCAAGCTATTTTCAAGACCTTAGATTGGTTAATAACTTGTAAAAATAACAGACCCACATGGGGACTGACCAATAGTATCGATATATGAAAAAATATGAAATTGACCAAATTTGGACATACGAGGTTTCCGCCCGACAGCGACGATATATTTATGGTAATAATAATAATTAATGGCAATTAATGGTTAAAGCCCTTGCTCAGGGGCCCAGCAGTGGCAGCTTGGTGGATCTGAGATTCGAACACACGACCATCCAATTGGTAGTCCAATACCTGTCATTGAACTGGTGGAAGAATCTGGAGTACCAAACGCACTCCACACACACACAAGGTTTAGATGGGAATCGAATCTCCAACCCTGTAGGTACAAGGCAAACGTTCTAACCTCTAAACCATGGATTGTTCTCAGAAACAATGCAAATGAATTAGAATATGTTTACATCAGGTCAAGTTATTCCTAGCTTGTATAAGCTCATTCAGTCACTTTATTTATTCTGGCACACAGTTCTTATCATGCCCTATAACAAAGCCCCTGTATGCGGCTCATTACAGAACCCTGGTCTGAATACTGATCTAAAAAAAAACAAAAAACACAACAACAATATAGCAGCTTGTACAAGCAGCGGGGAGCATCACGGAGTAAACAGCTTCCCTCATTATGTTATTTGTTTGCCGCAGTTAAGCAAATGGTTACAAATAAGTGCTTTTAAAAGACTCGTAGTCAAGGACACAAAATGCGTTTCTCAATCCCTTACGACTAGTAATGGTGAGGAGCTTATTTCTGAAACAAAGCCTCTTGACTGACTAATACAGCTCCTTACATTAGAATGTAGCAAGCTTGTAAAGGGAAGCGCTGTAAGAAGTTTATGGACTCTGCGTTGCATAGAGGATGAGGATAAATGACACAGTGAAGACAAAGCAGAGAATCACAGGAGTACAGAAGGAATCCCAGCACGTCTGCACTGGATTACACGTTGTTGTTGTTGTTGTTTTTCTGTGTGAAGGTATGCAATGATGGGGAGGTAAAAAATAGTCAAGCTTTCATTTGTGCCTGCTGAGGAAATCACTGAGGGGAAATTTGCTGCTTTTTTTCAGTTGGCTTCAGCTGTTACAATAATTGAATTAGATTTGAATCAACACGGTGTCACAAAGGAATAATCGATGGCATCGCAAGAATATATTGGGGTACCCAAAACCCTTGAGAGGACACAAAAAATACCTTGACCAGATTTATAAGCATAAAGTTATTGTAACATTTTACCATTTAATCATGTGTCTGTTTTAATCAATTTATACCTACAAAACATTTCAAGTGCACATACAAATCTATCTGGGTTTGTTTTCTTGACCAAGTCAGAGTCTCGCTGTGGTGGAGGATCTTTTGGTCGATGGTCAGAAAAAATTGTCAGGGGTTCGAAAAAAAAGCATTTACATTTGGTAGCACACAAAATCTGCCTCTATAGTTATATTGACTTATAGTGCAATATCCGTCCGTCTGTCCGACCATCTATCCATCCATATTCTGCACTGCTTATCCTACATGGGGTTCTATCTCAGGCGTTTACAGTTTAGTCATGCCAATCAGACTATAAGACGTCATTGTAGGAGGGATCTGGAGTACACAGGGGAAACCTCCATAGCACAGAGAGAACATGCAAACTCCATACACACAAGTGGGAATCACCTTAGAGTCGCCCAGCCTCGGAGGCATACGTGATCACCACTATTAGTTCCTATAGTGCGATATTATTTTAAAATACATAAATCCGTATAACAGATTTGTTAGTCTTACATCCTTATTGGGAATCCGAGTCTTACCAGGTTCATGTCATGTTTCTTTCTAATCCAGACCACATTAGAAAAGTATAGTAACTATTGTACATAAGCAGTACATACTGTAAATATGTGTTTGAGACAAGAAGGTTTATTTATTCAGTAACAGATTCATTCAGTAACACAACTTCACTATTGCACCATCACGTTCATTTCAGAGCACGTGCGCAAACAAAAAAACGAAAGCACTGCAGGATACGTGCGACATCCATCTTGAGTGCAGGCATGCAAGCATAAATCAAGCCTTTATGGATGTTTTTAGTGAGGGGAGTGGTGGCTGGTGCGGTGCTTCAACATTAGACGTGGTGTGTGGTTGTAACTTGCACAGCCAGCCAGATATATTAGTGTCTTTTATGCAGGAACACTTATGAGTACAGTATATTAAACTTCATTTCAAGTTTTACCAGGCAAGTGAAGGACACAAGGTGTTTAAGAAGGCTAATTTTATTCAGCTCACACCTGTTTGTAAAATAGCTCGGACCCTGGAGGTGGGTTTTAACTGGCATTCGGCTTAATAAATAACGTCTCAGTTAGGGCGTGTGATTATACTAAAGGCCTGACATATTGTCGATTTTCTCTCTCTCTCTCTCTCTCTCTCTCTCTCTCTCTCTCTCTCGCTCTCAGCCCCCCTGATTAAGCATGCTAAGTCAAAGCCTATGGGTTATTGTGCAGGAGGAAACTACTGCTGTATACCAGGAGCGTCCTCTAAACTATTATTGTTATGTGATTGTTGTTCACACTTGAGGAAAAGCTTTGAGGCTGTGGCATAATGATCCTTTTTGTACTTCTGCTCCAGAACCCATTGCATTGCCCTTAGCCAAAGTGGACAGTTTTGTCCTGTTTGGCCCTTGTGAAAGCCATGGATGAACCCCGAAGTGAATTGAGATTCAAGCTTTAGACAGAGCTGTGGCGTGTGTGGTGATGTGTCTCTGCAAAGGTCTCTTCACCAATTAACCTTGTGTGACGCACAAGAGCACAAAACAAACAGCAGTGAAGCCTGTGTACGGTTGAGCGAGCCCCGGCTGATGAAGTGCTCTGCCTGCCATTTCATTAGAACCGAAAATAAGACCTGAGCCAAACTTCAAGCCATCAATCTAACACAGAGTGCACTATTCTAAATACAGAAACTGCCTTATCATTTATGGGAACCTTCTCTGTGGTAGTTAATGCATTATGCATTAAGGGTGCAACAATACACAGACATCAAAACTGATAACAATAACGTAATATCTCCTTACTGTACTTTTTTTTTTCACCCCAGTTCTATCTTACCCACTAATTAACTCACATAATTTCACTCCAACTACCAATAGGACATGGTGAAGGCTATCACATGCTTCGTCCAAGACTCATAAAGACAACGTTCAGCATTCACTAAATTCCAGGGGTTTCGTTACCACAACGTAAAGTGGGCGTGTTTCTGAGGTCTTGGAAAAACGCCCTCTTTCAAAAAAAAAGAGCATACCTACAATGGATAAAGACAGACAAAACAGTCATACAGGTAGATTTTATATTTTATATCTATTATGCTTTATTATGTTACAGTTAAGTTATTTTCGAAAACAAATAAACAACCAAAAACTAGGGTTAGGGTTAGATTATCAAATAGGCCACACCTATATCTGTTACGCTGTTCTGAAAACCCTGGAAAAAAGTGCATCTCGACAACGTTCACATCTTCTCCTATCCCTGGCCCTTATACACAGACACCAGTGCTTGTCAAGTTTCACTGTGATTGACAGAAGAGAGGGAGTATAACATCCATCTCCCCCAGAGAACTGCTAATTTTGCTGTCGTAGTTCCTCAAACGTCTTTAGTCTCGCTCCATAATGTATGTGATTCAGAGTACCACCTCAGTGGCAAGACTAATAAAAAAAATTATAAAAATATTTTCCATAAAAATATAAATCCATAATACTGTATTTTTACTGTATATGTCTGACTTATCATACTGTGGAAACTCCAACCTTAGCTAAGTATATTTTCAAGCAGACTTCTTGCCATGTTAACATTGACGGTACACTTTTATTAGGACACTTTTAAACAGAATTCTGTTGTGCTGAGTGACAGTAATCCGTAATTGTCCGTAATTCTTCGCAGTCAAACTTCGTGAGTTTGAACCTAGTGCACCGGCTGTACTCATGTGTGTATATGTGGAGGCAGGGATTATCCTGTGAGTTGTTGCAGAACTCTGTATGTACACTTTGTTATGCTCCTGCTCACCGTGGGCGACGGCTTCTGACGGTATGCCTGAAGGCACGGAACCTTACTTACTGCAGTAATACTGTGAAGGGGTGTATGTGCGCTCCATGAACAGTCATGAACTCCTCAGTATGGTAATTCTCGTCTGCATTCGCTCCTGGCCTTTCCAGTTTTCGGTGGAAACAGGAGCGTCGAGGTGAGCGTTTAATTCTGTGGTGATGTTTTTCTATACAATCCTTGTCACCTACAGACAGCTTCCTCTTGCACTGACAGCTGCTCCTGCTGGATACGGTTCATCCTTCATGGTGTTATGCCGACATTACCCTGGATACCGTGGTTCTAAATACACCATACGGACTTGTTGTCCTGGTCACAGATGTGCCACTGTGACACGCACGAACAATGTGTCCTTTTTTTGAACTCTATATCTCACATTATGTTGTGTGGATTGCAATATTTAATGTACTGCTGTGCTATTGTTCTGCTAACTGTTCTCACCCTTCACACTCTCTCTTACTTATAGAACATGAAATTGGTGAAGACTGGCCACGAGCCTGCGCCGATATATATAGGCGTAAAACCTTCAACACAACAGTGTCCAGTGTTTCAGTTTTATCTGTCTAATATGGACAGTTTTAGACAATACTGAGTTAGATACAGTATATATCATAGTATAACTTAACAATGCGTTAAATCAAGGAAGACACTCTTTTAAAGTGATTAGCATGTAGCTACTATGGGTATAGAAAGTATGTTTACAGTAAATTGCAATTTTTTTTGTCACATAATCGATATAAATGTTGTCCGATCTTTTAGTGCTGTATGAAGAGCCTGCTAAATGTTGTAGTCTTATTAGTAGTGGTTTTCCTCTTGTGCTTGTCTCACCAAGTAGTCTAAGTGGACATTAAGTCCCTTGGGTCGAGGCTCATTGTCGGCTAGTAAAACTCAGCAGCAGAACTAATTGCTAATTTGTGTTTAACCAGAGGGTCTTTCCAGCTCATTAATCAAGTAAACATCCTTTCCTGTGAAGTATCATCTTATTTTGTGTGTGTGTGTGTGTGTGTTCTCATTTTGTCCTGTTTTAAATGAATGAAACTAACTTCTGTCTTTGTGGCTGCTACATGGCTAAGCTCCTCACAGATGCTAGCATGATTTTGTTTATTTCTTCTTTTGCTAGCAGCTGCTAAATTTGCAGAGTGGAAACAAACAGCACTGATGTTTAGGAAAAGGTTATTTGAGTCTTAGTAGCATTTATTTATTTAAAAGGCTAGCTTTGGCCTAGGTGTAGCTTTGGTTTGTAGACTGATGGAGATTTTAACGCATGAATCTGCAAAAAATGTCTGTTATTCTGTAATTTCTTCTATGAACCAATACATACTGTAGCATTGTGGAATATTTGCTGTGCGGATTAAACAGCTAGATGTTTAGACATATATTGCTTATGTTTCCCAGGAGAGGTTTAGCATTTTAAGTGGAATGTAAACAATGTAAGCATCTCTATCCCTTGTTCGGTGTTTATTCCTGTTTCCCCAGAAGCCAGGAAAGACTGCATCATTGTTCAGTCATGCGCTTGTCCTACATTTCCCTTTGAGGTGCAAACTACCAGCTGAACAGAGCTAATGTATTCTCAGGCCCAGCGCTCTGATCTGAGATGTTTGGTATGAGTGTCCAGTTTGCAGGACTAATTATGGTTTTGACATTAGCGAACACATCAATAGCACTGAGCTAATGCACTGTTCATGAAGATTGCCTTGTGCATGTGATTGGTTTCAAGGTGAAAGCAGATGCACACACTTCTGAAAAGTTTTTAAACTATTTTTTTATTATTATTATTATCTGTATTTATTAGGGATACATTGATGTCAGGGTTGAGTTTAGTTCCATGCAGAATTATTGCAGTTATAAAAAAAGGTTGCTCAGATACCATGCGATACTATGCGACATAAGCTTTATGCTCATTGTCACATTAAAGGACTGACAACACAAAATGGCAGCCATCTGGATTCATTTCCTAATTAGTCAAAGCAAAGAAGACCGCATACTGTGCGCTGTCAAAATATCAAGAGAAGGAACTCCAGCATCTTTCTCCGGTGTTCCCCAGATGAGGATGGCTTTCCTTTTGAGTCTGGTTCCTCTTGGGGTTTCTTCCTCATATTGGCTCAGAGAGTTTTCCCTCACCACCTTCAACTTCGGTTTGCTCATTAGATAGAAATTTATCGATTAAAATGTATATCCTTGTATTTATATTATTCTGTAAAGCTGCTTAGTGACAACGTCTATTGTAAACAGTGCTAGACAAACCAATTGAACTGAACGAAATTGAACTAACTTGATGAAACACCTTAAACATAAAGCTGAGCACAAGGAGGTCATCGCCAATTTCAGAAGCAGCCATGCATCCCTAAGTTATACATTACTACCACCTTGTTTCACAGATGAGAGCATCCTTTGGATCGTAAAGAGATCCTTTCTTTGTTCACGCCCTGGTCCTTTCATTACTTTGTTAGAGGTCCATCTTGGTTCCAGACTTTCCAGAATTTTTAGCCACTACATGCATATTTCAGTACATTTTTATACCATTTAATACAAATATTCCACTACGTAAAAACTTGGCAATTCCTTGGGGACTGTATTTTTTTTTCCATGTCATTTTTTGTGCCTAACACTGATCTGGAATAGTGAAGTTTCCACCGTCAGTCTGTACCAGTACCTGTAGCTCTGGCACTCGAACTTTGTCACCAGTAGAGAAAACACTTTGATTTGCACCATCTGCTCGATCAGCTCGGTATAGTCTTGCTCATCACCTCCTCACACACTCTGTCTGACAATCACTACATTCTGTGTCGCTTTACCCTAGTGTAGTGTGTCATCTCCTGCTCTCTACATCAGGTAGAGTGGATTTTTTTCTAGAGTTTCATGCCTCTGGGTTTTTTTTTAGGTTTACTGAGTGCACTATAAGTGACAACAAATGCTTTTGGACTCTGAGATCCATCAGTGATATGTTACATACAGTACTTATAAAGTCAACTGCTCGTGAAGGCATGAATATGGAATAGTGTTGGCCTGGCATATGTTAAAGCTTTGTTTTTTTTTTTTGTTTTGTTTTGTTTAATGCAAATGTTGATTTGAATCTTTTGTCAAATAAAGATTTCATTCAGTTACGAAGAGGTAAAATTACATTTCTGGCATTTAGAATGTTTTAAATTAAAAAGTCTAGTTTGAGAGCTACAAAAAGTCTATTAACTATATATGCTCCCCTAATGCTCAATACTACTTCTGTTTCTGTTTGAAATGTCCCACATTTGCTCTGCTTTACATCAGTGTGGAATAGAACCAGGATCTCTAGGATTTAGTGATTTGATGAACATCACACAAACTCACCAATACTCAGAAGATAAGGGAGAAATGTTATTTTTTTTCCCCAACTCATTATTGTTAGCAGACTTGGGCCAAGAAGCATCATGTGACGACATCATGACAGGTTTTAGAAGCCAAAGCCGTCTCCATTCGTGTGCTATAATTAGTACCAGCCAGTTGAGGTTACTTAATGAGACACAGAAAAGGATGCAAGTGAAGGTAGACAGTTTATTAGGAACAGCAGACAGATTCAAAACTCAACACAAACAGGCTATTGTTATGACATAGTAATAATTTTCTAGCACAAATTAAAATCCATGTTGCATAACAGTTTTTTTTTAAAAGGCTGCACAAGGTCAAATATTATTCATTATTATAACTATTATAAAAAAAATACTCAGCAAATCCTGGAACTGGGACTGGTAGAATATAAGAAGACAATGAGGGTCAGCTTTGCTCTTTACAGTGACATCATTGTTAATTACGATTTTCAGAGTGTGTAGCATATAAAACGTCTTTGTTTGGGATATCCTTAGGTTCCTGTGAGTCATACATGTGCAAAAAACACGGTGTATTTTTAATCATGGTTTAAACAACAACCAGTCTGAATCTAGACTCGGTCTGAAGACGCTGATGGAAATTTCTGTGAGTTTTGCGTTAATACCCCCAACGTTACCAGTTATCTCAATTGTTTCAACTGTACGTTTATTGATTAGTATCAGTAATGCTCTGATTACAGGCATTGTTAAATATAGGGAGCTAAAAGCTGCATTAAAAACACTTCCTAAAATTATCTTTATCAATGTTCATTGTAATCCAACTCATGCTCATATAATTTCCACTAATTTGATTGGTTGAGAGATGTTCCAAGATTAATGTGGAAGATTGTTGAACTTTAATCATTTTTTTTTTTTGCTAAATAGCCAAGACATTTGTTTATCTAATTAGGATAGAAATAATCTAGTGAGTGGCTCATATGATTATCAGGCTAATTCACTACAGTCACTAAATGCATGCTTTATGTCACAATTTCTAATCCTGTTTCCTGATGTCTTTCCTACTGATCTAAATCAAGATGTCACTGCTTGGAGGACACCTTCTCCCTTTCCATCTTGCTCCAACTGAGCAGTTCCCTGGGTCATTTCATGAGTTTTACACATCGTACATAGAATACTTTTCTCTGGATTCATTGTTTTTTCACAGGCATGTTTTCTCTGCATGGTATATTATAAGGGATTCAGTAAAACTCAATGAGAGGTGTTTGATAATATGTTTTTTTTGTTATATCATTCTTATAGACCTGCGATATGATATGAAGCAGGCTGCACAGGGTAGCTAACAATCTGGCAGCAATATAGCAGTGTTGCATTAAAAATCATACATTATGTAGTATCCACAAAAATACATATTGATATTAAAAAAAAAGTAATAATAAAAAAATAACAGTGCAAGGAAAACAAATTCCTGTTTTATTTTACATGTTTAAGAAATCATGATTTTTTTAGCGTCTACAAAAAAACATATTAATACTAATAAATTTACACTTTATTTTTATTAATTAAAAGCACCATTGAAAGGAGAAAATAAATTAAAACTAAAAACTATGTAAGGTCTACAAAAATCTTTTAATTTTAATAAACATTTTTATGATTTTTATGATTACTTTATATACAAAATTACACTGAAAGAGAATAATTAGAATTAATTTAACTTATTAAAAAAATTTAACATTGAATTCATTTAATATCAGAATTATTTTTAAAAAAATCATTAAATATTAAATGAAAATATCTCAAATCTTCGCACGTAATGGCTTTGGCAGGAAATCAAATTAAATCTTCAGAAATTACACTGATGCTCCTCCATATAACTATATGCACAATAACTCCAGGTTTAACAATTGCTATTGACTATATAGTGTACAGATACAGAAGGGAAATGATTCATAATCAACATCTGTTGTCACCCAGATGAGGATGGCTTTCCTTTTCAGCCTGAATTTTTCTATTTCTATAAAGCTCTATACAAATATAATGGAATTGAATATACAAAGAAAATAAAATACACTCGTGCACGTTTCTCAGCTCGGGATTTTCAGAGCCATGTCATCAGCAGTTTTATGGCACTCCATAAAGAATAACATAAATCTACAAGCAAGTAAATATGTGGCACTACACTGAAAGCCGTTTGATATCGTAGATAAATTCAGCTGTTGCTTAGGAGGTGAAACAGTAAAACATCTTGCATCCCAAAGATAAATAATTACCGAGTAAATGAGTACGGAAATGTACAAAAAAAATAAAAACTTTGTCAGACTGTAGACAGACTCAAGAGGTTGTGTTGAGTGCACTTGCAGGGTTTAATAATAGAAATCATCACAAAAACAGGCAAAGGTCACCAAGCAAAAAAAAAAGATTAGTATCAGGAAAAACTACTGAAAAAAATATCAATATCAAACAATATTGCAATGAGGAAGCGAAACCAATAGTTATAGACAGAGTAAGAACCAAACATATATAATGGGGAAAGAGGTGAGCATCATTAAACGTCCAGCGACTGTAAGCAGTGGAGTACTGTACATGGCGGCCAAGTTTGTTGGTTGTTACGTGACGTGACGCCACTTTGAAGACCTTGAAGAAGAGCAAAGATGAATATTATTATTATTTTTTTTATTATTATTATTTTGACTTATACAGTATAAATCATGTATAATTAAAAGAAATCCTGTGAAGATGGATGCCTTTCATAAGGTCTCGAAAAATCATAGAACAGAAGATTATATACTGTAGCTATATAGCGTGTCAACAAAAACCTACCTCACTTCTCTAAATAGTGCCAGCTATAATAATACAATAACAAATAGCCATCTAGTTAGATAGTTAAGTGTAGAACTACACACCAAGTGAAACGATCCAGTATACGATCGTATCGCACATTCTGTTTGTGCTTGGCTTTGTTACTCGTCAGGTGCATGCTGTGCTAACAGGAGACATTTTAGTGATTTAGCATGTTAGTGATTCTGAAAACATCGTCAGTCGTTTGTCATTCGAAGACACTAATTGAACTGGAAGATTGAAAAAACGTGCTAGTGTCTGTTATTCCAATAGAGGACAATGCATTTATGGCCTCAGCTATTATCAAAATGTGCCAATGATACATGGCGAAGCTAAAACAATTGATACTGTAGCCATGACTGTTCCTTCTTGGTTTTCCAGGAATGGTGATGAATATTAAAGCAAATCAATGTGCACATGATTATTCAACATGATTCTGTGCTCATGATAGCCTTAAATTCACTGTCTTGGTCAATGTTGGTTTTCTGCTGTTGTCACTCATCTTCATGGTTTGATGTGTTGTGTATATTGAGATGTTTCCCAGATTCCCAGATTAACTGTTTCATGAATGTTGTGTTTGTGTATTTCAGATAAAGTCACAAATATCAATTTTTTTTTTGACAAAGTCTTCTAAAGCACTGAAACCCCTGTTGCTGATATGAGCCCTGTGTGTTTTTTTTTTCTTCTTTTTTTTTTTTCTGGTCAGAAAAATGATCTTCCACAGAATGGCCTCGCTCTTCACTCCCAGCAGGAAGATCCCTTTGCTCCTGAGGTGCACTGTGACACACTGCCAGAGAAACTGACATGTTCTTCTCCTACTCTTTATAAACCATTTGCAGAACAGCAGCTGGGTTATATTTACAGCTGTACAGGCCATGAAATCCCCTAGAATTTTAGGTGTCCAGTGAAATATTTCCATGCAACCCTAGGATGAGTGGATTTTCTAAACAATAAAAAGCAAACCGTAACACAATGTATGAAGTCTTGCTTCACAACATATCTACAGACACCGAATAAGTGCTTTAGAGATTAATGTATAATGCCAGTATTATATATGCAGTTGTAGCTCAGTGGTTAAGCTGTTGGACTACAGACCAGAAGGCTGTGTGTTCATATCCCAGCACTGACAAGCTGTTGGACCATCAAGTAAAATTCTTAACCCACAATTGCTTTTATTTATTAAGAACGTACAAAGTCTAGAAGCTTTTATTGTCATTTTAACCGTATACAGTCGATGCAGTGCACTGCACAATGAAATTAAACAACGTTCCTCCAGGACCCTGGTGCTACATAAGGACACAGACATATATACTGTAGAACAGCTCTAAAGTCTTAGTGTTGTTCTATGTATGTCTGTGTCTTTATGTAGTGGGTTATTATTGTATGTAGATGTTATGTTATGTTGTAGAATAAAATGTACATACATCTCGGTTTAGACAAAAACTCATTCCCGTAGTACTTTATAGGAATTGTACGAAATATTAGAAAACCGTGACGTTAGCAAAGTTTTTCCGACTCCAATAGGAGTGACTCCACCCCATCCGAAGGTCATGGGGTCATTAGAATGGTTTGATGAGGAGAAAAAAATAAAGCATGTCAACAGTCACCAAACCATTCATTCATTCATTCATTCATTCATTTTCTACCGCTTATCCAAACTACCTCGGGTCACGGGGAGTCTGTGCCTATCTCAGGCGTCATCGGGCATCAAGGCAGGATACACCCTGGACGGAGTGCCAACCCATCGCAGGGCACACTCTCATTCACTCACGCAATCACACACTATGGACAATTTTCCAGAGATGCCAATCAACCTACCATGCATGTCTTTGGACCGGGGGAGGAAACCGGAGTACCCAGAGGAAACCCCCAAGGCACGGGGAGAACATGCAAACTCCACACACACAAGGTGGAGGCGGGAATCGAACTCCCAACCCTGGAGGTGTGAGGCGAACGTGCTAACCACTAAGCCACCGTGCCCCCCGTCACCAAACCAACTAAACTCCTATTAGAGATTTTGAGTGGGATGTTTGGAATGACAGTTCTTTATACACCTTCATCAAAATACAATCTTTCTAACAGGCAAATAATTAATTTCCAGTGAAATACATCCTTTCATAGGAGGTAGTGGGAGAAGTGTATGAGCAAACTGGAATGGTTTCAGATTGTGTTTTTTTTTTCCAGTCTAGGTGTCATTCGGCTCTGACGCACTTTCCTGTTGCAGCCAGAGAGCTGAGAGACCAGTGTGTCTGATTTCACCAAGTCTATTTTGTGGAATATTAATAATATATTGTCCAGCATGCTAGACCTCCAATGCTTGAAATACTCATGCCTGCAGTTAATAGTAAGATTTTGGAGTCTGGAGTCTCACAATTAAAAGCTCAAATGTAATTTGATTTTTTACTTTAAAGAAATAAACAAAAAAAAGTTTTCTTTGGTATATAAAATAACCATTTTTTGAATATTTTCTATGAAGGCTATAGTAGGCTAGCGGAAACAGAAATACGAAATAATACATATGTATATAACATATACAAACATTAACCACCACTGTGGTGTATGACAGTATTAAGACCTTCAATGATGAACATGGATACTGTCAGGACTCAGCCCGGACTTTTGGCCATGTGTTATGTTCCTTGTCACGTGTCTGCCCCGCCTTTGTCTGCTCCTCCTGTTTCCACACACCTGTTTCCTATTCTAATTACCTGTCTATTTAACCGTGCCACGTTGCCTTGTGCAGCGCGGAATCTACTGTGTTGTCCATTGATGTCTTTGTCTGTGTCCTGTTTAGTGTCTGTTTAGTTAATAAACCCCTGTTCCGTTTTCCTATCCTGTGTTTTATCCCGCACACATGACAGAAGATTCTGCCACTTTAGGACCCAGCAGGATAGCGCCAGCTTGGACTGGCTTTTTGTGGGAGTAATTTTTTTTCTTTTGGACTGTTTTGTTTTTTGGGATTTTTGTTTTGTGGGTGACATGGGTCCGCAATTTTTCCGGAGAGGGACGCCTCTCCGCTTCCGGTATTCGGCGGGGGGTGTCGCCTCACTTCCTGGTTGCGGTCCATGTCACCCGCTCGATTTTTTGGTTTTTCTGTTTCTCTCGGTGACCTGTGACATCGCTCCGCACCTGTCCGGTGGGGGACGTCGCTCCACTTCCTGGTTTTCCCGTGGAGGACGGTGCCCCACTGTCTGTCCGCGATGGGTGTGGTAGGCCCATATGTTTTGCCCTAGGGGGATTTTTGTTTTATTTATTTGTTTATTTTTTGTTTGTCCCGGGGCGGAAGACTTTCCCCCCTCCCCCCCTCCTGGTGTTCTGGACTCGTGTAGGGGGTTGCGCTCGGCCCTTCAGCTCGGCTGTGGACGTTGCTCGGCCCTCTATGGCTGTGCCGCCGTGAGCCTTGCTCCCCCCACCTGCCTCGCCGTGTGCCTTGCTCCCCTCACCTGCCTCGCCGTGTGCCTTGCTCCCCCCACCTGCCTCGCCGTGTGCCTTGCTCCCCCCACCTGCCTCGCTGTGTGCCTTGCTCCCCCCACGCGGACCCCGTCGGGACTATCAAGATGGGTTGGTGCGTTGGGAGCCGCGCCTTGGGGGCGGGCTCTGTCAGGACTCAGCCCGGACTTTTGGCCATGTGTTATGTTCCTTGTCACGTGTCTGCCCCGCCTTTGTCTGCTCCTCCTGTTTCCACACACCTGTTTCCTATTCCAATTACCTGTCTATGTAACCGTGCCACGTTGCCTTGTGCAGCGCGGAATCCACTGTTGTCCATTGTTGTCTTTGTCTGTGTCCTGTTTAGTGTCTGTTCAGTTAATAAACCCCTGTTCAAAAAAGGCACAATTTTAATTATTAAAATAAAACAAATTAAATAAATTAAATGAAAGAATTGAGGGGGCACGGTGGCTTAGTGGTTAGCACGTTCGCCTCACACCTCCAGGGTCGGGGTTCGATTCCCGCCTCCACCTTGTGTGTGTGGAGTTTGCATGTTCTCCTCGTGCCTTGGGGGTTTCCTCCGGGTACTCCGGTTTCCTCCCCCGGTCCAAAGACATGCATGGTAGGTTGATTGGCATCTCTGGAAAATTGTCCCTAGTGTGTGATTGCGTGAGTGAATGAGAGTGTGTGTGTGTGCCCTGCGATGGGTTGGCACTCCGTCCAGGGTGTATCCTGCCTTGATGCCCAATGACGCCTGAGATAGGCACAGGCTCCCCGTGACCCGAGGTAGTTCGGATAAGCGGTAGAAGATGAATGAATGAATGAATGAAATTAAAGAATTGAACATTTTTTCAGTTGCAGTTATGCATAGAGGAACTGAGTAGGACAATGTTTTGGAAATCTTTTTTTATTTTATAAATCTTTTATTTTTATTTTTTTTGGAACAGCATTTTCGAAATATCAGTTCAGAATATTTAGAAATTGTTGAAATGTAGAATTCATATCAGCAGCTCTGACAGGTTCCAGCAGCATGAGTTATATCAATGAACACTAGTAACTTACAGTACATTTACAGCATTTAGCAGACACTCTTATCCAGAGTGACTTACATTTTTTTATATCAGTTTATACACCGGGGCACGGTGGCTTAGTGGTTAGCACGTTCGCCTCACACCTCCAGGGTTCGATTCCCGCCTCCGCCTTGTGTGTGTGGAGTTTGCATGTTCTCCCCGTGCCTTGGGGGTTTCCTCCGGGTACTCCGATTTCCTCCCCTGGTTCAAAGACATGCATTGTAGGTTGATTGGCGTCTCTGGAAAATTGTGTGTGAGTGAATGAGAGTGTGTGTGCCCTGCGATGGATTGGCACTCAGTCCAGGGTGTATCCTGCCTTGATGCCCAATGACGCCTGAGATAGGCACAGGCTCCCCGTGACCTGAGGTAGTTCGGATAAGCGGTAGAAAATGGGTGAGTGAGTGAGCAATTGAGGGTTTAGGGGCCTTGCTCAGGGGCCCTGCAGCAATCTGCTTTATTTGTAGTTATCTAGTGGAAGCCTTTAGTGGGGAAGATATTTGCTTTTCTGTAACATGATGATCTTTAGAGAGAGGAAAAAAGAGAAGAGCTATTGCAGTGTAAGTGATGACAGGAACTAACCAATTTATTATTTTTTTCCATTATCCTGAGAACACCATCCGGATAGCATGATGAAGCATGGTGGTGATGGCATCAGGCTTGGAATAGCCATAGGGTTGAGGACGGGAAAGATTCATCCAAATCTCTGGTGATGAACTGTTTTGTAGTTGCTACAACTTAAGTGATAAGTATTCTTGGGCATAGTACAACAGTAAACATGGGTAAAATAAGTATTGAACACATCCTTTTTCTAAGTAAATATATTTCTAAAGGTTCTGTTGACATGAAGTTTTCACAGGTTGTCGGCAACAACCCAAGTAATCCATCCATAAAAAGAAAATAAGTTTAAAAATTAAGTTATGTGTAATACAATGGAATGATACAGGGGAAAATGATTGAACACATGAAGAAAAGGGAGGTGCAAAAAGGCATGGAAAGACACCAGCTGAAATCTATCAGTAATTAGAAAGCCATCCTGCCCCTTGTCAGTGGAAATTAATATCCGCTAGTTCAGTCTCAACTGATGGCCTATAAAAAAGGTGTCTCATTACCAAGGTGTCACCTCATGAAGAAACATCTCATGATGGGTACAAGCAAAGACCTTTGCAGCTTTATTGTTGCGAAACATACACATAAACATTGCTTACAGAAGGATTTCTAAACTTCTGAATGTTCCACTGAGCACTGTTGGGGCCATCATCCCCCCAAAAACATGTAAAGAACATCCTTTCACCATAAATCGGCCTCGAACAGGTGTTCCTCTCAAGAGTAAAAAGAATTATAAGAAGAATTGTACCAGAGCCAAGGACCGCTTATGGAGAGCGTCAGAAAGACATGTTCGATACTTATTTTACCTGCTGTAACTATAAATGGATAAAAAAAATCTAGCTTGTCATTCAATCAATTAAAATTTCATTTGTTGGCAAAAACCACATTGTTAATTATTTTCTTCAAAACTGCGTGCAGTGTAGTTTTTTTTTCTTTACCCACTACATGTTACTACTGCACTATTTCTTCATTTTGATCACAGCATCATCACCGTATCAGAATGTCAGCATTGTATTCTGAGAGAAACTATCAGTACGACTCTTTTTTTTGCAATAAAATGCTGTTGACTTTTTTCCCTTAATACTCTGTCTAGAAATGCGTGTAAATAGTGTAACAGGTTATAATAAGCTGACCTTCAAAAGAATGACTGCCGGTGTCTTCTAATCTGATTACTTGTATACTTTCGGACAGAATAGTCACTAATTAGTATTTTTAATTTAGCGAATGTGAAAAGATCTAAGGGGGGCACGGTGGCTTAGTGGTTAGCACGTTCGCCTCACACCTCCAGGGCCGGGGTTCGACCCGTGCCTCGGGGGTTTCCTCCGGGTACTCCGGTTTTCTCCCCCGGTCCAAAGACATGCATGGTAGGTTGATTGGCATCTCTGGAAAATTGTCCATAGTGTGTGAGTGCGTGTGTGAATGAGAGTGTGTGTGTGTGTGCCCTGCGATGGGTTGGCACTCCGTCCAGGGTGTATCCTGCCTTGATGCCCGATGACGCCTGAGATAGGCACAGGCTCCCCGTGACCCGAGGTAGTTCGGATAAGCGGTAGAAGATGAGTGAGTGAGTGAGTGAAAAGATCTAAATTTTACAAAATTCAAGACGTCGTCTTCTGAGACGTCTCTAATTCCCAAAGTTAACATCTTTAACTCTGAAACAATCAACGTTGATTTGAAGTGCAGGCTTTTAGCATAATATAAGGGATTGAACAAAAACATCAAGTACAGATTTAAGGAACTGTAACCATTTTTATACAAAGTCCACCCGTTTTCAGGGGTTCAGATATACAGTGATGCCTCGAGATACGAGTGCTCTGACATACGAATTTTTTGAGATACGAGCTGTGATTCGACCAAATTTTTGTCTTAATATACGAGCAAATTTTTGAGATACGAGCATCCGAGCCGCCGCCGCCGAAACAAAGATCCCCAACAACCACATGTGCTCTGTTTCCCCCGCCTCAGCTTCCCCCATCTCACTCGGTTAAAGCCGCCTTTCCACTGCACACGACAAACGACAGTCGATAAAACGGAAGTCATTCATTTCCTATGGAGAGTCGCAAAGGCGCTGCGTGAGGTGCCAACCATCTGCGGATCTGTAATTTTCGGATCCATTTTGAGCGTTGGATCCGTTAAAAAATTTGAACTTGTGCGACTACACCGCATCTGATATGCCGACCGGACAGGTTTTTATTAAAACGACCGGCAGATGTTAGTGAGGAAAGAGTGACAAAAAAGGCAAAAACAAGTGAAGAGAAAAGCGATGAAGAAAATTAAGCAAAATTAGTGTAAAGAAAACAGAAATTGTAGAAATTAAGTTCAGATAAGTTAAGAGAATTTCAGTTCTGTCAGGACCACTTTGTCAAAAGATAATTTATTAGATGATATGCATACAGTTAGTGTTGGCGGTATGGTTCTGTTCTGGACAAAAATACACGCGCCCGTCCGTGCGCATGCGTGGACAGAGCGCGGAGAGCAGCGACTAGAAAATAGAATAAACCCCCCGTATAACAGAACCACTAATCATGCATAGTATTAGATATGCTCGCTTACGCGTTTTTGGAAAGTAATAAATGAATGAATGGATAAATAAATAATTAAATCATTAGAGAGAGAGGGAGAGAGAGTGTGGAGATTTATGACGTATAATATGTGGAGATTTATGACGTAAACTGGTACAGCGAACACAGGTTCCGGCATGGTGGAGTCGGGGTTGGAGGAGGGAGTTTAGATCGCGGCAGCAGCGACGCGCTAGAGCGGCTCTATGAATGGGAATTTAAATGTTCGGGTAATATGGATGTCGTAACCGGATTGGTGCGCGTCGTGGACAGCTGATTAACAGCTGATACACACTTGACGACGTGGCCTGCCAGAACTACCGCGTTGCTTGATTTAAGTTTGTTAATTTTAGTGAAGTTTAGTTAAGTTCCATTTAAGTGTAAAGTAGCATTAAGAGTGTACAGTAGCGAGTAAGTGAACGAAAGCGGAAGTGTACGTACGAGACAAAATTCCTCCTGTTTAATCCTCCCTCAACCTCCGTGCGCATCTTCCGTAAGATTAAAACCAGTTTATTTTTTTTAACATTCTCTTTTATTACTGTATGTTTTTATACAATATTTGTCATTTCTAAAAACAGGTATTGTACATTTTTCATATTCAAAACACATAAACAAAACAACTGGAGTGGAATTTTGCGAGCTGGAACGGATTAATGGGATTTCAATTCATTTAAACGGGGAAAATTGTTTTGAGATACGAGCAATTTGAGATACGAGCAAAGTCACGGAACGAATTAAAGTCGTATCTCGAGGCATCACTGTAATTGGATAAATGAATATAATCATCAAGTCTGGAACCCATGGATATTACCAAAGACTGGGTTTCCTCCTTTCTGATGCTTTACCAAGCTCTAACTGCAGTTGTCTTGGGTTGTTGTTTGTTTGTGGGTCTTTCTGCCTTTGGCTTTGACTTTAGCAAGTAAAATGTATGCCCGATCGGGTTGAGATCAGGGGATTGACTCAGCCGTTGCATAATATTTCATTTTTTTTTCTCTTAAAAAAAACTCCTGGGCTGCTTTTGCAGTGTGTTTTAGATCATTGTCCATCTCTACCGTGAAGCGCCGTCCAAAACGTCTCTATAGACTTCAGAATTAGACCCACACATACATACGTAACCCAGGCAACTAATGGAAAGAAATGTGTCTTTATCATAGCTGAAGGGAAGAACAATACGATTGCAGATGAACAAACAAGCAAAAATGACACACAAGCATAATCATGCAAAGGACGGCATATATTAGTTCTGTGTAAAGCAAAACCAACGTTACTCATCTATCGAGAAGGAAAAAAGCGCATCAGCGTCTTAAGTAAAATTGAGTTTCCCGAGTCAATAACTCCTGAGCTAAACGCTGTTACTACACAAAACGTGGCTGTAGCTGCCTCTCTACATTACTATGATAGAAAAGAGGTGTTATTTGTGTAGTAACAGCGTTTAGCTCAGGAGTTATTGACTCGTGAAAAACTCCAATCTGTGAAGCTGATCCTATATTAACACGGTCCTACTTCTTGCCTTATCGTAAGCCTTTCTTCGCTTTCTTTCTTTATTTTTATCCTCCATATCAATGTTAAAACCGCTTTCTGCTACACATGTGCACTGAACACTCTCTCCACCCATATTGACAAGACCCGTCCCTTTCTGCTCATTGGCTCTACGTTTGTTTTGATTTTTGTTTTGTTTGGTGGCCCAACGCAGTTTTCCGAAGCATTTCTCAAACACTGGAGACTCTACTTTTAACAATAACACGCCAACCTCTTGGAGAGTGTCCTTCATTTAGTTGGATGTTGTCAATAGGTTTTTCTTTACCATGGAGAGGATCCTGCGATCATCTACCATTGTTGTCTTCCGTGGACGTCCAGGCCTTTTTATGTTGCTATGTATGCAGCTATCGTTCTGATGGATTTGTTTTTTTTTTTTTAACCTTATGATTGCCTGTTTGACTTTGAACGGTGATAGACTTTAAATACAAGTACCACACTTTCAGTCCATATCCATTATATAACTACAACTTGAATATGTTTTGGTAAATACATGAAAAAATCAAATAGTGTTCCTGTGTCTAAATATATATGGACCTAACTGTATAAATTGAATATTTTTTTTTACTATAGAGCTACTACTGTAGAAGAAGACTTGCCTCTGGAGTGGGGGATATTTGTAAAGGGAATATTCACCTCTTCCCATTGGAATGTCCGATGCTAAGTTTACAATGATCTGTGACAAAGAACACACTGTTTCTCCTTCATCTGATATGACATGATGCAGATAAACACTGCTGGATTTTTACCCAAATGACAAAACCTCATTATACAAGCAAATAATATTTTGAAATGCTAGTTTCTCCACCCCTCGATAGTCGTTATTACTATGGCAACCAGTAGGTAGAAACAACTACTGGCGAATTCCTAGTACAGCAACTTTGCAGACAGGTTCACTGATAGCACTGCACTAATATCATTGTAGTACTTTTCCCTCCTTTTTCGTCTTCTGAGATTTACCGAAAGAAAAAATATATAAATTCATAAATAAGGTAAAGGTCAGAGGCATTTAGAGGAGAAGAATACAGCATGATTTATGTTAGAAATTTCAAGACTTTGTTTATGTGTTATTGTCTGAAATGGATCAGCGCTCGTTGTGACACATCCCAGTAGGAAAACTAATCAAACCTGACTTTAGCAGCAGGGGTCTGGATGGGTGAGAGAGTAAATTGCCAGATTAATCACACCACCACTGGAAAGAGCTTCTACACTAATGAGTTTCCTCGCTCTGTTTTTCTCTGTTTCTGGCCATACTGGTGCCAACGTAAATGCCGTGATGCGCCGCCGTATCACTCACACCATACAGTACATATAATCCTTACTGTTCTGTTTCTTGACATTTTCCCTGCTGAGGGGATTCTAGATGTGTCGAATACTGTGACTAACACACTCACTGGCTGGAAGCCAACACCTTATTGTAGAAGAGGATTGCTTTTTAATGCCTCTGTAATGGTGCGAGTTGTGACTTCACAACAATGCTCCGGGGAATTAAGAGGATGTTCGGCTTGTGGCTGGGTGATGATCCGACTCGTGGGTTTGTTCTGGTTAGTGTTTAGCGGCGCTTGTAGTTTGCTAACAATAGGATTGTACAGTTCATTTTAAAGTACAGCAGATGCTCTGTTTCGGTCTTTAGCAGTAGGAAAATATACAGTATTGTGTCTGTGGCAGGAAAAAACGCTCATTGGTCGATAATTATTTGATATGAGTTACAAATACACAAAAATTTAGTTCATATCCATGCTAATTGTGTAAGGACTTTATATTAATTTAATTCAAATACTATTTTACCTGATATTTTATTCTCTGTGGCCACGGTGGCTTAGTGGTTAGCACGTTCGCCTCACACCTCCAGGGTTGGGGGTTCGATTCCCGCCTCTGCCTTGTGTGTGTGGAGTTTGCATGTTCTCCCCGTGCCTCGGGGGTTTCCTCCAGGTACTCCGGTTTCCTCCCCCGGTCCAAAGACATGCATGGTAGGTTGATTGGCATCTCTGGAAAATTGTCCGTAGTGTGTGATTGTGTGAGTGAATGAGAGTGTGTGTGTGTGCCCTGCGATGGGTTGGCACTCCGTCCAGGGTGTATCCTGCCTTGATGCCCGATGTTAGGCACAGGATCCCCGTGACCTGAGATAGTTCGGATAAGCGGTAGAAGATGGATGAATGAATGAATTTATTCTCTGTGAGGCTAAAAATGTTATTTCAAAGTGACCTCAACATTCATTAACACAATATCAGTAAAAATAGAGAGAAGGAATGAGATAATATGATGACTTCTAATGATCAGGAAATTTAGATGTCTTCTTTGTGAAGATTCGACATATTTAATGGGCTAAACAAAATGTCTGTACGTGTGTCAAAACTTTCATTTCCTCAGTAGCTGTGCAGTATGTTAGCTCTAGGTATGTTTTCTGCAAATAACGTCTTTTGCTTGTTATTAAGTTAATCGAATTGTTTTATGATGCTAGAATTAAGTGACCTGTTTTGCTGTAAATTGTTAATCATCCTCATTTCTTAATTCCCCAGGGAAACCCTGCAACGAAGGTAATCCGCATGTAGAAATGGCAGTGCTGTCAGCATGGTGTGTGTTTTGTATCTGCCACAGTTCTGCTGCATCACTCAATCACGTTCAAGAGGAGTTTCTTTTCCCACTTTTTTGTTATTATTGGTTTTTACAGGCCCAGTTTTTAATTTTTATTTATTTTTTGCACCATTTTCTCCCCAATTTGCTCATCTCACCATCCCTGCTCATCAGCCATTCCTTCCCTGTCATACAGCAGCTACTTCCTAGGACGCCAGAGGCATTTTTTGGAACTGCTGGTAAAGCTGTGTCCATGTAACACAGGACACAGAGGAAAACACCATCAACTCATTTTCTAGTGATGCTCTGATTGACAGGGGAGAGAGAGAGAGGTGTGTGTGTGTGTGTGTGTGTGTGTGTGTGTGTGTGTGTGTGTGTGTGTGAGAGAACGAGGTAAACGGTGTGTGTATGTGTGTGTGTGTGCGTGTGTGTGTTTGTGTGAAAAGGAGAAATAGTCAGAGAGAGTGTGAGGGAGAGGGTGTGTGTGAGACAGAAACAGAGAAACCGACAGGGAGAGGGTGTGTGTGTATGTGTGTGTGCATGTGTGAGGGAAAGAGAAATAGAGAGAGTTTGTGTGTGAGGCTGAAACAGAGAGAGAGAGGGAGAGAGAGAGTGAGGGAGAGGGTGTGTGTGTGTGTGAGACAGAAACAGAGAGAGTGAGAGAGAGAGAGAGAGAGAGAGAGAGAGAGAGAGGGAGAGGGTGTGTGAGACAGAAACAGAGAAACTGACAGAGAGAGGGAGAGGGTGTGTGTGTGTGTATGTGCGTGTGTGAAGGAAAGAGAAATAGAGAGAGAGTGTGTTTGTGTGTGAGGCAGAAACAGAGAAAGAGAGAGAGAGAGAAAGAGAGAGAGTGAGGGAGAGGGTGTGTGTGAGGCAGAGAGATAGATAGATGGGGAGATAGAGAGATAAATAGTTAGATAGGGAGGGGGGACAAAGAGAGAGAGAAGAGGAGAGAGAGAGAGAGAGAGAGTGTGTGTTTGTGTGTGAGACAGAAAAAGAGAGACAGATATAGGGAGCACAACTAATTTGACTTCTTTGCTCCAGGTCATGGTTGGCTTGTCATCATCAGGATTCCACCTCACGATCTCCCATCGATGTCTGTTTGCGTTATTACCTTTAGATGGTTCTGATTCCAGAGATATGACCTAATTTCCTTTTGACCCTCACCGTGACCCTGATGTCACGTTAACGAACGTGCACTTTGTGCTTTATTTCTGACAGCTCACACACACCTGCATGAAAGAACCAAAAACCTTCCTTTTATCGTTTGTATTTTGTATTCATCCTCAGATACATCCTGTCACCTTGGGACAATCAAATCTTGGTGAAGTGTCCTTCTTGTCCAGCAGTGGACTCGCATCCTGATCAATAGCTGCTTTTTCTCCGTTTGCTCTTTCTCACACTCTCTCTCGGGCTCCAGGTTGTGCTTCTCTCGTTCCTACTTTCCTGCTGAGGATCTTCTTCTTGCTTTCTGCTGAGAGCGTTTGTAAAGCAGACACAACAGATCTCAAAGTCTGAATGGCTGAATGGCTTCAGCGACTCTTCAGCAGACCAGCACTCTGTTTCTGTCTAGTGATTCGAAGTCAAGAGGATTCGGATGATTCACATTTGGGTACCATTCACATGGTTCTCATATGAAGATGGTAGAATCCATATATATACAGTTGTGTTCAAAATTATTCAACCCCCACTGAAATTGATTGTTTTGGTCGGTTTGACATTGATTATGATCATTCAGTCATCCTGCTTACAATTAAATCAAAGAGGCACATGTAGGTCAGACAAATATAACATAACATTTATAATGAAATAACCACAAATGTCTTTTCTGAGCTCACATCATTATCAGTTTTATTCAACCCCCAAGTGACATTCAATCTTAGTACTTAGTACAACATCCTTTTACAGTTATAACAGCTTTTAAACGTGAAGCATAGCTTGACACAAGTGTCTTGCAGCGATCTACGGGTATTTTCGCCCATTCATCATGGGCAAAAGCCTCCAGTTCAGACACATTCTTAGGCTTGCGCACTGCAACTGCTTTCTTTAAGTCCCACCAGAGGTTCTCAATCGGATTTAAGTCTGGTGACTGCGATGGCCACTTCAAAATGTTCCAGCCTTTAATCTGCAACCATGCTCTAGTGGACTTGGAGGTATGCTTGGGATCATTGTCCTGTTGAAAGGTCCAACGTCTTCCAAGCCTCAGGTTTGTGACGGACTGCATCACATTGTCATCCAATATCTTCTGGTACTGAAGAGAATTCATGGTACCTTGCACACGCTGAAGCTTCCCAGTACCTGCAGAAGCAAAACAGCCCCAAAGCATGATTGACCCCCCGCCATGCTTCACAGTAGGCAAGGTGTTCTTTTCTTGTTCTTCCTCCTCCAAACATAGCGTTGATCCATGGGCCCAAACAGTTCTAATTTTGTTTCATCAGTCCACAGAACACTATCCCAAAACTTCTGTGGTTTGTCCACATGACTTTTGGCATACTGCAGTCGACTCTTCTTATTCTTTGGGGACAGCAAGGGGGTGCGCCTGGGAGTTCTGGCATGGAGGCCTTCATTACGCAGGGTGCGCCGTATTGTCTGAGCAGAAACTTCAGTACCCACATCTGACAAATCTTTTCTCAGTTCCTCAGCAGTCACACGGGGACTTTTCTCCACTCTACGCTTCAGGTAGCGCACAGCAGTCGAAGTCAGCATCTTCTTTCTGCCACGACCAGGTAGCGTTTCAACAGTGCCCTTTGCCTTGAATTTGCGAATGATGCTTCCTATGGTGTCTCTTGGTATGTTTAACATCTTTGCAATCTTCTTATAGCCATTGCCCTTCCTGTGAAGAGTAATCACCTGTTCTCTTGTCTTCCTGGACCATTCTCTTGACCTCACCATGTTTGTAACCACACCAGTAAATGTCTAGAAGGAGCTGAGTATCACAGTCATTTTAAAGCTGCCTAATTGGTGCTTATTAGGCTTTATTGCTGCTCCCTGATATCCACAGGTGTTTTCAATACCTGATTGAAAACACTTCATTGAACCTCTGTTCTTCAGAGTGGTAGTCTTTAAGGGGTTGAATAATTATGTCAATGAAGAATTCACAAAAGAAACATTTACTACTGTATTACAAAACTAATTGATGTCATTTTAGTTGCATATGGTTCTTTAAGAAGTCCTTGTAGGATTTCATTCTGAATACAATTACAAATGTACACTAAATTCCCTAAAACCATTTACAGCATTGGGGGTTGAATAATTTTGAACACAACTGTATACAGTATATACGTAAGACTTTCCTAATGACCTGGAGAACCTGTGGGAACAGTGTTGGAAATCACAACACACATAATATTTAGGGGGTCAAGCACCACACACATCATGTGTTCTATAGATAAAAAGTTCTGGAATAGAAATCTCTATACTCTAAAGACCTCCCTAACCTCCTCTACCAGCTGCTGTCTCTTTCACGCGTCTAGGTCCGACCAGGCTTTCTCGGCTAAGTGGAACAGATTGACTCAGGTTCTGTCAGTGTCTCTCCTTCCCGAATTTAACCGTGAAACCCAAGCGGGCAGAAAGCCAGACGGAATGAAAAGAATTTTGGTCTACAGGGACAAATGACTTTCAGAGACCCAGAGAATACTAAGTGCCAAGCATGAAAATACAATGCTTTTAAGAGAAGTCTACCCTAGTGCGGGTCTTATTTATTTGTTTATTTATTTATTTATTGATTGATTCATTCATTTCTGATATTTTGGAAAAAGAAAGAGTTGTGCTGAGGCACTCGATAGATAACTAAAAGGGGTGACTAGCAGGGTGTAATAAAGAATGTGTTGCTAATGTTTGTTCTGGTGTCTTTTGGATTGGGGGCCGTGGCTGGTTAGTGGTTAACATGATTAGGTCACACCTCCAGTTGGGGAGGTTGGGGTTTGATTGCTGCCTTGTATACACAGAGTCTGCATGATCTTCCAGCGCTTTTGGCGGTTTCCTCTGGATACTCTCCGGTCCAAAGACTAAATTATCTGGTGTGTGTGGGTGTGATGGGTTGGCACCCTTTCCAGAGTGTCCCCGGCGTAATGCCCTGAGTCCCCGGGCTTGACTCCAGGCTACCTGTGACCCTGTGTAGAATAAGTATATGTATGGATAAATATGACTTTTTTTTTTCTTTTTTTTTTAAGATACAGTTTAGACAAGATACAGTTTAGCTTTTCTTGCAGCGAATGAGCATTAACTTGAATTCCAAACAGTAAAATGTCAAAAAAAGGGAGGTTTAATATCATTAATTAATAAATACACTTCACTACTAATATCCTTATTGTTGTCATGTATTAATTCACAAGAATAATTTCCCAGTCTTCTAATTTCAGACTCCTTAGTTGTGTATTTTGTGGGGTTTTTTTGGGCACCTACTATATGCACAACTCCTGGATTTCTGCACACAAACCGTACACAGCAACACATGGACACAGCAAATACTAGCTATCGACGGAGACCGTTAGCATGAAGCTGTTAAGTCGTTCTCTGTAGTTTTTCAGTAAAATTAAGACAAACCCTTTAAGAAATTAAAAACATTTTCCTCAGATGTCTTGGTAAAAGACTTCATGCGAATACAATTAGACTGTAGACTAGAAGTGTTAACGGAATGTCCACCACGTTCTGAATCGATATTGATATTCTGAATTCAAAGCTTTTATAAAATCAAAAATTTCACCCATACTAAGGTTGCCAGGGCAACAGTCGTCTTGAGGAATGAAGACGTTTTAACTGGTTGGACGGTTTGCATAAATTTACAACGTTTTCATTTCTAAAAACATGCTGTTCCCATGGCAACACAAGCCATGTGCTTATGTTTTGGTTTCTGTTCAGTAGTCTTGTTCTCGTGCGTTTTTTCTCTATTGTTTGTTGTTTTTTGTTTGTTTGTTTTGCTGAGGTCTTACTGGCAATTCTATGTTTGCTGATTTGATATTAGCAAAGTTATTATTGAGTCTATATTATCGCATATGCATTTAGAAATTCCTGTGATGACCCGCCCTTTTATTTTGACCGATGACTATGATTAGGATTGTTGGATTTCCCTCAGTAAAACATGTAATGGGATAAAACAGCAGACATCCAGTCAAATTTGTAACAAATCCAACTGTATAAATAAAATCCAACATCATCGTTGTATGTTTAAATTTCAAATTATTAAGTAAGGGATATTTATTTTATTACTTCATCTATTTCATCTTTCTCATATATTAGAATAGAAAATTCAAAAGATCAGCTGGAAAAAAATAATCAACTTATTACAAAGAAGTTCACAATACAGAAAAAAAAACTCCTCCAATGATGCATTAGCCTGGAGAATGGCACTAATATACCATCTCATATATACATCTCAAGATCTGTCCAACCAGCAGGCTTGAAACTACAAGGGAAACACTTCATATTGAAGGTTTTTGGGTCAGGATTGACATACTGAGACATATACTGTAGAAGCAGATGGATGAGGTGAATAAAACTAGTCTTAGTGCTCAGAGTCAAGAAATCCATGGACACCTAACGTAGCGTGAAGTAGAGTGTGAAGGTACTGTATTGATGCTATACGAGTAGAGAGTCCTGACATACAGTACGCAGATTATCAATTTGGCTGTTTCAGGATCTTTATTCCAACTTAATCTCAACCTGATATCTATTACATGTGAGAATTGCTGACTGACTCAGTGTGACACTGATGAATCTGTGAAGGTTGCACACATCTGCACTTATTTCACAACAAGCATACTCTTCTATTGTGCTTGTGTTCCTTTTGCTTGTACAGATCATTCAATTTTGATGTTTTATCGTTATTAGATTTTATTTTTCTTCTATTTTAATTGAATTGTTTTTATTCAGTTCAACCATAGTATTTTATTCTCTTTTTTTTTTGTATTTGTTATTTTTTTATTGGATTTTTTTTTTTTTTATTCTGTTGCATTTGTTCTTTTTTTTATTTTTTTATTTATTAAATTATTTATTTTATTCCTTTTTAATTGCTTTAATAAATAAATTAATAAATAAAATGTGGGGGCACGGTGGCTTAGTGGTTAGCACGTTCGCCTCACACCTCCAGGGTTGGGGGTTCGATTCCCGCCTCCACCTTGTGTGTGTGGAGTTTGCATGTTCTCCCCGTGCCTTGGGGGTTTCCTCTGGGTACTCCGGTTTCCTCCCCAGGTCCAAAGACATGCATGGTAGGTTGATTGGCATCTCTGGAAAAAATTGTCCGTAGTGTGTGATTGCGTGAGTGAATGAGAGTGTGTGTGCCCTGCGATGGGTTGGCACTCCGTCCAGGGTGTATCCTGCCTTGATGCCCGATGACGCCTGAGATAGGCACAGGCTCCCCGTGACCCGAGGTAGTTCGGATAAGCGGTAGAAAATGAATGAATGAATGAATGAATGAATAAATAAAATGTTTATTTTTTATTTCTTTAAAATTCAACAAGATCTCTTATTTTTGTCTTTTTCCCCCTTTTATTTTTTAATAAAGTGTCAAATCTTGTCAGTGGTAATTAACACATCGTCACTGTCGGGCGGAATCCTCGTATCTCCAAAACCGTTATTTTTCAGGAAATTAAAAAAAACGCCGTACCTTATCTGCAGTGCACAGGGTTTAGTCCACGTTGCAGTGGATTGTCTTGCGCTAAATTCCTGTCCTCAGACGAGCACCAGAACTAGCGGGGGTCAAGATTTTTTTTCTTTGAGCCCAATGATCTGAAGACATTTACCTCAGAAGACGTGTTGATTCGTTGCGACTCTTATTAAGGAGAAATATGCCGTGAAGCTCTCCCGCGGAGTGAGGAAGAGGTGGACAGTTGAAGTGTCCAATGGTGTTATGAGATTTGCGCTCAAGATATTTTCAAGACATTAGATTGGTTAATAACTTATAAACATAACAGACCCACGTGGGGACTGACCAATAGCATCGATATGTGAAAAAATATGAAATTGACCAAATTTGGACATACGAGGTTTACGCCCGACAGCGACAACATACTCTACTGAGACATGGTTAAAAAAAAATGCTTTCATGCTCCTTAAACACTCTACAGACATTTACCCAGTTAATTCAAGTATTCAGTCTACGTACAAGACATAAATCTCTAAAGACATTTGCTATAGCAGCGTTGAATTTTTGGTATAGGGCTGATTTTTTTTTTTTACCCAAGTACAGGGTCAGTGTAGTGCTCAATTAAGCTGAGAGCAGCTCTCTTTCTCTCTCTGTCTCTCTGTCGACACACAAATTCTGAAACTGAACCACAGATCCTTTTCCCACCTACACACTCATTCTGAGCCGTGTCTCTGATCTGTAAATGTACTCTGAGTGCGTGTCAGACAGAGAGAGAGAGAGCACAAAAGAAAGATTTTTTCCATAGTCAACAATACATATTGACACTGCAATCAAAATCTCTCTTAAATGATGCAATCCAATCAGTGTTCCTATTGCAGTCTGTGGCAGGGGTTCACTCACTCTCTGATTTAAAACTTGAATGTTTTTTCACCAAAAAATTCTTTTTGCCTTTCAGTTCTTTCACTACAAAAGCCTAAAAAAAATACAAAAACAAACAAAAAAAAAAAACAAGAAGGAAACCTCAGCTTTAAGGCCTTTGGTTCTTCAGCCGACTGGATTCAACTGTGATATTGTCACACACCCGGACTACTAGCATGAAACCCAACATCATCACCATAATAATAATAATATTAATAATAATAATAATAATAATAAGAGTACATGATCACAAAGCCATTATCTGTAAAGAAACCAAAGGGCCTTTTGGGTCCTAGCGCTATGTATGTATACATTACATGGCGCTTATGAAAGGCATGTTGGTGCACAGCCTCTGTGTGGCTTGGCTTAAGACACGGACAGATCCTGATCTTTCACTGTCACCTGGGGTCGATAGAAACATAGCTACAAAATACATCATCAAATAAATCATCATGAATGCAATAATGCCACTGATGCTGATGAGCTCCGCTTTATTTAAATGTGTGACATCCATCATCTCAATGCTCGTCAAGTCTTACCGAAATTTCTGTTTTCTAAACTTTTCCATGTTATTCCTTATCTTTTGCTACTTCCTGTAACGGATAAATAGTTTCTCCTTCTTTTGTCTGTAAATGATCTTACTATATTAACTAAGCAAGTTTCTATCTGTATTGATTTTATATGTGGCAATAAAGGGGAAAGAGAGAGACAGAGAGAGCAAGAGAGAGCCAAAGAATGAGAGACTAACAGAGACTGAGAGACAAAAGAGAAAAAAGAACAGCAAGAAAGGCAGAGAGAGCAAGACAGAGGTTAAGAGAGTGAGAGCGACATACAGACATGGAGTGTGAAAGAGGGACAGTGAGACAAGGATAAAGAGACTGACAAAAGAGTAAGATAAAGAGAAAGAGACAGACCCAGAAAATTAGAGCCTGATGGAGAGAGAGAGAGAGACTTTTATTTTACTTTATTTGCACAAGTCATATATAGTAGAAAACAGAGTAATTAATAAATAAATACATAATAAAATTCAATTCTATAAGTTAAAACATGACTGATTAGTTTATTACTGGTGCAAAGTAGAGTTCTTTTTTTTTGCCTCAGACCACAGTGCATACAGAGAGCAATACCACACTGCTTCAAACAGATTCAAGTCATTCATGATTTTGTAGAAATTAAAATCAATCAAAATTCTTTATTTAATCAGTCTGTTAAAAATTCTTTTGGCATCATGATCAGTGTTTTGTGCGATTTAGTTTTTTTGGCTCATATTTAAAACCAAAAATAAAACACTGAAAAGTAAAATCAACGTTAAAAGACCTTAAAATGATCCGTAAAAACATAAAGATTGTAACCTGGAGAAGTGAATAAAAGCATGAAATTCTGTGAACAGAATGGATAATCATGTGCAACATCAGGGTTTAAAATGGAAATAAAAGAGTTCACAGAGATAATACCGTGTAAAATCCCCATTGGAGTTCGGGTGGATGGTACAGTGGTTTGTACAATGCCCTCTACTCTGATTTAACATCATCATTAAAACCAAGTACACTTCTCCATGGGGTGTCTACCCTCCCAATCAGGTTTTTCTTATTCAAAACCTTAACACAGGCTCTGTAGAGCAGCTTCTCCGACACTGTCCCAAAGTCCATCTCCCCCTCTGCCCGGCAATCCAGGAGGTGACCTTCAAACCAGTCAGGGTTGGGAGCGATGTTCAGCTGTGGAAAGGGTCCCTCCTTTGCAGGACCAGTCTCTGTATACTGATAGTCCATCAGCTGAACAAACTCCTCAAATGTTAAGGAGGATGTCCAGTGGTGCAAAAGCTGATTAACAATGCACAGAGACCGCAGTCCCATTAGCCCCATGATGTTCACTAGCTCCCGGAGTGTAGCGATCGCTGAGGAGATAAGAGTCTTGGACAGTGCAGGGACAGTGAAACTGGAGAGGTCTAGATGTCCGCTGTACACCAGAGGCTTCTCCAGTAGCCATTGTAGATGTCCATGGTAAAAGTCTGGTAATCCAGTAACATTCAGCCTTTTTGTGTCCATTAAAAAAAATGTTTTGTCCAGCCCCAGTCCTCTGACCGAGTATAGTATTCCACTGGCTGCTTTAGGTTTATTGAGGAGTCCCTGAACTAGAGGCAGAAGGTTGCAGTTCTGCTGGATAACTGGACCAGCATCTGACCCCCTTCTTCTTTGGGTAGATGGAGGATGCTTTGCATAATCCAGTGTAGACTGTCGCAGAAGAAATCCACCGGCAGGGCCTGGATGTTTGCTGGCAGGTTTGGCAGCGAATCCACTCATGCCAGCTTGTTGTTGTTGTTGTTGTTGACCTGCATTCCTCACCTGTAGGACATCCTTGGGACCAGCCGCTTCCACCTGCTCAGTCTGCCCTTCACATGCTCTTCAGTGCCTTCCCAGTTTTTATTTAAATACTCATTGTTAGCAAGGTAGAAGCTTGCGAGTAGAAGCTTACTGTCAGCATGAATTTCTGTGGGCTCTGAAATGAGATCCCCTGATTCTGTTCCCACAGCATGTACGAACCTTTTCTGTCCATTCCATTTGCTCTAAACTGAAGAAGAACTTTGAAGGAGCATCCATCTCATTCACGCTTATAAAGCATGAGTGGACCAGCGTCTCTGTGCTGGAATGTCTAGAAGGTCATTTATTTTGGATTTTTTTACTTTTGTAGGCTTCAGTATGCCCTTGATCACGTGTACTGTCTCTTTGTCTTATTATAAGTTCTCTATATATCATTTAACTCGTGGGCCTCCATTATCTCCCATAGACGTTTACGGGAAGCCACATGAGGTTCTGCATGGTTCTGATCTAAAATAAAATATCACCTAGAATTAAAATATCATCAGTGTACAGTAGCAATCAGCAATCACAATAAGTTTATCTAAAAAAACTCATCCTTTCCACTGCATTGGTGGGAGAGTACACAGAAATAAAAATTATAACATCATTCTTATATAAAGCTTTAACTTTTAAAAGCCTCCCATTTAAAATCTCTTCAACTGAATAAGAACAAAGTGAGCAAACAGAAAGGCGACTCCACCACTTGTTGGGTTATGAGTTAAAATCACCAACCCATGTCACCCCTTCACCCTTACCGGCATGGCTGTGGGTTTCCTGTAGCATAACTACATCAATACGTTTCTGCTTTAAAAGCTCATATAATTTAGCTCTCTTGCTATACTCTCTTGCTCCATTCATATTAAGACTCGCAATGTGATTCCCACTCGTTATATAATGTAGATAAAATAAACAGAGGGTAAAAACCTCTCCAACATAAAACACACAACACATTCTATAGGTCGTTATCAAAGTTTTCCCGGTTCACTTTTGTTATCAACTTCTTTAACCGAAAGACTTCCACATGAATAAAAGCTCTGTCTCTTCTATAATGTTTAACATCGCGGATGAACTGTTTTTGGTTTGGGAAACAAAATCAGCTACAACTTTTTTTGCCATTTTGTATTTTTTTAAAAATCTTGAATGTTCTCAGCACTGTACTCAACACTTAACTGTTCGTCTTGTAAGCCAAAGGTGAACACAGGATCTGACATACAGTCTTCGCTGTATAACTCTCTTTTTCTTCTACCTTTGTTTCTTTCTTTGCCTCCTTTTGCCTTATCCCTTTTTTCCTCTTAGTCGGTACTTTAAACATTGGCTCATCTTCCATCTTTCCATCTTTCCGGTTTGGACAAGCAGGGTTAATCCGTGGCGGCTGTAGCACTACTGAGTTTCTGGGCTTCGGGCTGGGGGTCACTCTCCTTTGGTTCTGGTGCAGAAACCACACCAGGGCCCTCAGCAGTGTTCTTAAACACTCGCCACACACACCACTCTCACACTGTGTCGGCTAGTCAAACGTTCATAAAGATACTTTTCCGGAATCCTCACATACACACACAGTTAATTTCACAAAAAAACGCACACACACGCGTACACAGTATACATAATAATTCTGAGATGTTTAACCAATCACTCTCACATGCTTTACATGCCACACTCGCTCCTTTGCCGTTCATATGCAGAGAGAGAGAGAAAGAGAGACAGACAGACAGACAGACAGACACACAGACAGAGAGAGCCTGATTGAGAGCGAGACAGACAGAAAAACAGAGCCTGATGGAGAGCCAGACAGACAGACAGACAGACATGGAGTGAGAAAGAGAGAGAGAGAGAGAGAGAGAGAGAGAGAGAGAGAGAGAGAGAGAGAGAGAGAGACTCGATGTGGAATATATATTTTTAGTAACTGAAGAGGAAGCCTAGCTGCCTTTTTTTTTCTTCCAGAGTTCAACACAGTGGAAACACACACACACACACACACACACACACACAACAGGATCCACAGCTGATGTTGCCTAAGAGCAAACACTCTGTAAAAATATGCAGGCAGCATTAATATTACATTTTTTAGATAGTATTAATATTAAAGTTAATATTAATATTTGCCGTCTCTCTCAAGTGGAACTCCTATAAAACCACAGGAAGTGACCCGTTGCATTTCTTTTCTCTCTGCCCTTCTTTTGCCTTCCCTTTGTCTTCGTGCCACACAGGAAGTGGGGCTCTTTTGTAACCACACTGTGTGGGTAGAGTTGACGTGAGACGCAGATCTAAGATGAGATTCTTCTTGTACTTATGAAAAAAAAAAAACTAAAAATAGCTTTGTGGAAATCTTATATAACAAAGCTTCATGAAGCTAAAATCTAGAAAAGTCTCAGATAACAACGCAGAAACCAGATAACAAAACAGTCAGAGAACATTTCAGGTATATCCGAGCAGCGCATATTTAACCAGGACTCCGTCAGCAGCTCTGCATTTGTTATTCATTCTTGTAATTAAATCTTTTGTCCTTAGTGCTTTTTATCGTAGCTAGAGATTCGAGCTGAATAATGAATAATAAGCTAAAGATTTTCATGGATATAAGGATATACATGTATTATGGGCTAAAGCATTGATGTCAGACTATGAGCTCATCGGACGATCTCTGTTATTCATCAGGATTCCAGCAAGCAGATATTATACCACTATTCTGATATGATCCCATGATACTTTTACTCCACTAACTCCGCCCCTTTCTGCGAGCCATGCTCTTCAATCCTCAGTGAGCCGTAATACCATGTTGGAATGATATAATAATTTCTGTTTATAGGTCATGGGCAAGACCCACACAATCATCCGACGATGAAGCAGCAGGTTAGTGCATGTGATCATGCTATATATGGCTATATGGCTATATGGCTGTATGGCTGTATGGCTATATGGCTATATGGCTGTATGGCTGTATGGCTATATGACTGTATGGCTGTATGGCTATATGGCTATATGGCTGTATGGCTGTATGGCTGTATGGCTGTATGGCTATATGGCTATATGGCTATATGGCTATATGGCTGTCTGGTGCCACACAGGCTGCTGTCAGTGTTTTAGTAAGTGCTGATTTGTAATTTGTATTCACCTTCTTTAGAGTTTACATCCAGTGATCCAGTGGTAGTAAAGAGAGGAAGAGAGAGAGAGTCAGACAGAGAGAAAGAGAGGCGGGCCTAGAGAAGGATAGACTGACAGAGTGTGTGAGAGAGAGAGAGACAGACCTACAGAAGGATAGACTGACAGAGTGAGAGAGAGAGAGGGAGGGAGAGAGAGAGAGAGAGAGAGAGACGGAGACGGACCTGGAGAAGGATAGACTGACAGAGTGTGAGAGTGAGAGAGAGAGAGAGAGAGAGAGAGAGAGAGAGAGAGAGAGACGGAGACGGACCTGGAGAAGGATAGACTGACAGAGTGTGTGACGGAGAGAGAGAGACGGACCTACAGAAGGATAGACTGACGGAGTGAGAGAGAGAGAGAGAGAGAGAGAGAGAGAGAGAGAGAGAGAGAGAGAGAGAGAGACGGACCTACAGAAGGATAGACTGACGGAGTGAGAGAGAGAGAGAGAGAGAGAGAGAGACGGACCTACAGAAAGAAAGACTGACAGAGTTAGAGAGAGAGAGAGAAAGAGAGACAGAGAGATGGACCTAGAGAAGGATAGACGACAGAGTGAGAGAGAGAGAGAAAGCGAGAGAGAGAGAGAGAAAGAGAGAGAGATGGACCTAGAGAAGGATAGACTGACAGAGAGAGAGAGAGAGAGAGAGAGAGAGAGAGCAAGAGTGACTGAAAGAGTGAGAGACCCAGAGACTGACAGAGAGAATGAAAGAGGGACTGACAGAGTGAGAGAAAGAGAGAGAGACACAGAGAGACCCAGAGCACGGGAGACTTACGGACAGAATGAAAGAAGGACTGACAGAGAGAGAGAGATAGAGAGAGAGAGAGAGAGAGAGAGAGAGAGACAGACAGACAGTGAGGGATTCATTGGGTTTCCTGTGAGCAGTGGAAGATAAAATCAATAAACACTTTCTCTCTTTGCTTCTTACTTTAAGCATTATATTTTCAAATGAAACATTGCAATAAAACATCTGTGATAAGGAAAAATCTCCTCACCATTCCAACCTGATGCCAC